>NC_069382.1:2121212-2424242 GCF_027475565.1 Acinonyx jubatus | reverse complement strand
GTGGCACAGTGGCAGTGAACGAGTGGCTCCGATTTGGTCCATAACACCCCTGAATGGTGCCTTACTTTCCTCCAGCTTTCTCTCTCCAGATACTTGCTTTGTATTGAACGAAACTTTGTTTTATATTCCTAAGAAATGACCCCCATTTTTGTTTTGTTTTGTTTTGTTTCGTTTTTAACATTTGCGCTTGTGCCTTCCTACAACTTTCTAGAAACAGATGGGCACAAGTCAGGTACTTTTCCACAACCTTGCTGAAGTCACGGGTTTGCCCCTACACCCCCCTTCCTTGCCGAGTCAGAACTTTTCCCTGTAATTAGCCATTTGTATGTGACCTGCTGGGTCGCCTTCCTTCCACAGCTTTTTTCTTTGTTTCAAATTAGTGGGGGGTTTTTTCTTTCTTTCTTCCTTGTGTCATGAGGTACTACATATTTTCAAGAGGTTTAGAATAGCTGAAAATACTTCTCAGCTGAGTCCTGTTATCTTGCATTTTCCAGTTCAGAGTTGCCTTTTTTTTTAATTTCATTGTCCATCTGTTTGCTTTTAAGGTCTGCAAATACAAGTCATTACTTCCCTCTGTCTGCCCTCATTTTCAGAAACACTTTTCTTTGTCCCTCAAAACAAATGGAAGGACATTTTTGATGCTAGTGTATGCTCTCTTTTGAGCATCGGACATCACCCCTGCCCACAGTGAATGAATGAAGACAGTATGACACATTAGATCCCATGGCCTAGTGGTCATTCAGGTATTTTGCCTCCTCTCTTACCATTCTTTTCTTTGTTTTTTTTACCATTATTTTCTATCTCAGCCTTCAGCATGATATCAATGATACATTGGGTGCTGTCTAAGCATCAGGTGGGTATTGCTTAGTATCTAGTTATTCTGAGAAGTACTTGGGAAATCAGGGAAGATAAGGAGAGTTTAATAATAATGATAATAATAATAATAATAATAAATAGATCCAGAAATATTACCATCAATGCTCACACTTAACATGATCTTTATATGTTCAGAATTATATTTTGAAAGTGTATTTCTAACCTATTGATGCGTGTGTTTCTTCATTGCTCGTGGTTGAACATTGGAAATAGAAAATATGAATGTGGTGAAATATAGCAGGTGGCACCTTGGAGACAATAGGACAGCAACTGAGAGGCATACCCTGGCATCAGCTACTCTGAGATCCCAGCTCTGACACAGCCATTTGCTAGTTCTACTCATCTGGGCAACTTGCACAACGTGTCCAATGCTTGCTTCCATTAGTGCTTGTATTAGGGTTCTCTAGGGGAGCAGAACCAACAGGACATATGTTGATAACAGGGGATTCATTAGAGGAATTGGCTCACACGATTATGGAGGCAAAGAACCCCAGGATCTGCTGTTTGGAAGCTGGAGAAGCAAGAAAACTTGTGTAATTCATTCCAAGTCCAAAGGCCCAAGAACCAGGAATCCAGTGCCGACAGGAGTGGGGTCAGTGGTGGTTAACTCCCAGACAGAATCCAAAGGCCCAAGAACCAGGAGAGCCCCTCTCCAAGGGCAAAAGGGGGATGTTCCGGCTCAGACAAAACAAGCAGATTCACCCTTCCACTGCCATTTTGTTCTGTTCGGGTCCTCAGGAGTGGATGATGCCAGATATTACACTAATAAAGGAGATGATGTTGTTTGAAGTTAGAGATTTCTCCGTAATATGATCTATCTCTACCATCTCTCTGTGCCCGTGATCAAGCATGTCCTGGCCCAGTGCTTTTAGTGTATCTGGACGTCGACTAGTTCTCCTGAGCCTGAACCCTGCTTTGGCTCTTGAGGAGACACTGGTAGCTCTTACATGGCCACTTTCAGCCAAGTACCACCTAATCTCTGTTGGTGGGGGCACACGGGGTGTGAGAGATTAATCATCACATGTTTCCTCCATACCCATGATGGCAGGAAACATTCTTCCATGCCTATTTCATTTTTCGTCAACTCTAAAGAGTTGAAGAAGGCTTTCCTTTATGTTAAATCTGAAGAAAGATTTAAACTAATGAAACTTACCATTTACTTAGAGTCTAATGTGCTCCCAGTGTTTTGCTATGTGCATTTGATTGTATGTCCTGCCGAGGTCACCCTGATGAGGACATAAGATGATTCTTATTTCACAGATAAGGAATCAAAAAAGCTTATATAAATTAAGTAAGTTTCCTAAATTTTTTTAATGTTTATTTTTGAGAGAGAGAGAGAATGTGTGAACAGGGGAGGGGCAGAGAGAGAGGGAGACACAGAATCCAAAGCAGGTTCCAGCCGCTGTCAGCACAGAGCCCAACGCAGGGCTCAAAATCATGAACTGTGAGATCATGACCTGAGCCAAACTCGGACCCTGAACCGACTGAGCCACCCAGGAGCCCCCAATTTTCTGAGTCATAAACAAATAAATAACCAACTCAGACTTCTCCATCTCTGAATCCATGTGTTTTTCAAATATTCTATCCTTTTTCCTGTAGATTTTTAAAGAGAAATCAATGTGATCATTACACAGACCTTTAATTCTCACATGTATGTGCACTTGTGATAATTTTCACACACCAGTGCTCACGTGTGGATGTTGGGCGTGAAACAAAGGCACAGCTCACGTGACACAGGATACCTAGATTTGCTTTGGGTTCCAAAAAATATGGCCTCACACCTAGCAATGCTCAGCTTGCACTGAATGGTTTTCCTGGGCTTATTGCCTGAAATAGAAGTTAATAGCGGAGGAGTGCTGTCCTCTCCCTACAATCACTTACAGTCACTGTGTTACATTTTTCAACACACTGCAAATGGTGGTGACAGTTAATTTAGAAGATATTGGCAATGCTGATGCATACTTTTTGATACAGAAACTCTTGAACCATATTTTACCCCTTGTTATATATTGTTTTAAATGTGAATTAATTCGTTCATTTTGTGCATCACCTATATCACTACTTAGAGTCCCTGGCTGGATGGAACAAGTTATGGAGAAAGAGAAGATTACATAAATCTCTGTTAATCAAATTCAAAATGCTTGTTGGCCAGCTTGCAGCATTTGTGCCTGTAAATTCATAGAGCTGAGGATGTGACGTCCTCTCATCCAACAACAAAGCCACACAAGGCTCACTGATTAAATCCAACCCTGTCTCTGGCTGGTGTGAGTCATGTGGGAGGTCCTGAAGACATTGCTGGGGTAGTCGAGGGTTTATCACAAAGACGCACTCTCG
This sequence comes from Acinonyx jubatus, assembly GCF_027475565.1. Taxonomy (NCBI): domain Eukaryota; kingdom Metazoa; phylum Chordata; class Mammalia; order Carnivora; family Felidae; genus Acinonyx; species Acinonyx jubatus. Next base: position 2,421,032 of record NC_069382.1, on the reverse strand, counting down.
AGCTGTCATGTAATGGCATTTTCTACTGGTGGTCCTCATCAAGCCTGTCATGAAAAAGTCATCATGCGTTTGCTTGAGTGATGATCGGAATGTCCGTAGGTTGAGGATTGTGGCCAAACAGCAAATTCAGGTTTACTCACGGGAAACCTGGTGAGATGCTTGACCACCTCAGGTGGAGAACTGGACCCCAGTACAAGATTACAGAAACTATTAACAGCCACGAAGACACTTAACTGTGTTTTCAATTCTTTGCTAAACAAAATAATTGTATGTTGACTTCTTAAAAATAAAGTAGTGGAGGGTCGGAGTCAGAGGACATGCGTTCTGCTCTACCCTGCTTGGAGTCCTCCCGGCCAGATTCCTCGGTGCGCCTGTGAGAGGGAGTTAGAGTCGCACCTTTACTCTCATCTTCCATATTTATGGTGTGGTAATTTGGGAAGAGACACCATACAACAGTGTAGGTAGCAGGAGGAGGTGGATGAAGTGGCAGGGACATTTCTCTCGAATGCGCTGAGGAAGCTTTGGGATAGAATTACAGACTTTTAGAGACGAGACCACAGACATGACCTCGAGAGACTTCGTTTCCAGGTGAGGGTTCTTAAGCCAAGACAGAATAACCCGTAAAGTATTTGCCAAATGCAAAGGATTTTAGAGCAGAAAGTAATAGCCACTTAAAGCGCTAATATAAGTGGGGACACCATCGCTCCAACCTTGCATCTCTGCAGAGAGCGTTTCTCCTACAACACGTTCTGGGTTTAGATGTCACGTTAGGTTTTGTTTCTTAAGGGATCTTCTTGTAAATGAAAAGTAGGACTCTGGTCAGTTGTGCTAAACACCTATGACATTCAGGAAGAAAATGACTTTAAATGATCAATTCACTCTGTTTTAATTTCAACTGCGTAGCTAAGGTTCTGCTCAAAGAATGAGGGAAAAAATAGGAATTTTGTGTCTGTACATCTCAAGGATATTTTCCACTATTTGAAATAGAATTAAATTACTAGCAGGAAACTCTTGTTTTAGAAAGAATCATAACATTCATTCAATATTATTCTGTCCTTCTGAATTCTTCTTTGCATTTATTTCCGTTGATATCATATTGGGAAGGACACTGACATGGTGGGCAACCTGAAATCTATCTTTTCCGATGTAACAAAAGAAGTCCTTTTGAAAATTCCAGTTACAAGTTATATTGGAATGCCAACTAGTCATGGGATAATTAAGGGCTCCTTGGCTCTTTTTCAAGCAAGATGAGGCATTTATTTACCTATCTGGTGTCATTTCCCCACTAACTACCAGGGTTATGTACAGTTGCTTAACTTTGAGTTTAGAACCATTATCTATACAATGGGAATAATACCTTTTGCCTTCCCCAAATTACGTGATAATTTTATCATTCAAATTAAATAACTCATGGGAAAAGAATATATATATAATTTAAAATATATGTAATTTTAATCAAACTTATAACACTTTAAGGTAGAACCTAACATATAAATTTATGAAGATATCGTTATGGGAGAAATCAATTCCCCAGATATCTGAGGAAAGCTATCTGTGTCTTCTTTTAGAAAGTCTGCATCTGTAATGTGCTGATATGTTTTATTCTTCCAACAAATTATTTCCATGGCACATGTTTTAATAAATTATGAATCAATACATAAACAGTGATAAGTCTTTTCACCAGAAAGACTGAGTGGAAGAATTTGTTATTCCTTAAAAGTTGCTTATAGATTATAGGATACCATGTTCAGTTTATAGTTTAGCCATGCAGACTATGGACAAAACTGAGTCTAGAGTGATTCAGGGGGTATGTTATGGAGAGAGCCAATAGATACTAGAAATACCTCTTTCTCTTTGCTTGTCCCCCACTCTTTCTTTTGAACTCCAGAGGTAGTCCAGGCCAACTGCCCCACTGAAACATTTTTTGCACCTCTGGGTCTCAATGCCAAGACAGAACTCTTTATGCTGTCTCAGAAAATGAGACTCTAGTCCAGCCGGTTGCTTAATGGACTTCTCTTTCTTGCCCCTACCTGAGTCTCTGCCTGCAACCATCAAGCCCTGCTGATTCTAGCTTCTGAGTGTGTCCCAGTCCATTCACTTTGTTGGGGTGGGAGGGAGAAAATTTCCTCTGCTCTTCACAGTTCCTGTGGCTGATCTAAAAATTGAATTGACATGAGACAGATGAACAGGGAAAACAAATCAAATCTCATTTCATACATACAAGGACCTCACATACATGAGGGTCAAAGACAGAAAGCTAACATGGTGTCCATGCCATCCTGAGCTAAGGAATGGGCTGGGGCCCTGGGGCTTCAGGTGGGAGGAGGGCAATTTCCAGGTCAATAAGTACAAGAGCGGATGTTTGGTAGTTAGATCTTGGCCTTGCCATATGGATGGGTTAGTCACCTAGATAAAATTCATGTCTGGTAAAAACTGTCATTCTGGGAAAGACCCCCAGTTTAAATTCTTCTAGGTAGTGAAGGGAAGGTGAGATGCTTCTCTTGAGCCTACAGGGCCTTGATTGCCTTCAGCTCAACATATCCACATGCCACAGTGACACCTTTTGGGGCCACTTGTTCCGAACCTTTCTGACGTCTTTGTGCCCCCTTCCAATCCCTTCGCCTCTCCCAGGGACCTCCAGAATGGCCTTCCTGCACCAGCTTCACTGTGTCCATTTCGCAATTCATCCTGCAGGCAGTGGTTTCAATGAGTTTGTGTGACTGCCCATTTGAAATCCTCTGAAGGAGTTCTGAAGTCTGCAACATAAAATGCAGACTCTTTGCCACAGTTCTGAATAACACCTCCTCTAATGATCTCTCAATCTTTAGGTGGCTCACCCTTCACAGTCACAGTGACCTTTGATCAGTGTTTTCCTGCCTCAGGCGGGGCCTCCTTCTCTGCATAAAGGTGCTTTCCAGGACTTGAGGCCTCGGGCTTCAATACTGAAGCCTTGACTGAAGCCTTTCTGTCTTCATTTAAATAACATTCCTCATTTGTTCTTTGTTTCAGCACCTTGTTCTGTCTCTTTGTGACACTAAGGACAGCTTTTACAATCCATGATGTAGATTTGTTTCTAAGCCTATTTGTCTCATCCAGTACTACTAGAACCTGCCTAATAAACTGTAAGGTTCAAGAGGGAAAGGAAAAGCTCAGTTTTATTCATTACCGTTTGGACTGTGCTTCATACCCATTCTGGCACATAGTGGATAATATTGTCAAGTGAGTGAAGGAACAAGTTGTTCTTATTCTTTGATTGGCAGGATGTGTGAAATATATGTTAGAGATGTGTCAAATGCTCCAATTGAACAATGTCAGATATTTCTATAGATCTATTTGAACAGAATCAAAATTACCCCTTCCACCAAATGTGTAAAGGGGCACCATTACTGATCCCCAAATCTGTTTCTCCAAAAACCCTATCCCTTCGCCAGCACACAAAATAAATTAAGAACTATTACATTTGTCTTATCTACCTCACAGAAATACAGTAATGTTCAAGTTAGATAAAGTTAAATACTATCAAATTGTGGGACATTTCTTCTGGAGAGAATATGTAACACTTGTCACTAACAAAATGGCCATTTGGAATAACCTGAAATCCATTGCAAAACATGACTGCGTTTATTTAGAACTTTAACAAAATTAAGGATTTAGAATTTTACAGATATAATTTATATGAATATGTGTCTGAAAAACTAGATATGTTATTATGACATACATATAAGTTTAGTTCTCTGATCTTTAGGAAAACACATAGAAATCATCAGATAATTCTTCATCCAAATATAACTCTATTATAAGTATCTCTATCAATGATTCTAGAGAAAATCATAGTTAAAACCCTGCAAATCCTTGAAAATCACAAAAATACCTATATAATATTTCATGTATAGTTACAGATGTTAAATTTTAAAATCTATAATTTTTATCAAAGTCATGTGTTCAGTTAAAATATTGAAAATTAAAATATAATACTTAAACTAAAGTGAAAACTTTCTGACTGGTTGTTCAAATTGTAAACTTAGTAAATCCACATACTGAAATTCAGGGCCCTGGTAATTTTTGAAAAACTTTCAAGTTATACCTTTGGTAGTATAATATGTTTTTCCATTTCCCATAAATAAATAAACAAAGTTAACATATATTTATTGAGAGCTCTGATATTCAAGGCAGTGGGAAGGGTGAAAAACATGTATGGATATTCTGCACTTGAAGGATTTTTACACGTTTAGGAAGAGGGTATATGGGCACTATTCAGGCAAGAGGTAGGCATGTGGGTGGGACAGACAACAAGTGCTGAAGTGGTCAGATTTGCAGGGTCTGTGGTCTGCAGGATTCTTAACTTTTTTGCCATGGCAGACATCACCAGTCTATCACAGAGCCCTTTCTTGTTCAGCCTCAGAACAAGATTATTGTTTTTGTTGTTGTCTTTATTGTTTGTTAATGTTTGTTTATTTTTGAGACACAGAGCATGAGCAGGGGAGGGGCTGAGAGAGAGGGAGACACAGAATCTGAAGCAGGCTCCAGGCTCTGAGCTGTCAGCACAGAGCCTGATGAGGGGCTTGAACTCATGAACCGACAGATCTGAGCTGAAGTCAGACACTTAACCCACTGAGCCCCCAGGCGCCCCAGAACAAGATTGTTTAGAAGATATTTCAGCTTTCACTCTAGGAAGATGAAGTAGATGTTCTTTCTTCTATTTTCCGTCCTAAGTACAACTAAAATCCCTGAAAATGATATAAAAAAACAATTATAAGAGAACTCTGTAAGATACAGAGAAGATGGTAGAATGACTTAGGACCTCAGAATGGAAGGAATGACCCAGTGGTGAGATTCTTAGGCTCTCTTTACTGCCTCAAACTCCTCACTGCATGAAGAGGAAACTGGTTATCTTGAAATACCAATGGGCACAGGCAAAATAACAATAATAATAATAATAATAACAATAACAACAACAACAACAACCAAGAAAAGTCTGTTCTCCCTGCCAAAATAACAGAGAAGGGATGGCCCAGACAAGAAAGGAAATATTTAGTCAATAATCATTCTTCATCTAAACCTTATGGGAAAACCTGTGGTTATACCCACCCACTGATTGCAAAGACCGAGTGGAGATCTTTTCCAGGCTGTCTAAGGTGGCCCAACTCTCCCCTACGGGGTGGTGTCCAAGGAGGCCTTGGAAGAAACATCAGTGACACCAGGTAGGAAATTGGACCTCACTCCAGGTGGTGGTGATGATCTTCCCCTAACCCCCCCTTGCTGGGATGGTATCAGAGGACACATATTTGAGAGTCAGAAATGTCACCATTCCTCAACTGTGACAAAGCCATTCCTCTCCATGTCAGTGGAGGCCACAGGAGGATCCATAAGAAACACCTCCTCCTGTCCCGGCCAGCGAGGCACTAGTGGGGACTTGCAGGCTAGCTGGAATCTCCACCTCACCCAGCAAGGACCCCACTAACCCAGAATTCCACCTCCACCTGGAGGTGAGGAGGTGGGACCTCCCTTTGCTTACTAGAGTGATGTTAGGTAATCCTTAGGAAAACAGAGCCAGTCTTAGGACATAATGCCCAAAATGTCCAGGTGTTAATGCCATATCACCTGTCATACCAAGAAATGGGAAGATATCAACCTAAATGAGATGAGACAATCAACAGAAGCCAATGTCTAGATGACACGGTTGCTAGAATGCTCTAAGATTCTAAAGCAGCCATCACCAACAATTAAAATGCATATGAGCATTTTATTATATTATGCATATGATATATGCATTTGATAATAAACAGTTAAAAAAAATAGGAAGGCCCAGCAAAGAAATAGAAGATGCAAGGAATAACCAAATGGAATGATTAGAACTAAAAAATACGATAACTGAAACGAACAAACAAAGGAACTCAGTAGATGGACTCAACAGCGGAAAGGAGATGATGGGAAAGGACCTCTCTCCTCTGAATTGAAGATAGAATGATAAAAAGTAGCCCCTTTGAAAAACAGAGAGAAAATATGCTTACAAAGAAGTAAACTGAGCCTCGCAGACCATGGGACTGCAACATGACCTGACCCGTGTGTCCTCAGGGTCCCAGAAGATGAGCAGAAAGATGGGAGAGGCTGAAAAAGTGCTTGAGGAGATCTGGCTGAAAGCCTCCCAAGTTTGGCAAAATTTGTAAAAATGCTAAGTGAGCCCTAATTACCAGAAACCCAAAGAAATGCCCACCAAAGCACACCATAGTTGAACGTCTGAGAGTAAAGGCAGAGAAAACAAATCTTGAAAGTAGCCAAGCAGAAACAATGGATCACCTACTGGGAGATAAGGATTCAAGTGGTGGTAGATTTCTCATCAGAAACTCTGGTGGGTAGAAGGAAGTAGAACAGCATGTTTCAAAGGGCTGAAAAGAATACCGCCCAGAATTCTGTAGTCAGGAAAAATATTGTTCGAAGGCTTTTATCTGATAGTTCTGTAGTGAATAATAAGTGACGTGATTTCTATATTATCAGTCTCTGATACTTTTCTTATTAGACTGTAACAAATTCACTCACTGTTGCTTGGCCCAACATGATTATTAACGCAAAACAAATGCAAGCACTGATATTACAGAGCAGAACCAAATTCTAGATGGCAATTGGGATATTCTTTTACAATCCGTAATTAATATTTATATGTGTATGTATTTAAAGTTGCACACACATACACGCATTTTAATTAATAGAAAATTCTTCCATGCTTACATTGTATACTTATGACCCCGCGGAAATCCACAGTCATTTGAGGCATTGGCTGTGTGGCTGCCTTGTTCTTCGTTATGCCTTCGGCAGAATGTGGGAAGGATTGGCATTGCTCTCTTGCAAAGCAAGTCTTCTTCTGTACCTCTTAGCACATCCCATTCTTTGCAGAACATTTCATGGGCTCTCCATTCTCCCAGTTCCTAAGCTTGTATGCAGTTCTTTTGTTTATACTGCTGATGTTCAACTTGGTCTTTGGTTATAAACTTGGTACCTATCAGACTGCCTTCATGTCCCGTTTCAAACCTTATTACTTAAATATACCTCTTACTTCAACCAGTCCATAGGCATCCCTACTGCAGGATACTATTTTCGTTCCAGGCTTTACTGGGTGATTGGTCTCTCTCTGGGTTTGCCTTAGCCCTATGAGTAGGGTTCAGGTAATGAAAAGGTAAAAAAAAAAAAAAAACTCTCCCAACAGATAATGAAAAGGTAGACATTCTATTTTGAGATACTGGGTGTGTGAGCTAGGATACCAGTAGAGTGTGAAGCAAATGTTCAAATAAGCAGGCACCGCGTGGTCACCAACCAGATCCGGGCCATGTAAACAAGAAGTGAATGGAAAATTCTAACTGGACTTACTGGGAGAAAGTCTGTGAGGGTAGTAGCTACAGTGAAGGTCTGATGACAACCTCAGGGTTTATACACATTAAGCTTGAGATGTGGGCATCGTTCAGCTGGACAGCAGGTGACAACATCACGTGGACTGAGTGGCTGTCAAGATATGAGGATCACAAGCCTAAGGTGAGAGTCACAGCCCAAGAACTCTTTGAAGGGAAAAAAAAATGGAGAAAGAAAAAAAAAAAAGGAACACAAATTGTACAGAGTTGAAATTCGATGGGTAGCAGAAAGAAAAGGAGGGATTGTCAGTTATAGCAAGCAATCATGGGAAATGGAAAATGGGAAAAAAATCAGAGAGGTGTTAAACCTCCAAAGACAGGAATGACAACTACTGTTTGGTCTTAAATACGTAAAGAAAGAAATCCCATGAAGGGTTCGATTCATAAAAGAATATGACACTGGGCACAGCAGCCCTTCCATTTATACATTCGAAACCAAAATGTTAAATGTCTCATGAGACATGTGGTAGAAAGAAGCTGATTTACTACCGGTTTCCTCTTTGCTCTCTTTGCAAGTCACTTTTTAAAATTTATTTTGAAGACGGAGAGAGAGAGTGGAAGAGGGGCAGAGAGAGAGGGAGAGAGAGAGAATCCCAAGCAGGCTCCCCAATCACAGTGCAGAGCCTGCTGTGAGGCTCAATCCCATGAACTGTGAGATCATGACCTGAGCCAAGATCAGGAGCCAGACCTTAACTAGCTGAGCCACCCAGGGGCCCCACAGTGTTTTCTTGAGTATTGAATACTTATGTTGTATCAAGCTAGTGCTCTTTGTTCTGTGTACATTATTTCGTTGACTCCTTACAATTGCCTTTGAGGTGGCCATTATTAACCTGCAAACCAGACATTCATTGTCACTGACCTGAAATCATAGAGCTGACAAATGTCAGGGACAAGAACTGATCGGGAAGTCTGACTTTAAAGTCCGTGCTCTTCCACAGAAGATAAATTTATGGGCTGAGTATGTGCTCATTTGCCTAGATTGTTGGGAAATATAATGCTATATTAGTACAATGAAAAAATACTAAGACAATGTATTCCCTTCAGCTATAATAAAAGGAAGAACATAATGAATATTTTGAAAGTCACATACATTTTACTCCTTAACATTTAAAAAGTGATCGAAACAATATCTGTCACATAGTAATCATGCAAAAATTTTGGAAGGAATGAATAGATGACCCCACACTAGACATTAGCAGGAGTCTCCCTTTTAAGGGAGTCTGTAAGGATATCACCAACCTTCATTGAATCAGAAGTGTTAGAATTTCGTGGCTGATTGATCGCCAACCTTTATTTTAAGCCCGCCAAACAACCTGTTGTTAAGACACTCTACAGAGTTGTTAAAACCGATAGCTCAAAGCCAAAAACAGATTCCCAGTGGCTGATCAGATGACAAAAAGTGGGTCTTCTGAAGTCCCCAGTATCAGGGTTCACGTGTGAAATAAGCTTCCAGATTTAACATAAGCAGTTAGATACCTTTTCTGTTTGGGCCTCTGGGGTATGAATCCCTTGAAGGTAGGGTTTCTTGGGTGTTTGTATAATGTCCTCTTTCTCATTTCATCTGCCAGAGAAATGTCATTTCATTGGCTTCTCATCCCAAATGAGAGCCAGAAGGGAACTGGGCCCTGGGCACGCTTCAGCTAGCGGCAGGGACATTAAGGTTTGTGAGAATGAGCCAATGATTACTTGAGTGACTCCTGAGAGGAATTGGTGAGGAAACAGATTGTTGACCCTGAGAGATCCAGTCACAAGGGGGATTCACTGCCTTCAAGAAATTAAGATGAGCATTTTGCAAATGATGGATACATCGCCTCAGTAAAGCAATGGCTTTGGAAAGCCAGATGTTATTTGGAATGCTTTATTCAAACTGATGTCTGTATGTTTTTAGAGGAACCTCCACACTGTTTTCCAGAGCGGCTGTGCCCTATGACCCAGCAGTAGCACTGCTAGGAATTTCCCCAAGGGATCCAGGAGTGCTGATGCATAGGGGCACTTGTACCCCAATGTTTATAGCAGCACTCTCAACAATAGCCAAATTGTGGAAACAGCCTAAATGTCCATCAACTGATGAATGGATAAAGAAATTGTGGTTTATATATACAATGGAATACTACTTGGCAATGAGAAAGAATGAAATCCTGCCATTTGCAGCAACATGGATGGAATTGGAGGGTGTTATGCTAAGTGAAATAAGTCAGGCAGAGAAAGACAGATACCATATGTTTTCACTCTTATGTGGATCCTGAGAAACTTAGAAGACCAGGGAGGAGGGGTGGGGGGGGGAGTTACAAACAGAGAGGGAGGGAGGCAAACCATAAGAGACTCTTAAATACTGAGAACAAACTGGGGTTGATGGGGGGTGGGGGAGAGGGGAAAGTGGGTGATGGCCATTGAGGAGGGCACCTGTTGGGATGAGCACTGGGTGTTGTATGGAAACCAATTTGACAATAAATTATATTTAATATAAAAAATTTAAAAAAAATAAAGTTTTCCCTGTAAAAAAAAATGATGTCTATATGTCTAAGATTTTTTTATCCCCTGGCTACTGCAAATCTTTACTATAGTATGCTTCATATGTATATCATGTAATTTTTTTCATATGTATTTTTCATATAGATGTTGAAATAGCAGATTATAAAATTAAGCACAAGAGAAATTTGAGTGCTTGGACTTCCCAGAAATTTGATTTTTATCACCCACTACATTAAAAAATGTGTTACCTTCTCTGACCATTTTCCATCACATTTATTCATGAATTGTGCTAAGGAGAAAAGAACAAAATGACAACGAAAAGACTCAGAACCAGTGTAGCTCAGTGTGCTCCTCCCTGGGGCTCTCGTGGAACAGAAGGTGGTCTCAGCTGGGTGTCACCAGTCTGCTCTGTGGCCTGAGGTTTCACACAGTCTCTCTGATAGCCTAGGCAAGTCCTTTTACCTTTCTGACCCTCAGTTTTCCTTATCCATAAATTGATAAGTTTATGTAAGCTCTTTCAGTCTGTCTTTCCAGCTCTAACATGCTACATGTAGTTTCTCATTGGAATCAATGTGGGAAAATTTTTAAACTACCCCAATTTAAAACCCATGAGGTGAATAATACCTTAAATATTGACCGAGTAAAGGAAGGCCGTTACTGTAGTTATTGCAAAACGTTTCTTTGACAAATGCACCCGAATTGGGTGTAGATCCTTGGGAATTACTGTTAATCCCTCTGTCCTGCTTTCCTACTTTGTGCCCTTGTTGTAACTTACAGTCATTTCACATGAGAGGTGTTTTTTGTCTGTTTGTTTGGTTTCTGTCTCGTAGTAGATGAGTCTGGATCAGAGCTAGTAAATTGAAGAAGGAAATATTTATACTAAACACTCTCTTCATCTTTCTTGTTTGTTAAAAAATGTCTGTTCCTCTGGAGAGTGTGATGCTAAGTGAAATAAGCTATACAGAGAAAGACAGATACCATATGTTTTCACTCTTATGTGGATCCTGAGAAACTCAACAGAAATCCATGGGGAAGGGGAAGGAAAAAAAAAAGAGGTTAGAGTGGGAGAGAGCCAAAGGATAAAGAGACTCTTAAAAACTGAGAACTGAGGGTTGATGGGGGGTGGGAGGGAGGAGAGGGTAGTTGATGGGTATTGGGGAGGGCACCTTTTGGGATGAGCACTGGGTGTTGTATGGAAACCAATTTGACAATAAATTTCATATATTGAAAAAAAAAATGTCTGTTCCTTGGGCGCCTGGATGGTTCAGTCGGTTAAGTGTCCGACTTTGGCTCAGGTCACGATCTCACAGTTCGTGAGTTCGAGCCCCACGTCAGGCTCTGTGCTGACAGCTCAGAGCCTGGAGCCTGCTTCAGATTCTGGGTCTCCCTCTCTCTCTGTCTCTGTCTCTCTCAAAAATAAAGAAACATTAAAAAAAAAATGCCTGCTTCCTTCGTACTGCTTTCTTGCCGGTCTTATACCGAAAGCGGGGCTGCTTAGCGCCTGGAGGACTGAGCTGTTCTGCTCAAGGCAATCTCCCTTTCTCCTCCAGTATTTCGGTTCCTCAGGCCCTGTTTTCTGACAGATAATTCATAAGATAACAGATACTGTGGTTGTGGACGCATTGAGGATGTCGGCTAAGTGATTTGCCTCTCATCAGAACTTGATGGCGCCTCGAGGAAAACCCAGTCGTGGGGGGTGAGGGAGGCCAGACTGGGGATCAGCTCTGATCCCTGTGAAATCTCAGCACCAACGCGTCGGTCAACTTTGTGATGGGAAAGATACCATTTTATCCTTTCTTTCCAATATTAAATGATGTAAAAAGCATGATACTGCGCAATCCTGAGCCCGGCCATTGATGAAAACATCTCAGTGTGTTTAAACTGTATGACAGAGTTCAGGGGCACCTGGGTGGCTCAGTCGGTTGAGCGTCCGACTTCCGCTCAGGTCATGATCTCGCAGTTTGTGAGTTGGAGCCCCACGTTGTGCTCTGTGCTGACAGAGCCTGGATCCTGGATCCTGCTTTGGATTCTGTGTCTCCCTCCCTCTCTACCCCTCCTCTGCTCATGCTCTGTCTCTGTCTCTCAAAAATAAATAAACGTAACGAAAAGAAATATAAATATCTTACCATTTGTATATGTGCTAGAGATAAAAATAGAAACAGAGAAAGTATCACAAAGTCTTGTAAGAATAACTCCCCATTTGTGCCATTTCTTTCCAGCTGTGTCCTGTGGAATCCCCGAGTCCCCGGGAAATGGTTCCTTTACGGGCAACGAGTTCACGCTGGATAGTAAAGTGATCTATGAATGTAATGAGGGCTTTAAGCTGGAAGCAGGCCAACAAGCAGCGGCCGAATGTCGGGAAGATGGACTGTGGAATAACACGGGGAAGCCTCCTGCATGTACACGTGAGTGTTAAGTGCCTTCACATGTCTTGGCAGATTTAATTAGGAGCAAGATTCACCATTAGGAGAACTCCAGATTCCCAAGTGTGCAGAGACCCTCTCCACAGCACGTGAGGGCTTGGTCTCCGGCACTGTGCTAAGATTAAAACCAATTTATTCCGCGTAAAATATCCCAACCATGTATGTAAAGTCAGCTCTGATTCTGAAAAGTTGCTTGCAGAGAATCACGTTGGTTCCATCAGGATCTAGACCCTCTGATGTTTACAGCAAACCTTTACTAGGCTGTCTCTTTCCACGTGGGTAGGTGAATTCGAGAGGGTGTAGAGACGCGCCGTCTAGCAGTGGGTCTCTGCACAAAACACGAAGGCAGAAGTCAGCGTGAGTTTCCGATTCACCCCCCACCTCTTTGTCAATCCCTTCACGTTAAAGGCAGTGCCCAGCTTCTTTGTGGATCACCCACTCTACGTAATATGTCGGTGCTCAATAAATGAGTCACTGATTTGCAAAGTGCAGTAAGTTTTCTGGAAAGCGACTTATGGTATATAATAATATTCTTAAGAGGGTCAAAAGTTTGGGCCCATTCTAGAGCTGTAGTCTTAAAAAATAGTAATTAACTCCATAAACAGAGCCAAAGTTCATGCACACACACACACACACACACACAATTTACACCAAAACTTTCATTGCAGCTATATTAAAACTAGCCTCAAATCGGAAAAAATCTAACTACCTAATTTCTGAAAATGGAAAGTTATATAATATTTCTACACATACAATATTTTTGCTCTGAAGATATTTGAAAAACGTTTTCACATGATCTTCAGCTATAAAATTAGTCTATTGATCTCTTTTTGTGCACAGTACAGTATTTTTGGTCATGTTAAAATTATTTAAACTCTTAGCTACAAATGCATAAATGTTTACAGAACATAGTTGACTTTCCTCCATACTTCTTAAACTCCTTGTGATCATTTTCATTTATTTATTTTTACCTTTCAAATAATTATTGCTTTTCCTGACAGTCAATGAGACAATAGTAATATTTCTTAGTTTTTATTTCATAAAGTACTGTTTTATTGTAAATAAGAAATAGTACAGGAAGCTAGAAAAATAAGATACATCGGTAGTTTTTTACGTTCAATCCCAAATAAAATTATTTCCTCAAATGAGCTTAACCCCGTAGATGGCAGTAACACTAGATGTTTAGGGTTACCGATGATAACAATTTCCTGGGCGTTTAACACCCTGCTTACTTTGCACATAGCTTAGAGGTTGTCATTAATAACGCTTGACAATGTAAAGTATCTACTATGTGCCAAATGTTTCAAACAGCTTATCTCTCAATCCCCTGACAGCTCTGAAAAGGGAGGGCACACACGGCCTTACCAATGGAATAAAAGCTACTGGTTTGCAGAGTTAGAGTTTAAGTCGCTCCTCTCCAGTTACGTCCTACGTGCTTTTCATTATGCCAATGGTTCTGTACTCTGGGTACACATGACAATCGTGTAGGGAGCTTTAAAAACTGCTGATGTCTAGGTCTGGCTCTCAGGGATTTTGAGTTAACTAGTCTTGGATGGAGAACAGGCATTGGTGTTTTGTTTTGCTTCGTAAGTTCTCTGGGTGCTGTGCTTGAAATGCCAAGTGTATGCTAGGTTTTAAAGGCAAAGCCATTTAAAATTTGTTGAGTGTCTGAGAAAGACATGATGCATGATAAGGCAACTATGTAAATTATGTAAATGTAATTTTTATTCTCACATCCTTTTTTAATAGGCCGTTTTTTAGAAGAACTTCAGGTTTATAACAAAATCGAGCAGAGTACAGAGATTCCCATAAATCCTTCCCCGATTATCTACATTCCTCACCAACAAATGGAGAGGCTCATTTGTTACAATTGGTGAACCCATTTCGATACATCATTGTCACCCAAAGTTCATAGCTTGGGCTAAGGTTCACTCTTGGCATCGTATGTTCTGTGGGTTTGGAAAAATGGATAAACGCAAATGCGAACCATTATGGTACCATACAGACCATTTTCGCCGCTCTGAAAATCTTCTGTGCTCTGCCTGTTTTCCACCCCCATTCCCCCGCCCCTCCACTGTTGGCAACCACCGATCTTTTTCCCCGTCTCCACAGTTTGCCTTTTCCAGAAGGTCATAGAGATGAACTTTTTCATTATGTATCCTTTTCAGATATCAGGTTTTTTTTTCACTTACTGACATGTATTTCGGGTTCCTCTGTGTCTTTTCATGGCTTGATGGCCCCTTTATTTTTAGTGCTAAATAATACTGGCCCTTCCTTTCCTGGATGGACCAGAGTTCATTTATCCTCCCACATGTACTGTAGGGCGCCTTGGTTACCTCCAAGTGTTGGCTGTTATGAATAAAGCTGCTGTAAGCATTCAAGTGCAGGTGTTGTGTGGACGTAAGTTTCAACTCCTTTGAATAAATACTAAGAAGTATGAGTGCTTGATCATAGGGGAAGAGTATGTTTAGTTTTCTAAGAGACTGTCAAGCCATTCTCCAAAGGGGCTGCACCACTTTGCATTCCCACCAGCAGTGAGTGAGAGTTCCTGTGGCTCCACATTGTCACCAACATTTGCTGTTGTCAGTGTTCTGGATTTTAGCCTTTCTAACAACATGTGTTTTGTTTTGTTCTTTAATTTTTTAAATGTTTATTTTTTGAGAAGGGGGAGAGGGGCAGAGAGAGAGAGAAAGACACAGAACCTGAAGCAGGCTCTAGGCTCTGAGCTGTTATGACAGCACAGAACCCAATGTAGGGTTCAAACCCACAGACCACAAGATCATGACCTGAGCCGAAATCGGATGCTTAATTGCTGGAGCCATCCAGGCACCCCACCTCCTTGTTGTTTTAATTTGCATTTCCCTGGTGACATATGATGTGGGACATGTTTTCATATATTTCTTTGCCATTAGTCTACCTTCTTTGGTGAGGTTTATGTTTCGAGCTTTTGCCCTTCTTTTTTTAAAAAAAAAATGTTTCTTGTTGAGTCTTAGGAGTTCTTTGTATATTTTGGCTAACAGTCCTTTATCAGAGATGTCCTTCCTAAGTATTTCCTCCTACACTACGTCTTCTCTTCTCATTCTCTTCATGGTGTCTTTTACGGAGCAGAAGTTTTCAGTTTTGATGGAGTACAACTTACTGGTTCTTTCTTTCATGGAACATGCCTCTGGTGTTGGACTTAAATAGTTATCCCCCCAATCAAGGGTCCCCTACTTTTTCTCCTATGTTTCTTCTAGAGGTTTATACTTTCCATTTGGGTCTTTGATCCATTTCAAAGTCATGCTTGTGATGGGTGTGAAGTCCTGGCACGCGCATGTCTGCGTGGCCTGGTGCCATTTGCTGAAAGACCGTCTTTGCTCCATTTGTATTGCCTTCTGCTCCTTTGCCAAAGATCGGTTCACTGTGCTCATGGGTCTCAATTTCTGCATTTCCTACTCTCCTCCACCTACCTGTGTGTCCATTCTTTTGCCAATGTCACACTGACTTCCCCCTTTTGTTTTATTGGGTTAAAACAATATAAAATGAGACATTTTTCAAAATGTATTTAATATGAATGCAACAATTTAGAAGCTTAACTGAAAGAATGTTTTGCAGTTTCCTCTAAGATTGATCTTGTTTTCAGTTGTATTTCTAGGGACATAATTGATTTTACCAAAAATGACCCAATGGACAGATACTTCCATGATCTATAAAGCTGTGTGGAAAGCTTTGAAGCCATCATTTTCCTTAAAGATAATCCAGCCTATTGGGGATCACAGTCAGACAGTCTCAGTGGCATTTTCTTTGACATTTTGTTTTAACTGATGAGGTGTTTCCTTTGGATTGAACGTAGAGGCTGCCTCACATATGTGCCTGTTACTCCACAGGTCGATGCAATGAGCAAGAACCTTTAGTGTGTCACTGTAATGTTGAGTTGCTTCGTCCTGAACATGGGCTGGACGGAATGCCCTGTGCATAAATGAAAACTAGCTTTGATGGCGTACGGGCCATATTTAAGTGTCAAGGCCACCCCTCATTGGCGTAAGCAATTATGCATACCCAGGTTTTTAGCACCTCTTTACACCTTGGACTACAGAATGCCGATGCCAGTGCTCTATATTTGCCAGTAAATGGGTTGGCATCATAAGACTCCAACACAGAGAGCCAACTATGTCAGAATTCAGAGGAAAAGAGGCATGACCTAGCTTTTTAAGTCCTTAGTTGGGGAGTAGAGAAAGAAAGAAGCAGCACATTTCACAAAGAGAGAAGCGGATAAAATGCCTCAGACCCCGTGGAGGAAGCATGTGAGACCCGCAGTGGGCACGAGGGGCCAAAGAAAGTCGTCACACCGGGAGGTGCTGCACACACCCTGGCTCGTCCGCCCAGCACTCTGTGATGTGTGGTCTGTGAGGACACCTGGCTTACGACTGCTGGCGTAGGCAGGTCCGTGAGACAAACCTTTGCCCTTGTTGGAGTCTGCACCAATGCACGGACCCCAGACACACAGCCTGACATAATCATAGCAGGGAGTGATTAGATGTAGATGAGGTTAGGGGCGCCAAGGTGGCTCCGTTGGTTAAGAGTTGGACTGCAGCTCAGGTCATGGTCTCAAGGTTCGCGGGTTCTAGCCCCACGTCCAGCTCTGTGCCGACAGCTCGGAGCCCGGAGCCCGCTTCGGATTCTGTGTCTCCCTCTCTCTCTGCCCCTCCCCCGCTCACGCTCTGTGTCTCTCTGTCTCTCAAAAATGAATAAAGGTTTAAAAAAAGATGTAGATGAGATCATATGGATGCTCAGCCTGGGATCGGTTTTTATAGAAGAGGTGGCACTCTGCTGGGAGGAGCGTATGATCTGGGGACACAATGGTAATAATGGGGACCGTGCTTTTGAACGGCAGCTGTAGACATTGGATTGCGTCAGGCGTGTCCGTGCTGCGTCATTCGGTCACAACAACAATCCTGTGGAGAAGGCAGTGCTTTCCTTACCTTCCTGATTTAATAAAAGGCAAATAGCGGAGATAGCCCAAATCTGCAGTTTGCAACCAAATGAACGTGACTGGGCATTACGAAAACATCTGGGGGAGTACTCCATGGCACTGAAACCGCCCTGGTGGAGGCCCCTGCTGCCCCAGGGCCAGCTATATGGTGACACTGGTTTGGCAGACATGCTTTGGGCCTCATGACAGCACAATGGTGTGATGCTGCCGGGATCTGCCTGGGGAAGTCCCGTGCCGTGGTCCAGTCTGGACTCAAGGCTCTGTGCCTGTTCTAGACAGGCTGAGTGTCAGACTGGTTTCCTGACGAATGGGAATGAGCGTGAGGAGTGGTGATTTGAGCGCCCCCATCAGCTCAGAGAAATGCCCGGAGAGTGGGGTAACAGCAGAGAAACCATAGGAGCCAGGCCGGGCCTGGGGGCTGAGAACACTCCCGTCTCCCCACAGCCAGTAGGTGGGGACTCAGACGGACCTCCCTGTGCCTTCCTCAAATCCCTTCCGCCTGTGCCACGTTTGTCCCACCAAGTCCCCAAGCTCTGCGTACGGAGCACCGGCCGAGGCAGGGCCCCCTGTGTGGCCCTGAGGCTCCTCTTACAGCCCGTAGACCGAACTCAGATATTACAGCGAGTCTGACTTGGAACCCGACCAGCTCACGTTCAGTGTGTGCATGTGTAGATGTTCATGCCACGTCGATTAACAGCACCTTCAGGACCAGTCCTGGACCTTCGACTGCCCTCCAGGCTGGAGTCCGTGAGCTTTACGCACATTGCCTCACTCACCTCTCAGGACGTATTCAGTTGTTATCCCCCCAGACGGACAAGAACCTCAGAGGGATTGGTGGGGTCCACTGGCTGGCGTCACAGATGTAGAGAGGAGCCAATGGGGGTTTGTTTCCGGAAAACCTAGGGAGAGAGTCCCTGCTCCCTGCTTCCGTCCCATTCTGCCCCTAGGAATCTCATGTCTCAGAAGCCTTGTGTGTTAGAGAACTGAGCACAGAGACGGGAAGCGGGTGCCGTTGTAACCCAGCACATAATTCATCCTGGGAAGCGTTAAATCGCTGACAGCGCGTCAGGGAGCCGCCTTTTGTCTGTAGTGGAACCAAATGATTTCAAGGACGTGGTCTGAATTTATGTCTAAAACTTTCTAGAAAAGTCGGGAATGAGGGGCCTTTGGCTGTTCAAAGGCAAATATTACATCACTTTAAGAGAACTAGTCTGTGCCGATGTGAAACATAATACAACACACATAAGGTGGTCTAATTTATACATGCATTTGAATTTTTCTGCTTCAGAAGTGCATATTCTAGACGGACGATTGCTTTCCAGCTACAATAAAAAATTAAATCACAAAATTATTTCCTACATACAAATGAGGATTCCAGTAGAAAGAAGTTATAGTATGCTCAGTGAAATGGTTGTTAAATGGAAAAAAAGGCAATTTGCATTTTAAAGCTTTTGATACTGACTGCTTCAGTAACACAGACAATACATACAACTTTTATACTAAAATGGAAAATTAGCGCTGAATTTTTTAAGTGTTATTTCTAACTTTCAAGTATTTCTTGCCTCACTATTGTCCATTAGATTTTACAAAAGGGAGAAATGGACATTTCACTTAAGTTCCTTGGTATTCAGGGACTTGGAAAACCTATTTCATTTTTGGAGGGGGAGGGATGGTGTTTTCTCCACCTCATTTAAATTCAGAAACTGCAGAGAGTAAGCACGAAGCTTTACCCGCGAGTCGGAAAGTTTGGTTACTGTTGAGCTCCCCGAGACTGACTCCTCTGTGTACATTGTAGCCGTGACACCATTCGGTTTCCTTACTGACTGCAGTAATGTGTAGACCGGAGCCCTGATTCCAAGGAGGTGAGAAACACTTCGCCTTTGATAAAGAGTACGTGTAGATGGTAAATAAAATCAGTTCGTCCGGCCGTTAGCTTTACGGACGTGCAGGCTGCGATAAGTAACCACTTCAGTTTGCCTGCTGCGCGCAGTCCCGCATGTCCCTGCAGCAGGTGCCTGAGGCTCCTTTCTCTCCATTTTAACTTATTTGCTGACACTGGATTTGGGTCGCTGAAGATCTGATTCATGCCAATGGCAGAAGAGAACAAGGGAGGCTCTGGGTATTAACGTATGGGTTTCATAATTTGACCAAATGATGGACAGATAAGCATGATGCACTTTGCATATGGGAGCAATCAAAGCCGTTAAGATGACCATCTAATGAAAAACGAATTCCAGGTCCCAATCCCAATATAGAGGTTTGCTTTTTCGATTAAAGGCATTAGTCAGTGAAGTAAGTTTGTCATGAACAATCTATCAGAGACCTACTATGTGTGCGAGGTGCCATGAGCACTTTACGTGGTTCAACGTAACACCTGTATGTTCCAGGAGAGGGAGAACAGGATAAAGTCGTATTGTACCAAATAGCTTTATGTGACCTGCAAGTAGCCCACTCATAGAAAAACTAAGATTATATACAAGTTATGTACATATAAGTCACCTGTAGGCCATGTCTGTACAACATACAGGTACGTGTATGCATTCGTCTGTATATAATACGTATATGCACATATGTGTATGATAGTACATATATACATGTGTGCACACATATACAAATACGTATGTGTTTATTTCCATATATATTATAGACACATATAAATACATGTGTATAATATACATGATTGTGTATTTATATATATGTTAAATATACATATGCATTTATATATGTAATGCGTATGTGTGTGTTTATAAATATAAGAATACCGTATATAAAATGTTTTGGAGCATATACACTTATCCACTTAGTCCCTTAGGATATGGTCTCGGAATTGCTTCTGTTGTCTTTACTGATCACCCCCATCTTCAGAGTAGAATACACACGATACGTTACCCTTGGCTCCTTGACAAACATCGTTTGATCGTACGTCATATTGCAGAGCCCTGTTTCATGACACCAGCTGTATGTACATCAGGCCTCTGTGACTTCCCACTACGTGCCAGGCCCTGTCATGAGCATTTACATGCCTGCAGTCTGAGCCCTTTAATGGACCTCTGCAGCACTATCACTATCCGCATCATGCAGATGGGGACTGGAGCCCCCAAAAGTGGAAAACCCCCCAAGGTTGCATGGTCGGTCCACGGCAGAGTCGGGACTGAAGCCATCTGTCTGCCGCCGGCCCCTCCCTGCTGGAGGCTGGACTCCGCCTTGCAGCTAGTGTGAATGGGCCCATCTTGCCCCACAGGATGCATTTACAAGGGATTTCAGTGAAGATGTTAGCAAAGCCGATGAAGAAGAATCCAGTTCCCGCTTGATCTAAATACATAATCATCATATGCATATGTCTTTTTTAATGCATATTAAATTAAGTACATATTTAATGCGTATTAAAGCTAAAGGGAAAAAAGGAGTTTTGTAGGAGGCACAAATCTATTTCCAGCTTCCAAGGAAGTCTGTTTGTTACAAGACTTGGAAAATAGCCCAGGCCGAAAGGTCAGTTCAGAGCCTCAGCTGGCAGCCTGTGCCGGAGACGTACGCAGTGTCCCCCAGCGCTCCCCAGCCCGTGCCCAGCCCGCCCTGATTCGTCCCGTGCCCAGCGCAGACCCGGGGAGCAGACCTGGCGGGTCATGTGCTGTGTGAGCCTACACGAAGTTTCAAACAGCCACTAGATGCCAGCTGGGTTCCTGCTCCTCGACGTCGGGGTGCGTCACTTTGCGGGATGGGTTTGTGCAGTCGTGTGCAAGGTGAGGAGTCCTCGCCAGCCCTGGAAGCCTCTGTCATGGCCGACCGTTAGCGCCAAACCTCAGCTACTGTAGATTCTGCTGGGGGAGGGGTTTGAAGGCTGTATATTAAGGTTGTGCAAACTCGCTGTGGTTATTGAAACCATCCTTTTGGGATCGTGGTGCTCTGTTGGAGTTTAGATATTGTTTCAGATTAGATTCAGACCCCTGCTTTAGGGCCAGCTGTGCTCCACTCTGTGATTTTCTTTTGCAAAGACTGAACATGGCTTAGTCTAGCTTTTTGCGTTTTAATTGGACTTGTGAACAGGTTCCCCTTGGCGCCTTGATAAACATAAGAAAGAAAATGTGCCCTGAAATGCCCCATGGTAAATCTGGGTCTTGTTTCTTGTAGGTCATTCGCGGCCCCTGAGTAATGGAATATGTTAGTTATTATTGTTTTATCTTTGAGAAGCATAAACCCTGCAACAGCAGGTGCATTTGTCCGTTGGGCTGACGGCCATCTCTTTGTAAGTGCCTGTGGAATGGACATCAGGGCCCCCGTCAGACGAGATGTGAGGAAACTGCTTTTTTGCAGTTGCTTTTTTTTAATTTGCTGCCATGTAAGCAGAGTGACTCATGAACATGAGAGGTTTTCTCCCTTTTAGTCTGGATGGCTGAGCCTTTGCCCAGCCCAGCAGGCTGAGACGTGTGCCAGGCGAGCCGTGCTGCTGTCAGCTGGCCAGGGGTCTGCCTCTGGTGTGTGTAGCTGTGCTCCAGAATGCTTCCACACCTGGGTCAAGCACGGAGCACACACTTCCTGAAATGTAAAATAGTCCTGCAAACTTGAAATTGTGCATGGTTTTATAGAGATAGAGATAGAGATACAGATACAGATACAGATACAGATACAGATATAGATATAGATATAGATATAGATATATATAGATAGTTTCAAGTAACTAATGCATTAAATAGACAACACTTTATTTTAGTTTTTATTTTTTCAAAGTTTATTTATTTTTGAGAAAGAGACACACAGAGCATGGTTGGGGGAGGGGCAGAGGGAGAGGGAGACACAGAATCCGAAGCAGGCTCCAGGCTCCGAGCTGTCGGCACAGAGCCCGATGCGGGGTTCGAACCCACCTACTGTGAGATCATGACCTGAGCCGAAGTCGGACGCTTAACCGACTGAGCTGCCCAGGCGCCCCAAACACACAACACTTTAGGGTTAGTGATCATTCTGCATATTCTGTACATATATTGATGTCGAAACTAATGATTATTCTTTTCTGTTACATTGAATGATTAAGTCTATTCATCTTACTAAATATACATATATATATAATATTAAAGTATATATATATACACACACAGTAAATATAAGTATGCATTTACTAAGTATAAATATAAGTATAATATAAGTATATTTTCACTTAACTATTCTAAACCCAAAGTTATGGAGAGACGGGAAAATTAACGCACATTTCTATGAGTTCTTGACATCAGTGTCCCCACAGAATGGCGTGATGCTGGTTACTTGAAATGTTACAATCATGTACCATCCAAAAAGAATGTTTCCACACATCTGTCACTCCTACTGAAGTGTTTTGAAGAAAAAAATGACTCGGCTCCATGTATGACCTCATGCACTAAATTATAAGAACTTAGGAACATTGTACGCATCGCTAGAAGGGAAGTTCGCGAGTTCCGAGGTTCCTAGCTTGGCCCCATCTTACACACGGTCATGATGCTCCACATGGTCCTGTGTGTGTGGAGCCTTAGCAGAGAGAGTGTGTGTAAGCAGAACGTATTTGTTGCATATTAATGTCCTCGTGTCATTGTAGTGCCACACCGTCAGAGGAAACAGCTCCCTATTCACTCAGCACTGGGTCGAAATCGTGTCTTCTCATGCGCCAGCTTTCATGGTGCCTCCCGCACCCCCTCTACAGCACCAAACCACCAACTTTCTGGAAGCATCCACGGCTCCCCACCCTTCTTTTATCTTGTCCCTTTAGATGTCTGCAAACCTGTGTCCCAAGTATTAGAGATTGAGGATCTGACCAAAGCAGGTGTCATCCGCTTGTATAGCATTTCATATCAGGTGTACCTCAGCCGGATGGCCACCGGCTTCAATGCCAGTCCCTAGTTTGTGTGGTTTGTCTCCGTGAAAGCGTCCACAAGTCCTTGGGCAGGGCCCTGGCCCTGCTCTCACGGCACTGACTATGTTGTATTTACAACAATGTCAGAATTTAGGGTCACATTCATCATAACCTACAAATTACCCCGGAGACATTGTTAGACTCTTACTTAAAACAACGGAAGGAGGAAAGTCTCACTAGGGGAAACGGGAAAGAACATTTAAACAAATGCATCAACTATTTTTAATCAAACAATTCTCTTTCTGCAAAAACTCTAAAGATTTTCCTAATTATAAGAGCTGGTTCAGTGTTGGTTATCGGTGCATACTGAAACCGTGACCTTACGTGTGCAACTTACGGGACTGAAAAAACACACAGATAAAAAGAAGACACATGGCCACAACAGGAAACTTCTAGGGATGTTTAGAGGGAACTGAAAAGCCAAGTTTTTAAAAGACAGGCATTGGTGATGTAAATACTGTGGATTCCTTTGTTGTGAGCCCAGTGGATAAGGAGTGAAATACTAAGATTATTTTACTATAAATCTACTCCTTGATTATCAGTACTGTTTTCATCCCGTTCAGGGGTTGGTTTAGTATAATTAAAAAATAAACCATTTTATGTAATTGAAAAAAAATGGCTTTAGTAGGGAACTTCGATTATAGAATTATAAAAAAAATCTGAACAGTATTTACCAGTATCACTAAGCAGATGAAGTTAATTCAGTATTGGTCTTTTTTCTTATTGAAATCAGATTCCATGGAAGGTGTTTACCTTTAAGCTAGGGAAAGGGCTGGAATATTCTTTTTTTTTTTTTTTTTTTTTTACTTAGTTACAGTTAGTTAGGTAAATGCTCTAGGGTCTGACTCCACTAAGATCTACTTATTAAAACTAACATAGCAGCAAAATAACAAGAAGCCTGGGGCAGAAAAATGTCTGATCTCAAGAAGGGGCTTTTGTAAACTTCATAATTGAATGAGAAGAAATCTGGCAATTCCAGGACTAGAAAGAACATGAGAATGTTCAGAGGGTTTAGATTCAGTCAGGAATCTTGGGGAGGGGGGTGGCGGTTAGGGGCTTTGAAGTGTTGGGACATTTTTTTTTTGTCTGGTAGCGAAAGTCTGATCACTCTCAGTGAGCCTATAAGTTACCTGCTAAAAGGTTGCTTTTAAAACTCTGTGATTTGATCTCTTTACTAATTCGCTACTCTTATTCTAAACAGCTCACACACTCAGGATTTGGTTAACATCTGAGCTGAAAACAAAAATCCAGAAACAATGTATTTCCTTAAGAATCTCATGCTTTCAATCCAGTCTTTGTGGTGGGGCTTCCTCCCAGAGCAGTGTTGAAATGGGAGGGTGTGGACTGCATTGAAATCTCTGTAGGATGCCTTTGCTCAAAGACCTTACATTCCTTATTTACCTAAGCCCGAGCAGGCTTGTTCCTCAGCTTCTAATGCACCAGAACTGAGCTGGCTTCTGGGCCCCCCGACCAGTGAGGACAGCGGATTAATGTCATGCTGAAAGCTCACCCAAGTTGTGAGCGCGAAGAACATTTACGAGGCTGATTAAATCATTCTCCTGCGATGGCATCCAATGGTGATTTCACAAATCTAATTAAATGTGCTTGAACTTGGTGATAAGAAGCACTCCCGTTGTTGGGTATAATGGGGGGATCTGTTGTTAAAAGAGAAAAGAGAGTTGCATCCCTGCATGGAGGGGCTGATGGGAACACCCCAGAAAATGTATGATATGTGTCTGTAATTTATTGTGGGGACGGGGAAGTCTAAAGGGCTTTCTTTATGGTGGAAATACTATCATTGTCTGAATATCTTATACAAAACAACGGTTGGTCTTTCTGCTTTGCCGCTGGCCAAAGGAGTCGGTAACAAATCAGAATCACTCACGGTAGAATCAGATTCTCAATATAAATTCTCAAGTAAAATGCAAAATATTTTATGTTGTCACTGAAATGTTTGCAAGACAGAAAAATGTGTGTGTGTGTGTGTGTGTGTGTGTGTGTGTGTGAGCAGAGGGTGAGGGTGAGCCGGAGAAGGGGGTGGGATGAGGCTCTTCAGGAGAAGGGGGTGGCATGGGGAGGACCAGCAGATCTCTCCCTGCCCATGGGGGACGGCGGGGAGAGGGAAGGAAGAACAAGCCAGGAAAACCCTTGTCAGGTCTCTGACCTGTGTGACCGGGGCTGCTCACCTTACAGAAACGCCAAGGGGAGAATGAGGTGGTATTTGGGGCCCACAAAGGGTCCTGTGTCTATTCAAGTCCCTTTTCCTCCCACAAGGCCCAGAATTCGGGCACAAGATTGGGGTTTCCCCTGCCGCCAGGCCAAGGCAGCCAGGGGCACTGCCTTCTGTGACACTTTCATCGGCACTAATTCCTTAGGGCTCATTGGTTTCTGGGTTTCTCATGTTGTTTGCATATGAATGTGGACACCCACTTGGATACAACTAACCAAGTGGCCCCCTGTTCTCCACCATCTGGAGGAAACCATTTTCTGGCACCATCTTGGTTGACATTCCTTGGGATGTCATCACCCAGACCATGGCCTCACTTGTTCATGCTTAGACATTTGCTATAGGTTATCCCTCTGGGCATCTTTGAAGGTATTAAATAGAACCCCAATTGCCATGGCTTCTGAGGACCTCTGCTCTTGCCCCTCTCCCTTTGGAGAACTTTCACATTAAATATTTATTCCAGTCTTACTTTTCCCTTTACTCAGGTTCCACCCGTATGGTCTCATCACTTCCATTCCTTTGCAGGTTTGTTTTTTGCTTTTTGTTTTTTGGCGTTTTTTTTTTTTTTTTTTTTTTTTTTTTTTTTTTGCTGCCACAATACTTTCTTGGCACATTAGTTTTCAAAGTGTGAACACACACTCACACACACATGTTCACTCACTCAGATTTATAAATATATGTCATCAGCACCTGTTTTAGGGCAAACATACTCAATAAAAAATGTGAAAAGAGGGGCGCCTGGGTGGCTCAGTCGGTTGAGCGTCCGACTTCAGCTCAGGTCACGAACTCGCGGTCCGTGAGTTCGAGCCCCGCGTCAGGCTCTGGGCTGATGGCTCAGAGCCTGGAGCCTGCTTCCGATTCTGTGTCTCCCTCTCTCTCTGCCCCTCCCCCATTCATGCTCTGGCTCTCTCTGTCTCAAAAATAAATAAAAACGTTAAAAAAATTTTTAAAAAAATGTGAAAAGACATAGTGCTTACAGTAAAAGAGCTGTTAGCCTACCAGGGAGAAAGAGATTCAAGTGATGAGTTTTTTTTTTTTTTTCTTGTTTAACAGAATCAGATAATTCTAAGGCAAACCAAAGAGCATTTTCACAAAGAAGGAGGTAATCATACAGAATTTGGAAATCACCACTCTAGATGATATGAGCTCAAAGTAAACAACCGTTTCCACTGTAAATGCCAACAGTGAATCCTTCCTGACACAAGTAGAGTTTGTAAAAGTTAGTTCAGGTCATTGAAAACAATTCAGCTCATTGTAGGAGTACAATTTTTGGTGAAATGATGAAATGAACTTTAGTTGACATGGGAGTGGAATTGAAATGGAGCTATGGATTTACAAGGTTAAAGGCATTAAAGACTTTTCAGAAATAGCCACCCTGCCTGGAATTCTAAAGGTATTCCAGTTAGAGAAGAATTTGCTTGTATTATTCAGGCAAAACACTTAAATATCCATATAAGTTTTACTTTTTGTTCGATTATAATTAACATACAGTGAGTATTCTATTAGTTTCAGGCGTACAATACAGTAATTCAACAATTCTATATATTACTCAATGCTCATCAGGATAAATGTACTCTTAATCCCCTTCTCCTGTTTCCCCATCCCCCCCCCACCTCCCTCTGGTGACCACCAGTTTGTTCTCCATATTTAAGAGTCTGTTTGTCTCTTTTTCCTTTGTTCATTTGTTTTGTTTCTTAAATTCCACATAAGAGTGAAGTCATATGATATTTGTTCTTCTCTGATGAACCTATTTCACTTAGCATTATTCTAAGTCCACCCATGTTGTTGCAAAAGGCAAGATTTCATTCTTTTTTATGGTTGAGTAACATTCCTCTGTGTGTGTGTGTGTGTGTGTGTGTGTGTGTGCACCACATCTTGATCCATTCGTCTGTCATCGGACACTTGGGCTGCTTCCATATTATTGGCTGTTGTAAGTAAGGCTGCAATAAACATAGGGGTGCATGTATCTTTTCAAATTATTGTTTCCATTTTCTTTGGGTAAATTCCCATTAGTGTAATTCTTGGATAATATGGTAATTCTATTTTTAATTTTTTGAGGAATCTCCCTAATGTTTTCCAGAGTAGTTGTACCCGTTTGCATTCCCACCAACAGTGATGAGTATTTATTTTTCTCCACACCCTCGCCAACACTTGTTTCTTGTGTGTGTGTGTGTGTGTGTGTGTGTGTGTGTGTGTGTGTGTTTTAATTTAGCCATTCTCACAGGGTTCTCATTTGCATTCCCCCAATGGTTAATGATGTTGAGCATCTTTTCATGTGTCTATTGGCCATCTGTAATTTTCTTTGGAAAAGTGACTATTCAGGTCATCTGCCATTTTTTAATTGGGTTATTTGTTTTCTTGGGGTTGAGTTGTATAAGTTCTTTATATATTTTGGGTATTAACACCTTAATGTATATATCATTTACAAATATCTTCTCCCATTCAGTATATTACCTTTTTGCTTTGTTGTTGGTTTTTTTTGCTGTATGGAAGCTTTTTGATTTTGGTGTAGTCCCAATAGTTTACTGTTGCTTTTACTTCTCTTGCCAAAGGAGACACAACTAGAAAAGTCTTTCCGTGGCCAATATCAAAGAAATTATTGCCTTTGCTTTCTTCTAGGATTTTTATGGTTTTAGGACTCGCACTTAGGATTTTAATCCATTTTGAATATCCATTGACTATCCATTTTGAATCCATACAAATTTTGGACAGTCATTTCCTTTAAAAATACTTAAGAGAAACAGACCTAAGGATTACTTTCAAATTAGCAAATCCTTTTCACATTTTATTCATCATTGATATTATTGGAACAATACTGAAAAATCCATTTTTTTTCACTTTATTCGCACTTAGTACTGGTAAATTACGGATAGAAGATTCAGTGAGATTTTTGTAACATTTGGATATGTCCGATTCAACTATGATAAACCTATATAGAATTTGATTTCTAATTTACTTTTAAGTAAGTAAAATTATTTATTAATATCATTCTGAAAAAGCTCTGATTTCTCCAGCTAATCCTTCCAGGCTCAGTAAATTAATCAGCTCAGTTCTGAAGGTGGTCGACTGCCTTGGATGTTCCTATATGGAGAAATGGAGTGCCAACTTTGTAAAATTCATTTCATATATTATTTTACTTTAGTACATATATATATATGTGTGTGTGTACACACACACACACACACACACATATATACACTCACATATATTAAATTTTGCATACATTTTCAGCATATTTGCAGATCGCTTGAAGTCCACCCCAAGAAAATGGCGCGGGCGACACCATTACCACTATTATCACTGTTATTACATTTGTAGCTGCTGCTCTGTATTCAGTAGTTACTGTAATTCTAGGCCTTCTCCTAAGAGCATGAAAAGATGGTCTCTTTTAAGATCTATTAAACATTCGTCCTGACAGTATTAATGCAGTCTGCAGATAGATGCTGTGTGCCTGTAAGCCCAGTAACATACAGAATATCTTATGTAGGTGTGTTTCATAGAGAGGAAGGGAATAGGGGCATACGATTTTCTGATCGTTTGTGCCCAAGCTCGTTGTCAATGTCTCAATTCTATTCCAAGATTCTCAGAGGAAATTGAGACAAACGATATGTAAGATTCTTCTACACATGTGCTCATTTACCTGATGAAGATTTTCCATCCAAGTGAACCGTGCAACTTCTTGTGGGTGATTTATCCGTTTCTATCACAGCGTCACTGCACAATCGCCAATGCACCTGCAATGAGGCCGCCGAATGCATTTTCCATGCATGATCATCCTCCTGTGACTATGTGGGTAGTAGAGAAGAGCACCTGAAATAATAGGCCAGCGGCTTCTGTTTTGCAAGATCAAGTTCAGAGACAAGGGTCTTACCATTAAAAGCAAACGTGATCTGATCTGTCGCGAAAACAATGGTGATGTTAATAAGTATGTTTCATTTCCAGCGGTGATTTGTCCTGGCATCGAAGCTCAGCTCCCGGAGCACGTCACCTGGAGACTGGTTTCGGGGTCACTGAATGAGTATGGAGCTCAGGTCGTGCTGAGCTGCAATCCTGGCTATTACCTGGAGGGCCAGAGGCTGGCACAGTGCCAAGCCAATGGAACGTGGAGCCTAGGCGACGAGAGACCCAGATGTCGAGGTGAGTGACCAGTGCACTTCCCAGGTCAGGTAGCCATTCTGAATTAGTGACGTCACTGACCGCCACCTTTTAACCCCCCCACTGTAAGTGATTGCCCCTATGGATTAATAATGTAACCAAATGGCGTTTCTCATCATTATAATGATGAATATGGATTTTTATGTGACATACTTAAAATGTATGATGGCTGGGTTAAATATTAAATGTTCTATTTATTAATGATTGCATTGTATACATTTTAAAATATTCGAATACTCCGATATTTCAGATCAACTCAAAAACAAATCCAGGCCTATGTTTCAAAAGATAACTCCTTCCATGCACTTACTATTCAAACCCTCTAATTAGGATCTTGGGAAATATTATTTATGCTGAAGATATTGTGTTCTCAAATAATGACTATCTTGAAAAGGGAGATTATTATTCTCATAGGTACAAGATAAGCAATTAAGCCTTTGAGTGGGTTTTATAACAAATATGAATAAATAGAAAAATAAAACAATATTAGTATTGTTCAGAGCACTATTTGACTCAGATATATTTGACACATACTCTTTAGTGGGTTGTTCAGAGGAAATTATCATGCACAGAAACAAGTAGTCAGACCAGTGTCAAATGTATCAAGCACACAGCTTAATAAGAAGAAACCAGAATAAAATAAGAAAAATGACAAAAGAATGCTTTGTTGTCTTTGACATAGCCATCTTAATTCAACTTTGAACAGAGCCAACAGTAAGTAAACATGTATCAAGCGCTCAGGCAGGAGCACGAAGGTAAGTTAGGGAGGGTCAGTGAACTTGAGGACCTCTTCCATAGTCCGAGTGCATGACACCACCAGGTCCCCAGACAACCCTGCCTGAAGCCTGTTTTCTAGAGTAATCATTAACGGTTCCCTTGCCTTTGTCACAAGTGTCCTGGTTTGACTTCATTCATACTGAATTTCCTCCTTGTTCCTCTCGGTCCAAATTAGGGAATCCCCTCCTTCCCACATCCACGCGGGTCTCCCTTACAGGCACCCACTGCAAAGTTCCATGGTGTGATTCAGAGACTCAGTCACTAAGCTCAGCGAGGAGAGTGGAGGCGAAAGACTGGGGAGCCTCTACCTTTTGCCTCTCTCAGACTTTCTAGGCAACATTCCGTCAGTTTCGATCCAGAATCAGAGTCTTAAAAGTAGGCGCACGTAAACTTCTTGGAAGTGGGGAGTTCACGCGGGGCTTCTGCGGATGCAACCGTCCAGTCTAGTTTTTGCTGGGCTTTCTTGTTGCCTGGTGTGCCTGGGGAGGATGGTGTTAGTGTTAGGTGGGTATTTGCTATGCCACAACACGTTACACTAAAGTCCCAAATCTCCATTCCAGAAGAACTGACACAGGGAGACTCGTGTTTAGAAGAATGTTTACAAAAACCGGGGGCAGGGCCGGCCTGATTATTGAACCAAACTCCTTAGCAGGACGTTTCTACTTCTTTGGGGGGAAGAAAGCAAAGTTGGGTTTCTACCATCCATAAATTGTGTATTTGCCTCCATTCTTCTGAAATTCTAGAAAGTCTGTCTTTCTGGCTTTAACATACCTCAGTCTGGTGATCCCAATACTAAGTTTGGTCCCAGAACAACAGCCAGAAATCCATGTATCTGGAGATCTCTCCAGCCAACTTGGCATACAAATGTATTTTGGAAATTGTCAGCCATTCAGTGGTATGGGTTGTTGTATCACACCACACTTTGATATTTATCTATCTCAAATACCATGGACCTGTGGCCTTTTCCAGAATCAGTGGGTTCCAGTGAAATCACTGATCGCTGGGTTTTTTTAATCATTATTTGTAGTTTTCATCATTCCAGTGTGGCCAGAGTGAGTCCCTTCCCCCTGGTTTCTTCATCTTCTCCTTATGATGTCTTTCAAGTTGTCCCTGTTTTCTCAGGAAGACAGGATATTTTATGCTCATCCTGAGTTTTTCTTAACTAAACAAGGAATCAGCCATTCTCCAAGGAGCTCTGGAAACTTTTGGTGGAAAAGGGTGTTAGAGACCAGCATCTAGCATCTATGCCCAAGGGTATGCATTATGTTGTTCATATTATCAGTGGTAGGAAAAGCTGACCAAGCGAACTATTACTCTTGTGACCAAACTGAAAATGTTGTTTTTCTTCCCCCAAAGAGACTTGATATGGATATTTTTGATTAATTTTTATCTCTACTGATACATTTTTTTAAATTAAAATAACTTAAATAACTCAGGGCGGTCATGGCCCCAGGGGCAGCTGAGTCATGTTTGAATATTTTCACTTTGAGCAAGGCCTTCCTTTGACTTATAACCAGGCATCTTGGCGTCCTTCCTCGGGGCCTACTAAAGCAATTCCAGACTGTGGTCTACACAGCATGCTTCACATACTTAACAGTCACCTGTCCTGTGATGCTGTCTTCACGATAAACCGCCCCGAACCATCCACAGTCATGTCATGTCATCTGTTTGTGTTCATGTTCATCTGCACATTCAGGAGGACTTTTCCAGCTAGAACGTACCGGAAAGTCCCTACTCTTGACCTTATATTTATTTGCCACACTCACTAACACTATCCATATTTCTGGCAGGAGAGATGGCCTTACAGGTCTAGAAACACCATGTCACAACATGACTTTTTTTCTAAGTTGAGGATTTCAACATGCACATAATTGTAGAACTGAAGGCAAGAGGAAGGACGCTGCCCTGGGGGGAGAGACACCCATGGCTTGTGATCCCTGGTCACAGTGAGGGGAGGCGGTGTGGACCGCACAAATACTTGGGAGGAGAAAACAACATGGAAGCGAGGCTCTACTTGGATGTTTGACAAAGCGTATGTGTATACGTGGTGTATATGTGTGTTGTGAGTGTGGTGTGTGTGGGGGGGGTGTGGTGTGGCGTGTGTGCGTGTGCGTGTCAGGGCAGCTTCCCCAAGTGAGTGTCGCTGTCACCATCGCAGTGTGGGTCCCCTGCCGGCTGAGTCCCCTTCGCCCCGCTGCGGACAAGCCGCGGCCGTGCTTCCTTAGTCCTCCCTACAGGCTGGTGAGCCTGACAGAGGACAAGCCCCAGACGCCATGGGCACAGGGACATTTCCCCGGAGGTGAAGGAGCAGCGGCCATAGAGCGGGCTCGCTGTCCACCGAGGGTGCGTTCAGGCCCCAGGGGACCTCACGGCCGCTAGCGTGTTTCTGACTGTGCCGACGTTTCAGGACACGGTCTAATTATCCTGAGTGGCTGCATGCGGATCTTTAAATATCCTAACTCAAGGAGAAGCTCGCAGTGTGTTTGGGAAGGGCTTAGTGGAAAGTTCATGATAAATTGTAAAAAAAAAAAAAAAAAAAATTAACTTCTGTGGGAATCCGTTGACATTCGGCCCCGGGCACGTGTTAGCAGTGTCGCTGCACATGAGACACAGCCCTATGAGTTGAGCGATCCCAGAAGCTGGAACCTCAACAACAATAACGTTCCGATCACGACCTCCCCTGTCCGAATTCCTGCTGAGACATCCTCCCCAGGACACAAGCCAGCTGCCTGTGTCCGTCTGTCTGTTTGAAATGGAACCACAGCGGGGACCCCTCAGAGTAAGATCGGCTCCATTCAAAACCCTGGTCTACGTGGCACAGCCGTAAACGTTGTCGTCCCTTGAATCGTCAGTCGAGGCGTTCACACGGATTCAGCCCACGAAATAGGTCCCCAGGTCAGCTCCGCGTCAGTTGGCCCCGACCGAGCCCTGATCCGGTACCAAGCGTCGCTTTGGCACTTGCACGCACCCTCTCGTTAGAGCCAGCGCATGGCTCTGCGGGCAGGCGTTGCTAGGAATGCGTAAGAGAGGAACTAAGGAGGACCCCGGAGTCTTGGAGGAAACCGGCCTCCCCGTAACCGGCAAAACGAGGACCGAAGCTGAGTAGCCTGGAGCCAGGGTCTGTGTTCTTCTTCGCTTCATTTGCTGCCTCCGATCAGCTCGCTATGGATAAGAACTCCGTAACGATCAGCTACCCGCGGCCTGGGCCCTAACCCCTTTATGCAGAGTAACTCAGCAAGTCCTTGGTGCCCTCAGAAGAGTCTTCAGACCCTTGGTCGTGACCCGTGCAAAACCACACGTAAGCCTCTGGGAACAGTCAGCCTTGATGACTCCACGGTCCCAACAAGTCACACAAGTACATGGAGGGAATGGGGAGCCAGGCCTCCCGTTGACGCGGGCGTCCTGTTTTCATCACGCGTCACTAAGTGCGGCTGACGGCCCCGGGCACGACCGCTCCTGTTCCGCAACAGGTGTCCGGTGGCTGCCGCGTGGCTCTCGTGGCCGATGCCCACGGAAGGGCGGGCTGGCGGCCCGCGCGCTTGACTGGTCTGCCCCCGTGGCTGTGTCCCTCCACCGCACGGTTTTAGAATCCGCTCTAAGCGCCCACGTTTCCATTCCAAGGGCGTAAGAGGAGGAAAATTAAGCCTCCTAGATGGTTGACCTGTCTGACCCTAACCAGACATCCCCGTCCCTGATAAAAATTAAAGCTGAGGATTTTGTCATGCTTAAGCAAGAGAATCACCCGCAGACTTGAAGTAACGTTCGCTTTTTGTTTGCCTTCCAGTGATCTCGTGTGGAAGCCTCTCCTTTCCGCCAAACGGTAACAAGATTGGCACGCTCACAGTTTATGGGGCCACAGCTATATTTACGTGCAACACGGGCTACACCCTGGTGGGGTCTCACGTCAGAGAATGCTTAGCAAATGGACTCTGGAGTGGCTCCGAAACTCGCTGTCTGGGTAAATCAATCTATCATCTGGTATTTCTTTAATTTAGCTAAGCCTGAAAAATAGACTGTGGTTGGGCAAGGCGTAACACCTCTTGCTATAAATGTTCCAACAGAGAAACTAAATCCTACCTGCGGTCTTAGGGCTACACTTCACACAGCAACTTCTTTAAGTATCGAAGGGGATTATTTTTTAATCTGGCCAATAAATGAAAGTCGCATATTGCCTTGAGTGACTTAGAAACTATTTTCTACAGCGCTGAGGGTGTCATCGCAACTTTATGCCATCAGTTTAGGACACACAAAAATGATACTCAAAAATATGACATGCTTTATCTTTAAAAGAAATTTTACATTGTGTCAGTAAGTGGAAGTGACTAAGATCAATCAGCATAAGTTCAATGAATTATTTAGAGAAGAGTGTGTGCGCAGTCACGTGTTCTTCCTTCGCTTAAAGATTAAAATTTTCTGCATGATGATTTAAAAAAATTGAGTTGAAAATCTTTTTCGTTGAAAAAAATCTAGTGAATAAACATAAGAAATTGTTGAATTGCAGCTTAAAGCACGGACTTACCATGCTCCTGTAGGTCTCCAAGTAATCTTTAAAATATGTTAACTGCCTTTTGTCCTTTTGACCTCTTTGTGGGACCTCAATAATTTTGTAATCGCTCAAAAGCTATAGAAGCTGGAAAGTTTAAGCCTCTGACTCTCCATGGGCTGGAAATCACTTCAGGAATGAAGCCAGGACCAGTAAATTTTGAATAGTAAAAATCTGGTCTTTTTACTTGAGATAATTTGAAGAAATGCTCGGGAGAATTTGGGGGAAAAGAGAGAGAGAGAAAATGAATCTAAATAATAATTCCAGAGAAAATCAACCAACGAAAGGAGTTTCTTTCTCACTCTTATCCATGAAAGGACACCTGCTTTCTTTCTTTTTTTTTTTTTCATTCAAGAGAGAGAGGGAGAGTGAGCGAGCAGGGGGGAGGGGCAGAGGGAAAGAGAGAGAATCTGAAGCAGGCTGCATGCTCAGCCCAGAGCCCTATGCGGGGCTCGATCTCATGACCGTGAGATCATGACCTGAGCTGAAATGAAGAGTCAGGCGCTCAACCAACTGAGCCACCCAGGTGCCCCTGACACCTGCTTTCTTTAAGTTACTGTCATACCTATATGGAAGCTGCCAGCATACCCTGTGTGTGTAAATACATATATTGTTGCTGAGTGTGGTCAGTATGGTTGTCAATAGACTGAAACTTCCTTGGAATGTGTGTGGGATTTTGTGTTGATAGTCACTAGTGCCTCTGAGATTTTCTGTGCCTTCCTATGTGACATTATAAAATGTCTGGTCATTGAGTACCACTCTCCATAAGGCGGCCCTCCTTCGGGGTAGCTCTTCTCTGTTACCTTGAGTGACAGACGCTTGGTGCTAGGAAGGCAACCAGGTGGTCTAAGAAACGTACTTGTCTGCTCTAATTGCGATAATGGAAAGCAGTGACAATTTACATTTGACTAGTGACCTACTGGTTACAAAAGCCTCATGAGGTGAGATGGTTACTGTGGCCTCAGGGAGTTTGAGTGGCACAATTTCTGCAGGTGACATCCTGGGGTCTGCTGTGGTCTTGTTGATTCCAAAGACACCTTCACTTTTTCTCCGGCGTTCTTCTTGACTGCAGATAAGGACTTCGAAGTCGAAAGGTCGAACAGCGTGGTGTATAGTTGTCTGGGCCAGTGTGCCGCAAAGTACGGCTTAGGTACGATACAGTATGTCTGAGAAGCTTTTGGGAGAGGGAGTGTTCTGAAGGAATGGAAACTGAAAATAAAGAGGAATAAAACTGTCTGGAAAAGAATGTATAACACATTAGCGTAGTAGAACCTAGATGTAAAATATAAGGAATGATAAAATTGGAAGAGGCAGAGAATATGAAAGAAAAACTACTAGAAAAATATTAGATAGGACACATTGCCACATATATTTATAAAACAACGAGTAAAGGATGGGTAATACACTTAGCATAAATATTTCAAAAGTCAGCGAATGCAGTTGCACAACTACCACTGCGACTTGAAAGTGTAATTCGTGATACAGGCACACCTCCGAGATAACTGTGGATTTGGTTCTAGACCAACACAATAAAGCAAATATTACAATACAGTGAGTCAAGTGTATTTTTTGTTTTCCCCATGCACGTAAAAGCCATATTTACGCTATACTGTAGTCCGGTAAGTGTACGATAGCATTACG
The DNA here is from genome assembly GCF_027475565.1 of Acinonyx jubatus. NCBI lineage: Eukaryota > Metazoa > Chordata > Mammalia > Carnivora > Felidae > Acinonyx > Acinonyx jubatus. The sequence goes on along the minus strand of NC_069382.1, from coordinate 2,384,547 downwards.
TGGAAAAACAATGATGTACGGTTGACCCTTGAACTACATGGCAGTTAGGGGCTCTGACTCCTCCCTCCTGTCAAAAATCTACATACAACTTTTGAGCCCCTAAAAACTGAACCTCTGATAGCTTATCGCTGACCAAAAGCCTTACTGATAACATATAAATGAACACGTGTTTTGTATGTTATGTGTAATATATACTGTATGCTTACAATCAGGTAAGCTAGAGAAAATAAAATGTCCTTAAGGGACACCCGGATGGCTCAGTCAGTTAAGCTCCATCCAACTCTTTTTTTTTTTTAATATTTTTATTTATATTTGAGAGAGAGAGAGGGAGACACAGAACCCGAAGCAGGCTCCTGGTTCTGAGCTGTCAGCACAGAGCCCGACATGGGGCTCGAACTCCTGAACCGTGACATCATGACCTGAGCCGAAGTTGGACGCTCACCCGACTGAGCCACCCAGGTGCCCCTAGCTCCATCCAGCTCTTAATTTCAGCTCATGTCAAGGTCCCATGGTTGTGAGATCAGGCCCCACGTCGGGCTCCGCACTAAGCGTGGAGCCTGCTTGGGATTCTCTCTCTCCTTCTTTCTCCGTGCCTCCCCTGTGTCTCAAACTAAATAAATAAGCCGAGAGAAAATTTATTAAGAAAACCTTAAAGGACAGGAAATACATTTACAGTGCTGGATTTGCTGAAAAAATCCACATGTATGTGTACCCACGCAGTTCAAACCTGCGTTGTTCGAGGGTCAAATGTACACGACTCAATTTAAAAATACTTCATTGCTAAAAATTGCTACACAAGCCGAGCTTTCAGCTGCTCACAACCTTTTTGCTGGTGGAGAGTCTTGCCTCAGTTGTGATGGTTGCTGACTGATCAGGATGGGGTCAGCTGAAGGTCGGGGTGGCTGTGGCTGTTCCCTAAGATGAGGCAGCGTGGAAGTTTCCCACATAGACCGGCTCTTCCTTTTATGAACAACTTCTCTGCAGCATGTGATGCAGTTTGACAGCATTTTGCCCACAGTGGGACTTCTTCCGGCTTTGGAGCCACCGTCTCAAACCCTGCCGCGGCTTTCTCAACTCGGTTTATGTCGTGTTCTCAGTCCTTTGTCGTCATTTCAGTGACCATCACAGCATCTGCCCCAGGACTAGATTCCATCTCAGGAAACCCCTTTCTTTGCTTGTCCACATGAAGCGTCTCCTCATCTGTTCAAGTTTGATCGTGAGACGCAGTCCCTCGTCCCCTTGTGACTCTCATTCTCTGGCTCCTTCCACCACGTCTGCCTCTACTTCCCCATGAAGTCTTGACTCCCTCAGCGTCGTCCATGAGGGTTGGAGTCCACTTGTTCCAAACTCCTATTTATGCTGATATTTTGGCCTCTTCCCATGAGTCATGGATGTTCTTAATGGCATCTAGGGTGGTGAGTCCGACCTGGAAGGTCTTCAGGTTACTTTGCCCAGATCCATGAGAGGAATCACCATCTATGGCATCTACAGCCTCGTGAAATGCATTTCTTCAGTAGTAAGATGTGCAAGTTGAAATGATTCCTTGATCCACGGGCTGCGGAATGGATGCTGTGTTAACGGGCGTGAAAACCGCATTCGTCTCATCGTGCGCCTCCATCAGAGCTCTTGGGTGACCAGGCAGAGCACAGGCAGGTAGAGCACAGGCAGAGTCGATGTAGCCCAATTCTGAAGGGCCCGCGGATTTTCAGAATGGTACGTGGGCATCGGCTTGCACGTAAGGCACCAGCTGCGTTAGCCCCTGACAAGAGCGTCAGTCTTCCTTTGAAGCTCTGAAGCCAGGCATCGACTTCTCTCTGGCGGGGAAAGCTCTGCAGCATCTTGTTCTAACAGAAGGCTGTTTCACCGACTCTGAAAATCTGTTGTTTGCTGTAGCCACCGTCACGAATGATCTCCGCTAGATCTTCTGGAGAACGTGCCGCAGCTTCTGCCTCAGCACTTGCTGCTTCACCTTGAACTTTTATGCTACAGAGACGGCTTCTTTCCTTAGTCCTCACCGACAAACCTCTGTTGGCCTTAAACTTTTCTTCTGCAGCTGCCTCCCCTCCTTCGTAGTGTTACAGAGAGTTCGGGCCTTGCCGGATTAGGCTTTGGCTTAAGGGAATGCTGGGGCCGGTGTGATCTGTCTAGACCGCTCAGACTTCCTCCTTGTCAGCAATAAGGCTATTTCAGTTTATTATTATTCGTACGCTCCCTGGAGTAGCATTTTTAATTTTCTTCAAGGGCTTCTCTTTTGCATTTACAACTGGGCCAGCTGTTTGGGGCAAGAGGCCTAACCTTTGGCCCAAGGCTTTCAACATGCCTTTCTCACTAAGCTTATTCATTTCTGGATTTTGATTTAAAGTGAGATATGTGTGGCTCTTTCACTTGAAAACTCAGAGGTCATCACGGGGTTATTAATTAACCTAATTTTAATACTGTTGTGTCTCAGGGAATAGGACAGCCGGAGGAGACAGATGCAGCAGTCAGAACACACATGACATGTATCAGTCAAGTTCACGGTCTCATATGCACGTGGTTTGGGGTGCCCCAAGCCCTGTTACAATAGTACCAGCAAAGATCACTGATCACAGAGCACCATCACAAATATAATCAAATATAATCAGGTTTGAAATGTTGTAAGAATTAGCAAAACGAGACACAGAGACACAAAGTGAGCAGACACTGTTAGAAAAATGGCACCAATATACCTGCTCAGTGCAAGGTGGTCAAAAACCTTCACTTGCTAAAAATACAGTATTTGCAAAGCACCATAAAATGAGGTATGCCTGTGCATGGAGTGTGACAATGAAAGGTTATCTCTTGTCCTGAATAATAGATCACTTATGTCTAGATAACATAGTATAAACCAGTAAGAACATATGTCTGTGGGACCCAAGGAGATGTGGCCGAGGCCGGGGTGGGGGTGGGGGAAACAGGAGAACAGAGGTAAAGTCAGCGCTAGAGAAAATTCTCAACAGGCCAGACAGATAAAGGGAGTAGAGGATCCAGTCCTAAATCTGGCACAAAGATTTGATAAAGTAGATAACGGATACCACCATAACCTCAAAGTCACCCGGATGCCTTACTTGTATACAGTGATTTGAATGATATTATTTATTGACAGTGAAACATGTACAAGACAATTTTCAATTATATTGACTTCGTTAGAATGCACAGGAGGTGCTCACAGCTACCGTTCATAGCTAAGAAATGACTTACAACAGTGAGGAATCTGCCCAACGTTGTAAAATCAATAGTATCACAAACAGAATGGAAACCTAGGCAGTTTGACCGCAGAACACAGACTTCTTAACATTAGGGTATGTAACTAATGTATCTGAGCAGATATTGTGTTATTTTGCCAATAATTGTATTTCTCAAAGGCAGATGTAATAAAAGAGTGCACTACGTGCATTGTGCTAATTCTGACCAGTAAGGTGGCATCAGTTGGTTGGTTGATCCTGGGGGTAAAATGGCTGCTCACCCCAGGCGTGCCCTCAAAAGAAGGTTGGTGCCTTCGTCGTCGCATGTGGCTAATCTCATCCTTCATGTTGCGCTGCTCCCAGACCTCTTGCTTACCAGTCTTGCCAGTATCTTCCCTCCATTTCTTGCCCTCTGAATTGTTTCTTTGTCCATTGCACTGCTTTGGATCTCCAGAAAATCTGGATTTTTACCCAGCTGAATGACCTTGGGGGACTCTCAGGTTCTCCTGGACCCTATGAGGGTAAACTGGACAGTGATGAAGGGGAAATGACTTATAATGACAATGGAGGCAGTCAGTGAGAGTCTTTTTAAAAAATCAAGGCAAATAATGGGTGAAACCCCATGGAATCAACTTTAAAGGAGACATCCCTTTTTAAACAAGACAGAACAACCCCCACAATTCTGACTTTGAGAAACAGATCACCCCAATGAAGAGAAAAATGGAAAATTACCCAAAGAAATGGAGACAGTTACATGAGATGTTCTACAAGAAACTCAGTTTGCAAGCAAAACAATAACCCTACAATGTACTAAGGGAATTAAAATACAGGTGAAGGTCATGCTGTGAAGGATAGATTCACCACAAGCGGGGTGCAGTGAAAAGATTCAGGACCATGAAAGTGTAAGGACCCTGTAGAATGCAGGTTTGAAATAAGAACCAAATTCACTCGTTGTGGCTGGTACTGAAATAGTGGATGGCCCAAGTAAAGCAGAAGGACTCAGCTTCCTCTTCGTTCTGTCTTCTGTGTCATGAATCATTCTGGAATGCAAAGGTTAGAACCTACTTTTGTATCAGAAACCAGGACCCCAGGAGAGAAAAGGAGTCTGTCCAGGAGAACTTGAGAGTTTGAGTGGAGTGGCTGGGGGGACCCTGGAGGAGGTGTCCAAGTCACTGACAGTCCCCTGCCAGTGGCACGTTATTAAAAGGAACGTGTAGTGTGATTTTTCACACGAAAAGGAAAGAAGCAAGCTGGCAGGAACAGCGGAGCTGTTAATTGGATGATCCACAGAGCTGTTGGTCAACTCTGTTGTTTGCAAGATCTGTGGCGACGCATGCTTATGAAGAACACGTCTAGTTTCACAAGATAACATGCAAGTCTGGGTTCATCTTTGTCTGACCTTGCTTTTTGGTGGGTGTTTAGAAATACTCTTTAGAAATGGTGCTTCCGAATTTGGCAAGACGTAGATCAAGGTTTTCTGTTACGACTCTCACAGTCAAGAAAGCATAGGAGCGCTATGTTGTCTTTCAACAACTGCTGAAGGGGCTTTCCACAGTGACATCGATTATTCGGTTGATGCGACTGGAAAGCAGATTTCCAGTTGTGTAGTTCTCTCCCTCATTCTAGACTTCTCCAAGAAGTCTACCCCAAGACTTCTATCCACATCTTGAGTAGAGGCGTAATAACGCCAGCTGAAAGAGCGAGAGTAAATATTTGACAACCGATTCAGAATGTCACCAATCTCAGTGACAGACAAAACACATATGAAAATAATGCAGTTCATGGAAAGCTTCACTGTAAGTAAAAAGTGAAACACCTTCCAATGTACATGACGAGGAGAAAGTTATGAAACCCTAGCCCTCATGGAAGGATTTGGTGTTCTCAATATGAGAAGGCTCATAAATGCAGAGGTAGCCCTGAGACTGATGGTGTCCAGGCTTCATGAACAGGACCCACCTCATTCTCTGGCTAGGAGGTCCGCGTCCACAATGATGATATCGCTTCCGTGAAATAGTTCAAGTGGGCGGTGAAAAACTGGCACGAACCTGTGCTCAAGGATGTAGTAAACGTGATAGGTGAAGAATGTTTGGAGAACCTGTGATCATCAGTTTGACTGCAAGGCAAGTTAGGAAGTAAATAATAGCCATTTTCAAACATTTAAAATGGTATTGAGAGGTGGAATAAACCCATTTTGGTAAACCGTTTTACGTTACAAATGTCAGCCCTGATGGATGGATAGTGCCCACCACAAAGACCTGTATTGAGATCTCTAAGTTTTAATCAGGTGGGGACAGGGGGATAAAAAAGCAAAGAAACAAAAATAAAATGAATTAAGTACATCTACCAAAGGCAAGAGCCAGGGTTGCCAATGACATTAGTGATGCATAGTTTGATTCATTTGTTTGGAATGGCAGACACTGTGCGGAAAAATAGTTTTCAGACTACGTGTAAGAAGTTCCTTGCCTTTATTTATTTTTTAACATGTTAGATCTGCCCCAAAATGCAAAGAACAGTTCACACAGAAGGCAGTCGCCTGTTCGGTAGGCTTTTACGTGTAGGATTCCTTTAGACTTGGAGCCTCATTGATTCCATGTCCCAGATGCTTTTCATTAGAATGCAAAATGCTTTGACGAAAGCATTTTTTTCCAAGTGTGTGAGGCATCTTGTTTTTTAACGGTTACTGGAAGAAGAAATACTTTGGCCTGAGAAGTTGCTTCTCTTTCCTGTGGAACGTGGATCATATTTCCAGTTGTAGCAGTGTGGTTATCTCCAGCAGGAAAGACCATGCCAGGTCCTCCGATGATCACTGCAGCAGAAATGGCTAAGCACGTGGACCGACAGCACTTTCACACGGGGACGCTGGGGACTGTGTCTGCAGGAGAGCTATATTTACAGAGAAGAAGGATGGTCTTCTTTGCTAAACACTCCGGCACTGAATCCACGCTGTGTTGGAGCTCACTGGTCTGAATTCTACGCCAGAACCTTTGAGACAGGATGCAGTGAGGGAAGCCGCTCGACCCTGTGTGCAGACATCATGGTAGCTTAACTCCAGGCAAAGGGAGGCCTGTGTGCACCACAGGATCTTAGCGTGCACTTAATCAATGCTGTCATTCTCGCCTTACTACTGGGGTCTCCCAGCGCTCTGTGAATCACCAAGGGCTTGTTCTAGTTTACCATCTGTGTTGTGTGATGCTACACATCTCCCTGGGCTAGGCAATTAAGCGCTGGGAATGCTGACCCCATATCTACTCATCAGGTACCTCAGAATCCATCGGGGAAGTTTGATGATCCCCATGGTCCCTTCCGTTTATCTTCCCTGTGGTAGTTTGCACTGAGCCCAGCAGACAGCACACAGACTAGACGAGGTGGTACGCTTGTAACCCAGGTCTCCCGCTGTAGAGACCTACATTAACCTCTTGATGACATTTATATCATTTAGACTTTCTCACACATAGTAACGCTTCATCTCCGGCACCTGGCCACCTCTTTAGTGTGTGGTATGCGAGATGTCAGTGATAGACCGAGATGTTACCCACACAAAGAGCATGTTCCTTTTTTAGTAGGTTGTTTTGCTAGTATTTGAAATAAGGTTGCCTTTGCTGTACTATAATGGCCTATGACGAGATGAATTTTTTTGTACGTATAATAGCACGGTGACATTCGTATGGCTGAAATAGCTAGATGACATGATTCAAAATAACACTGTTGGGTCATACTGTCTCATAGTTCTTAGAGAATAGAATTGGCAAATATTCTGCAAACGCCTGGTGTTTTAGGATAGATCCGTGTAAAAAAAATTTAACAGCCAATTACGGTAATGCTTATATTACAGCAGAATTGCAGCAGCGGAGTGGAAAGTTTACGCCCCCACCCCTGATCTTTGGTACACAACGTTCTGTGTACAATTTAGCTGTATAATGCCGGGGAAGGGAAAATATTTGGCAACGGCCAGTGCTAGTCGTCACATGTTACATATGCATCGTCAGTGGCTGGGAGATAAATGTCACAAAACACTTCCCAGCCGCAAGCGGCTTCTGTCCGTATTTCTGAATATTCTCTAATGATATTCATCCGATTCCTCAGGAAACGTGGCATAGGGTGTAAAGGTTAATAGGATCCAGTTCTTCTGTTTTCAGGAATTTATAATCAGAGGAATAAAGAAGATAAATACCAAGTGCCTTTAATAAAAAGGTGAGATTAATGAAGGGCAAAAGAGAGAACTCGGGGTGGGAGAGAGGCCGGTGGAGGAAGCCGTTTGGAGCGATGGTGGGAATGTGCACAAGCAGAAGTGGAGCGAGTTCATCCCAGAAACTCCGATGTGCGTCCAGTGCCGCAGGAGGTGGTCCGGATGGTCCAGAAGGCTGGCCCACCGGCATGCAGCCTGTCCTGGGGAAGTGCTCTGTGTAGAGTCCCAGGAAAGGGGGGTGTGCACTAATGTGGCAACACGCTCATGGAGGAGAAGCCATCTGATTGTTCAGGTTCAGGCTCTGGTTCAGGCACAGGCTCGAGGCTGGGGTGCGGGGCCACACCCTGCTCTCAGAATCACACTCTGCCAGTGGAGATACGTAGGGGAGAAAGATTAGGTGTCTATTTGCTGAGTTCACAATGCAGCAAAACAGCAAAAAATCTAGAAGTCTGGGTATTTTTTAAGTTTATTTTTTTAACGTTTATTTATCGTTAGATAAATAAGAGACAGAGAGACAGGGTGAACAGGGGAGGGGCAGAGAAAGGGGGAGACACAGAATCTAAAGCAGGCTCCAGGCTCCGAGCTGTCAGCACAGAGCCTGATGCAGGGCTCAAATTCACAAACTGCAAGATCGTGACCTGAGCCAAGGTCGGTCACTTAACCAACTGAGCCACCCAGGCACCCCTTTTTAAGTTTATTTTTAAGAGAGAGAGAGAGAGAGAGAGAGAGAGCGAGAGAGCACATGCACACAGGCAGGGGAAGGCAAAGAAGGAAGTATGTGCAAAGTGACAGTGTGATTATTTGGGGAGCTGTACAAAAAGGGACAGATAAAGGACTTCTGAAAGCCCCAGAGACTACCCAAATCCTGAAACTTTTATTTATATTAAGTATGGTTTAAACTAATTCTCTTGGCACTAGGAAGTGTCAAAAAAGATTTGAGACAAATATATTTTGCGGTGAAGATTGGGCCCTCCTTTGATGTACTCATGCACAAAGTGTCGTGTACCTCCTATAAGCAGATACCTACATGTCCTTGGGAAAATTCCCTTGCTGTCCATGGCACCACATTTTCTCAGACTTAGGCAAAGTTGCTGAGCACTGCCCCTAGAAATCACACTTGTGGAAGATCAAAGTCTTGTCTCTCAGCACTCAGACGTGTTCCTTTAATACGTACAGATCTGAAGATTCAAATGCATCCAATGGTGTTTAATGCCAACGAGTTTCTCTGCATGTAAGAATCTGAACTGTCTGACATTTTGTGACTGTTTGTTAATACTCAAGAAGAGTTTGTCAATTGGCTTTGGAATCCACTGCCAAATAACCTTGCCTTTAGCGCAAAGCCAGTGTTACTGCCCAGCATGGAAAGAATGGAACAAACTGCATTTCTAATTCTTACGCAGGTACTGGGCATTTATAATGATTATTATTTTATTTTCAGCAATAAGTACCAATAATCACAAAGCAAATATGAAGGTTGAATATTTGGTTTGTAGATTTTCTGAAAATGTGTAAATGTATTCCGTTTTAATCCCCAGATCAATATTGGTATTTGTACAGACACAAACCAATGCAGTGAAAAGGTGACCTTACAGTAGTGAACTCTCAGGTTGGGGAGGAGTGTGTGTGTGTGTGAGAGTGTGACCTGATGGTAGGAGAGAGATCCAGGTATACAGTTCCGTTTAATGGCACGGATTCCACACCAAGGGATGCAGGGCTCTGGGTCCATAGAGTGCACACCTGTAATGTGGGAGATAGCATGCCCAGCATCTCTACTGGTGAAGTGCGTTTCTATGGAATATGGGCGAAAATGGAGCTTATTTACATTTCCAAATCACCGAATTCATTTCTAAAATCGTACAAGTGCACATAATTGTAAGACACTCTAACACACATTACTTGAAAGTACATTAAAACCTTGGATTCTGAGCAACTTGTTCTGCGAAGGTTCCACAAGATGAGCAAACATTTCTAGTAAATTTCAACTTGATACACGAGCGATATCTTGCGATACGAGTCGTAGGTGACGCCCAATGTCACACGATCACAACTGAGCCAATGGTTCCGGAAATTCACTTTGATATACGAGTGCTTTGGACGACAAGCATGTTTCCAGAACAAATTATGCTCACAAACCAAGGTTTTACTGTAACTTGAAAGTTGGAAGTGTTCAGCGTTTGCATGTGTTGGGATATTAAGGTATATCTGCCAGCTGACATATGACACCCTGGGTCAGTCACTCAGAAAAGTCACCAGTAGAAATCAGTGTGTTTTCAAAGGGCTGTGGACTGCATGGCTCCTCACAGAATGAGAAACAAATAGAGAAACACTGTAGGAAGCTACTCTAAATATTGCTCACATCCTATGAATGGATAAGGTTCCTGCTCTAAAATAGAGCATTCCAGAAAGCATGGATAGCATCCTTACAAGTGCTGGAGGAATCCGGTTCATTCGAGAACAAGTTTTCACAATAATTCACTCTACCAGAAACACGTTCAGGAAAGCACCTGTGTCCTCTCAGAAATGTTAGACCGCACCTGCTAAGACGTGGGGTTTAGATGGATCTAGAAAGAGCAGCTTGGAGGAGCCTGTCCTGCTCTGAGTCCTGCAGTAGCGGGTGAAGCCTGCATCGCTGACCTGCCTGGTCCCCACGTGCTGGCCGTGTGGTGGGTGATCACCCTGCTGACCCCCAAGACTGCAGACAGCAGCCTGGGCTCCCCGGGGATCCCAGCCGCGTCCCAGCCCCTCCGATCCTGCCTCTGGCAAGTTTGCAGGGAACCCTTGACCCAGGGGGAATCCAAGAAACCAGGACACCCCTTCCTGGCCTCAGGGCATTCCGTCCCCCCCCCACTTGTTTCCAGCTTTCAGGCTACCTTCCTACCCATCTCTTTTTAGTTAAATGTCTTGGGCAGGGCGCCAAGGTTGGTTAAGTCCGTTAAGCGTCTGACTTTGGCTCAGGTTGTGATCTCATGGTCCGTGGGTTCGAGTCCCATGTCGGGCTCTGTGCTGACAGCTGGGAACCTGGAGCCTGCTCCAGATTCCGTCGCCCTCTTACTCTGCTCCTCCCCTGCTTGCACTCTGTCTCTCTCTCTCTCAAAAACAAATAAACATTAAAAAAAAAAACTTCTTGGGCAAATTTTATCCCTCCTAACCCAATTTTAGAGAAAGATTATCAAAAGACATTCTCTTTTTTTTATCTGGAGCATTCTAACTGCAATATAGTAACAGTTTATGAATGGAAACAATAATGCAGCCTTCAATATATACAGAATAGCATAAACTATAAGCCAGGAATTTTCAAAGCCTGTAGCACAAAGCAATTACCTGGCAAAGGAGGTGATACATCCAGGTGGCTATGACCTGGCCTGTTCCACTGCAGCACAAATGAAATCTCGGTTGTTCTGGAAATTCTGAAGGGTCCCTATTCTATCCTTCAGTGGTCTTCATAAGCCAATAGAATGATGTTCACTCATGCTGTAGCCTGTGGGCTCCAGAGAACCATCCGCCCGACACTGGGCAGCACCCACACTGGCACTGAGTTCCTAATTCAGCTACTGATTCAAAACCAGTTATAAGAGTTGGGGGATTTCCCGCAGTGCAGACATACTGATTCCACACTTGGAAAAAAGGTAGAAAATGTAACGTTCCAGAACCGTGGAAGAAATAGATTTGGTCATTCATACTTGAAGTAAAAGGAAATTTGGCAATTCCTGTAGGAGATATTCCTATACCTATCTAGCTGGCTACAGAATTAAAAATCCCGTAGAGTGACAGTTTTTACCACTCTGCCTCGTCCCCGAGCCCTAGTCGGTGCTCTCGGGTTCCGCTTAGTGGCAGATTACTAAATTCACAGGTAGGCTTGATCCAGAAATAAAGCAGCCGCATGCTTGTCACTCCCAGGTTTTCTTTCCACACTTTACTGAAAGCATTTCCAGCTGATATTTCTCAAGAACTGAGTTCCTGGTGTGATTCTATTGGCTACAGAATTGCCTGTAGAAAACAGTGAGTGATCTGTGTTTAAGTGGAAGCCAAATGTTAACAAAGAACAAAGGAGCAAACAAACAAACAACAACAAAAAGTAGGATCTAGGACCCACTATATACTCACATCGTTTTAATTAGTTGATACTTTGGTTTGAATTTCTTTTTTTTTTTATTTTGTAGTTAATAGATTTTCTTATCCTTTGCTATCGCTTATACTTAGCAGAATTGTACTGGCGAAACCCATCCAAGTAGTGGAAGACGCATGAAGTAAAGAACAGTATGTACACTTATAAGCAGATAAAAGTGGATGCCCTTCCAGTAAATGGATAATGTGGTTCTATAACACCATGGTCATGTTGCCTGTTTTAGGGTCTCCAGTGTCCACTCTTGGCTGCATGTCCCGCCCTGCTCCCCCATTCCCGTGGATGCACACACCTTCAGGCCCTTCCGAATCAGACCTCCCCATCGCTTTTTCACTCTCTGTGGTTGGATCTTATTTTCTGTGCAATCCCATACCCCAAGAACATTGCTGGCCAGTAGGAAATCATCATTAAATTACTGTCAGATCGCCTAGCAGGTAATGGATTTGGATATACTTTCAAAATGGAAAGGACCTCACTGTCCACTGTCACAGGGATTTAATGGGTGACATACATTGTAGCCACTGGACAGAAGCATGAAGATAATTACAAAGCATTGTATGATGGATAAAGAGAAACACTTCCTACACAGTGTATCGAACACAAAATGTGGCTACATCAAGGATAAAGAAACTCACAAAAGATAGCACAATATTGTCATAAAGTAATAGACTCTTACATTTGAAAGAGATTTCTGAGTATATTGAGCTCAAATTCTACCTAACACAGATTCCCCCCTGCCCATGATATTTTTACATACTGTCAACATTCTGGTTAAATACTCTTAAGTGAAATTGTGTGAATATTCTGTATTTGTGAATGGCTTGTAATTGGTTTAAGACTTTGAATGTTTTAAAAACATTTTAACGCATGGGCTGGAAATTCATATAAGTGAAGGTCAGATTGGTATGTGTTAGCTTCAAATCAGGAAGTCACATGGTCTACATGTATTCAAATGAGGACGCAGAAGCAGCAGGTGATGCTATGGATTCTTCCTGTCAGGCCCTGAGCCAAAATGAAGTGCTTTGGAAGGACACCCTCTGTGTCCTTTTCGTGTTGAAGGCCAGATCCTCAAAAGAACTGAAAAGACCACATGTCAGGGAAGAGGCGCCATTGGGAATTGTTGCTTCCACATGTGGCTGTCATCTTGTCCCTTCAATATCGAAAGTATACAGATACCTTCCTGACCATTAAGAGTAGCTCTGTCCCAGGTTTCCAGAAGATAGCGCAGACTCAAACTATGTGCTGTTACAAAAACCCCATTACGAAAGAGAAAATGTTTATTAAGGTCTCAGAGTGAGTCTGGCCAGGGACGTTTGTCCGAGTCAAGGGTGAGACCAAGCAGATCCTATAAATGGTGGAGGCTTTCCCATCGCTACGCACCCCCCTTTCGCATCCCAGTTGCCCTGCGCCCCAAGTCCCTTCTCATGGAGTGGTGGCAGGCCTCAGAAATAACCCCCAAAGTGCTTGGCATTTTTCTAGAACAACAACCGGGAGTTAGGTGGCCCACTCCCTCTTTGAAAATTGGATTGTGTTGTTGTACATGTTTCTAGAAAGTGCATGTTTTAATGGTCACCTCAAAAGTGGCTGGGCTCTCTGTGGGACCTCTGTGCCAAGCCTGTGTGCTGCCCCTGGTCTGGCTCTGTTACTAGTCGTTGTCACCCGGATTGGAAAATGGCCCCATCTCCCGCCTAACAGGGCACACTTTGCATGTGATGGCCTCTCGAGTGGCAGAAGGCTTGTGGAGCCAAGGTCAGTGTTCTGTGATAACATTCCCAGCTTCAGAGGCTCATTCTTCAACCCGTGGAGCACATCCTTCCTCCTCTGAGTTCTCTGCATGCATCAGGTCTCGGTTTGGGGGAGGTGATCGGGCCTCTTGCCAGGATCGACTTAATCGATCTGGCCGAATGGGAAAAACCTGTCGAGGCGACAAAGAATCGACCAAATCTAGCATGACTTTTTTGGCCCGACTTCTTATAAACGTTCGAGCAGGGATACCCGGCCATCAATCGGGTCTGTTCCCTCTCCGTGCTGCAAAGTCACCTTGCTGATAATACACTTAGTGCAAAACCCAGGAGGACACAGCACCGGTAAACGCTGTCAGAAGCAGAAACATAGATTATTATTTTAAATTCTTCAGAATGATGAAGTTAGCACCAATTGTTGCATGGCAACGATTTGACAACTTTCTCCACCTTGGAGGTGGTCTGCTTTGTGTAAAGCTTTGACAGCTGTGTGCTCTATTTGGGAAATAAATGAACAGGGGGAGTCAACATCAAAACACTCTGCATGGGGGTGCCTGGGTGGCTCGGTCAGTTAAGTGTGCAACTCTCGATGTCAGGTAAGGTCACGGTCTCATGTTCGTGGGATCAAGCCCCGAGTCAGGATCCAAGCTGAGCACAGAGCCTGCTTAGAGTTTCAGTCTCTCTCTCTCTCTCTCTCTCTCTCTCTCTCTCTCTCTCTCTCACCCCAATCTCTGTCTCTCAAAATAAATAATTATACATTTAAAAAAATACTCTGCCTCTACTCCTGCCTGTCCCTCCCTATCCACATCAGCTTTGAGGTTTGTATGGGTCATTTAGGAACTTGTGGTCAATGCCTTTTTCTTCATATGCATCCCAAACCCATGTGTAACACGGATCCTTGGAATGTCAGGTACTCCTAATGCTTCCTGTTTTGTTGATTAGCCGTTCTTTGCATAGGAGAGGAAGGGAGAGGTGAGAAGGGAAGGGGAGGAGGGGACCAGGTGAGGGGAAGGAGAATGGAGCAGAAGGGAAGGGGAGAGCGCAGGAAGGCAGGTGGAGAGCGGAACAGCCACACCGAGCCCCCCTCTTCCAAGTTCCCTCTGTGCCACATGGCACCGTGTGGTTCTTAAAGGGGAAAAAGTGTGAAGGACGCTTGTTAAGGATGGGAAGGCAGACTGTGTGTGGTACCATCATGCTAGGTGTGGGGTCACTGCATTGGGATTTTCCAGTGGGGGAGGGAGGTGGCGCCCATCTGTGCTGCATTGGGAGTGGGGGTCACAGTCCCGGAGAGGAGCGGTCCCGGGCGGGGGTCGCCAAGAGGGCACATTGGGGTAAGGGGGGCTCCGGCGAACCTGACCTAGCAGTATGGTGCTGAAGGCAGGCCGGGGGGACAGAGCTCACCCGGGGGTGGTGGGGGATGGAAACCCATCAGACAGCGGGGGGGCGGGGGCTCCTCACTGAACTGACCTCGCACAGTTTTTGCCAACACTGGACTTTACACGAAGGGGCATGGGTGAGAAGGCTCGGGAGCTGCCAGAAGTGCAGTCAAGCCAAGGGTCGTCGTCACACTGCCCCACCCTTCTGCTCACAGAGAACGGAGCGCCCCTTACTTCCTTCTGCACACGGACGCGCTCTGTTACTGGAGCCTGTTGGACAACGTTGGCCAATTAACGACCTTCTCGAATTTCAGATTCCTTCCCACCATGGCTTTTCACCTCTCCTTCAGTGTGAATGTCCGTCCTGATGGCACCTTCCTGCCTTTTCTTTTCCCGGCCCCACACACTTCCCCCGGGCAAGCTCAGGGAGCGTCAGCTAACATCCATAATCCTGCTTCTCCTACACCTGCTCTGTCCTCAGAACATCCGTCCCCTGAATACTAGACTCTTCTTCCAAGTGACTACAAGCCGGTTCCACCTAGACACTGGTTCAAACCTAACCAAATGCACATGTTTGCACCTGAACGTATTTTCTGGGGCGCCTGGGTGGCTCAGTCCGTTAAACATCTGACTCTTGATTTCAGCTCAGGTCATGATCTCACGGTTCATGAGTTCTAGCCCCTCACCGGGTTCGACACTGATGGTGCAGAGCCTGCTTGCGATTCTCTCTCTCTCTCTCTCTCTCTCTCTCTTTCTCTCTCTCTCTCTCTCTCTCCCCCCCCCAAATAAATAACATAAAAAAAGAAATTAAGCATATTTTCTGATATTTATCTTGACATTTCACAAATAGTTCCACGATCTACTCTCTCACACTGGAAATCCTTACCTCCATGGTCAACATGTCACAAAACATATCAATACTAATCCCAAGTGTCTCTTCCCCTTTCCTGGCTTTTATTTGGAAAAGCGGTAACAACGTAAAATCTCGGTAAGAGAAACAAGTAAGGAAAATACATGGGGAAACCATAATCGGGGAAATAACTTCATTAGCAATTCCTCTGTGTTAGCAATTTCATATTTGAAATATGACTCGATACCCACAATTGTTGAGAACAATAAATGTGACAAAGCAAAAAAATTATATAAAATACTGTGTATAAATGGGAAAAATTCCAACACGTTATGCACTTGACGGTAAAGGTAAACAGGCTGTGAATGCAGTACTTTTTTCAGAGACTGATTCTGCAAAACGTTTATCGGTTTTACTCGTGTCTGCAGCTGGCCACTGCGGTTCCCCGGACCCGATCGTGAACGGTCATATCAGCGGAGACGGCTTCAGCTACCGGGACACTGTGGTTTATCAGTGCAATCCTGGCTTCAGGCTGGTTGGAACTTCCGTTCGAATCTGCCTGCAAGACCACAAGTGGTCCGGACAGACCCCCGTCTGTGTCCGTAAGTACAACGTGAATGCATTTCAGCATGTGCTTCCTTTGGTCACCTTTTCTCTTGGGAGGAAGTCTTAGCACAGACGTGTGTAACCTCCAGAGTGAGACAGAATGGAGATGCGTCCCTTCACCTGTGTTGAGAGAGACGCTACAGGCAGGGCTCCTCCCTTCCTTTCCAATCCACCTCCCCCTCTGTTCCCTTCCAGCACCTCCAGAGGCTGGTCCGCAGTGAACGTGCTCCTTAACTCCTCTCAGACAGGTAGATCCCAGGACGAGCGATGTCGTGCACTCATTTGCCTCATTTCATCACAGGGTAAACAGGGTGGAAACAGAAGGAGGGCAAAGGCACGGAGTCTGTCCGCAGGTTGACTTTCCGGAGTCCCCCGGATAGCTACACACCCCTGATCTTCCGTGTTGTTTCATATTTTTTCTTTCAACAAGAATCCAGAGTTTTGCCAGTAGTCCTTCCTTTAAAAGAAAGAGGTAGAATCTCATGGAATGATTGTCCTCAAACTTTATAACATCCAAGATAACTACCAACTAGTGTTTTTAGAAGACATTGTACTCTCTATTGCAAAATTTGTTTTACACCAATAGTCTTTTTCGCCTAGTATATTCTTTATTTTCCTGCAAATTATACAGAGGAAATGTTGATGCAGCCATAGATAATGACAGGTATCATCTAGGAAAGTGCAGTGGTAAATGGGCAGAGTTCAGGGGCGAAAGCTTTACTTAGAAGAAAGAACCGTTGACAAGATAAATGAGGAGGAAAACACCAGTTTTATGACTGTAATGTGTTTCTTTTGAAAGGGCTTCTGAAGGATATCTTTGGGATTTGTATTGCTGTTATTTAGGGCATGACATTAATGACAGTTCACTACCTTTCTAAAGATCGTACAATGGGGACTGTCAAAGAAAATAGTGTTTGAGCATGCACACTTATTTTGCTACTTTCCTGATGTTTAAATTGATATTGGAAAAAATGATGTATATTCAATTTATCAGCCAAGTCCCTGTAATGTTTCAAAATGAGAGTTCCACGAAACTAGCTGGTGTTTTCTAAGGGGAAGATATTCAAAACTCGTAATTCGTGTAAGAATTTTACCCCCTCTCATTGTTCACTGCTTTATTATAGAGTTATTTGACGTTCTGTCGTGACATAAGAATAATTAGTAAGACGAAGAAAGTACATCTCCCAGGTGTAGGTTATTGTCCATAATTATAATAAACACATGTAGGTCTGCTTATGGTTCTTTGTCACCCTTTTCCCTTCCAAGTGTAAATACAGCCTGTAAGGTATCTGACAGCCGGCTTTGAGTCCATACGTGGGCACGCCTGTAAAGGTCTCAGTGAGGTGTTCCAAGGGGGGGTGACGACCTGGTTGTTTTCTGACACTGCTGTGGGCCTGTCTTCCTACGCAGCCATCACCTGCGGCCACCCCGGGAACCCTGCCCACGGCTTCACCAACGGCAGCGAGTTCAACCTGAATGACGTCGTGAACTTCACCTGCAACATGGGCTATCTGCTGCAGGGCGCCTCTCGGGCCCAGTGTCGGAGCAACGGCCAGTGGAGTAGCGCCCTGCCCACGTGTCGAGGTGGGGGGGGGCGGGAACGAGTTGGGGAGGGAGGGGGGAGGGCTCCCGGAGGTGGGGGAGGGCTCCCGGAACGAGCCCTGCAGGCTGAGGTCAGCGGGCTGATGAACACCCCAAAGCGCCCGTGTGTGTGATGCTTCAAGGACAGGACTCTGCAGGTGCTTTCACTGCTGGGGGGCGGGCGGGGCGGTGGGGGGAGACAGTTGGGAAAATGATGGTGAAGACTGGCCAGGTGTTCAGTCGGAACAGTCTAGGACTCTGAAGTAGGCTCCTCTTCCGTTTCCCTTCGTCGTTACCCATTCATTCATCTGTACCGTGTCTTTGGACTCAGCTTCTAGACCTGGGGGTACATTTAGGAAGTTCTCAGCTTTTAAATCTCTCTCTCTCCTCCCCCCCGACCCATTCATTTCTTCAAAAATCACCACCTAGATCTAGGCTAAGACCTGAATTTTCAAGATCTGCTGTTTTGGGGGTTTTGCATTTCTAGATGTTTGAGCTCGTATTTAAGGGTCTGCCTCCATTGCTTTCCATGAAAACATGTCGCACGTGAAGGTGTTTGGTGCTTCAGTGTGAAGGTGAGAGTTTACGGTGGTGACGTGGTATGGGAGCCAGACAACGAGTGTTCCTCTCACTGACGATCGCCCACCTCCCCACTGGGGTCCCCAGGAGGCTACAGCCACATGAGATGAGAGCAGAACGGGATCCCAGCAATTTTTAAAAACAGCGATGGGAAATTTGGCTCCCAGACTGTAGAGTTCTGGTCCGAGTCTATACGTGAGTGCTGGGCCCGAGCTCCAGAAGAGGTGAAGTCTCCGAATCTCCCTTCCCTCTAAACACTAGTATTAGATTCAGCCCCGCAAAGCAGGCTTCTGGTTGTGACGTGGCTGGGCGTGGGGTGGGGTCTGGGCAGCTTGAAAACTAACAGGTTTACCTTATGTATTGTCATTCTTCTTATTACTATGAGTCACGGAAGCCAGGGGCCATGGAGGAGGCCGAACAGGCTTAGAGGGCAGCTCAGAATGTGCGGACCAGCACAGAAAGCGGGCTTCCGCGTGGCATCTCGCCCCTTCGCGTTTTTGCGTTGAACGCCGGATGGTTTGGTACACCCCGAATGCTTCCAAACGCCGCTCCAAACACAGCTGAGGGGATCACCCTCGCCTCTCGCAGGGAAGCGTGAGGGGTGCAGATCTGCAAGAAACGGGGGGTGTGGGCAGTGGCGGGAAGACAGAGCTGTTGGCATCTGCGCTGGCTCGGCGGCCGCGGGGATCTAGGAGACGAGGCCGTTTGGATCCTGTTCTCTTCTCCACCTGGGCGACGGGAACACAGCACAGCTGCAGCCACGGTTACGCACGCATGCCCGGAAAGGTCGGTCCGGTTTGTCTGGACACAGGGGCACGGCGTGATTGTGCCTTGGATGTCTTAGGGACATCCAAACACGCCATGTTCCTGCTCCCCCAAAGCCCTTCCGTTCAACTTCGTTTAACATTTACTAAGCACGTGCTCTGTTCCAAATGCTGTGCTCCGCTCTGCCAGTAGAGAGGTGGGTAAAATCACTCATACCTTGGAGTCGATGACAACGAAGACCGGAGGTGCTCGCTAATTAGGTGGGCAGAATGTCACCCACAGCTGCTGAGACATCATCCATGTGACACGGAATACATGCTTGCCAGATGGCAGAGGGGATGAACTCAGGATGGTGGGATTTTCCTCGTCAAACCTTTTTTTTTGGGGGGGGGGACTGTATTCCACTTTTCTCTAACTTCTACCAAAGAAGAGGAGTGGAAATCAAATGCTGCCATTTATTCACGGTTTTCAGGGTTTTCAACACCATGCTGAAGGTCCTTTGGGAGCCTAGGGCCCAGCGTAGCACTGGGATATGTACTGACCTCTTCAGCATTAATTTGGCCTCTCCTTACCATTCTCCATTTCCTCCAAAAATAGGAATGTACTTGGTTTTTCAGGGGACGTTATTTTTTATAGCATAGACAAAAAAGTTTTAAGGTTCACAGAAAAATTGAGAAGACGTAGATTTCCCAGGCATCCCTTGCCCACATGTGCACAGTGTCCCCCATTGTTGACGTTCCCTACCAGATGGTGCATTCATTACAATCGGCGAATCCACAGTAACACATCTCACCACCTAGAGTCCATTCGCACCCGGGTTCACTGGTCGTGCCGTACAGTCTATGGGTTTGGACAATGCATAATGACACGTATGCACCCTGACAATGTCATACAAATAGCTGAACTGCCCTAAAAATCCTCAGTGTTCCACCTGCTCATTGTCCCTCCCCCCACTAACCCCTGGCCACTACTGATCTTTTCAGTGTCTCCATAGTTTTGCCTTTTCCAGAAGGTCACATAGCTGGAATCACACAGGGTGTAGCCTTCTCAGACGGCCTGCTTTCACTTGGTGATATGCACTGAAGGTTCCTCCATATCTTTTCATGGCTGGACAACTCATTTCTTTCTCGCGCTGAATGACGTGTCATTGTAGGGATGGACCACAGTTTATTTATCCATTACCTCCTGAAAGGCATCTTGGTCGCTTCAAGTTCTGGTGATGACAAATAAAGCTGCTATAAACATCCATATAGAGATTTTTGTGTGGCCATGAGTTTTCAACTCCTTTCGATAAATGCCAAGGAGTATGATTGTCAGATGTATGGTAGGAGCATATTTAATGTTGTCAGAAAGCACCACCGTGTCTTCCAAAGTGGGGGGCGCCATTTTGCATTCCCTCCAGCAAGGAGTGAGAGTCACTATTGTTCCACATTCCTGGCGGTATTTTGGCGATGTCTGTATTCTGAATTCTGTATTCTGAATTTTGGACATTCTCACAGGTTGATAGTAGTTCTCCTTGTTGCTTTAATTTGCATTTCCCTGATGACGTAGGACGTGGGACGTTTCCCTGATGACCTAGGATGGGGGGCGTTTCCCTGATGATATAGGATGTGGGGTGTTTCCCTGATGACCTAGCAGGTGGGGCGTTTCCCTGATGACCTAGGACGGGGTCATTTCCCTGATGACGTAGGATGTGGGGCATCTTTTCATGTGCTTTTTCCCGCTGTATATCTTCTTTGGGAGGCATCAGTGAAGGTCTTTGGCCCATTTTTCATATGGATTTCTTGTTTTCTTCCAAAGTTTTAAGAGCTCTTTGTCTATTTTGGATTAATAGTCCTTTATCAGTCATCTCCTTTGCTATTATTTTCTCCCACTCTGGCTTATCTTCTCATTCTCTGGGCGCTGTCTTTTGCGGTATAGAACTCTCAATTTGTGCTTCATTTTGAAAGCTGTTCCTCCCAGTACATGTGATGAAGGGGTGGGGGGATGCCTGGTAAATGCCGTCCTACAAGTGCTGAGTGGATTGGAAACCACCGGAACATCTCCAAGGTGCCTTCTGCTCATGTTTTCCTATTTTCTATCTTTTTTGTTTGTTTCCTTCATTTATGAGCTAAGAGCTACAGTCTAGTGCACAGAGTTTACATATTTATTATAAAACCAGGGAAAGCATGATTTCAAGGAGGACGGGCTCATAAAGGTGGTGAAGCCTTAGGGAAAAAATGTCGTAAAACTCAACAAGGTGAAGATAACAAGAATAGCTACTTTTGAAACAAAATCGTCAGGGATTCTTTGTGCCTGTTGCAGTGTAACCTGATTCTTGTCTCACGTGGTTCCTTGAATTCCTTGTCTCACGTGGTCCACAGAAAGTTTGGCAGGCTGTGTCTCACGCCAGCGCCCCCATTGTGCTTGATCTCTTCTCCCCAGTTCTTGATAATATGTACCTCTCACATGTCTGATTTGGGTAGGTCAATGAAGTGTGGAACACCGGGTGCTCCTACAACATTTAGCTAGCTCACGGTGTGAAAGAGAGACTCCACCCAGAACTTTGGAACAGAACTCCCAAGTAGTCGGTGCTGAAGTGAGTCCAGACTCCATATAGATTCCTACACAGTCTGTGTCCACTGTGGGGCCACCTCATTAGGCTTAGACTCAGCCATTAACAGGACGAAGTTCTGTGCAAGCCTGTAGCATTTGTGATCAGTCAGAAAGCTCAGGGGGCGCCTGGGGAGCTCAGGCAGTTGAGCCTCCAACTTCGGCTCAGGTCACGGTCTCATGGTTCGTGGGTTCAAGCCCCGCATCAGGCTCGCTGCTGACGGCTTAGAGCCCGCTATGGATCCTCAGTCTCCCTCTCTCTCTACCCCTCCCCTGCTTGCATGCTCTCTCTCTCAAAAATAAGTAAACACTTTAGAAAATAAATAAATAAAAAGGGAAGTTCACATCCAGGACACTAGCTGTAATGCCATACCCTGTCTTTGCAAACGGGATTAGGAAAGTAAAAGAAGGTGTGTTTTTTTGTTTGTAGTTCTACCTTTCTGGAAGAAAGATACAATACATGATATGGTTGCATGTAAGTGTTGCAGGTTTCCTGAGGAAGAATGAAAACAAATGTCTCACACCTATATTAAGAACCAGATTATGCACATGGTCCTGGAGGTCCAAGTTCCTACATGAAAACATTCTTGGAGCTCTGTCTCCTGAATTCCAAACCTCAAAGGTCCGGTCAGTTCCGTGAGAATACCAAGTCTGACAAATTTTCAGTATCATTCACTTAGTATTTCCTTTCGTAATGTATTAATGTTTGTCGTGTGTACAAACCTTAGACATTTTTCCTTTCTTATCAGAAAATTCTAAATTCAGAGAGATAAAATATAGTCCCTATGTGATTACACACATGAAGATAAAATTAAGAAAATATGGGG
The DNA here is from genome assembly GCF_027475565.1 of Acinonyx jubatus. Classification (NCBI taxonomy): domain Eukaryota; kingdom Metazoa; phylum Chordata; class Mammalia; order Carnivora; family Felidae; genus Acinonyx; species Acinonyx jubatus. The sequence goes on along the minus strand of NC_069382.1, from coordinate 2,362,117 downwards.
TTAGTGAAATTTCTGTTATACTTAGAGAGGAATAAAAAAAAAAAGTCAATAATAAAAAAAAATTAACTAAAGAGGCACCTGGGTGGCTCAGTCAACCAAGCGTCTGACTTATAGGTTCAGCTCAGGTCATGGTCTCATGGTTCCTGAGCTCTACCCCCATGTCAGGCTCTGTGCTGACAGCGTGGAGCCTGCTTGGAACTCTCTCTGTCTCTCCCAAAAATAAATAAATAAACCTTTAAAATACAATACAATATAATAAAATAAAATCACTAAAGAACCATGATGCATATGATTGCATTTAGGTCTATGAAAAATTATATATAATCACATGTTCTCAAAATTTTTAAATGGCACCATTTTCAAATTAAGGGAAATGTAAGAACCAATCCCATGTCTGTGGCTTTGTTTAACACACCCCTTCTGTGTGTCTACGGACCCGGGGCAGCCCGGAGTAGCTGTTGAAAGCAGGGCCCGGGGGCCCAGGTAATGTACAGCAGGTTCTCTCCAAGAGCAGGAAGAACAGGGACAGGGGGCAGGCAGGCCCCCAGCAGCTGTGCTTAGATTTCCACTTGCAGAGTATTTTCTGGGGGCGGAAGGGGAATGAGGTCTAGATTTTTCAGCATGTGACACGGCATTGCCTGTGCCCGAACAGGGCTGTGGCTGAGCTCTCGAACTCACTCATCTTGGATGCGTCAGTCCAGGGTCTGCAGTCAGTGGTCACCTTCACATCAGTTTCCTTACATGAACACTCAGGGAAGCGTGCCCTCGTCATGGGTTTCTGTGAGTTCTGCATAAACCGGGGCTTGTGAAACTTCACCAAGTGCCCAGCAAACAGGAGGGTCCTCTGTTCTTCCCACCAGGACCACATGCCTCTGAGATGTATATTCACTCAGGAAAGTCAGGCAATCGATTGTAATCAACGATAATTAATTAGTGTTTACTTTGTAGCAAACCTGAATGTCTGAATTGCAATTCACTTCATCTTTATCAAATAAAAATGAAAACATAACATATAACATATATGTCATATATATAACATATAATATTTATGTCATAACATCTAAAAATGAAAACATAACTTTCATGTATTTGAAAAACAGTCATGAATTGTTCTTGTTTTGTTTTGTTGTTGTTGTTTTTTTTTTTTTTTTTTTGGCTATTTTTCTCTGTGACCAGTAATCCCATTTTTAAAATTTTGAATCATTCAGTTAGTGAACAAGTCCAAAAATATTTGTCTTATACAATATACTGAACGTTGCATAGTTATTTTATCCTTGTCCTCTACACTTTGTGTAATTCTTTCTGTTGAAAACATTTTTAAAACATACTACACAGAACTCAAACCATTATGAGTGCTTTTTTTTAAAAAAAATGTAGTGAACTAATTCTTACTCCTCCCTAACACCAACGAATTTAAATTGGCTATGCTTAAGTTACGAGGCATTATTTTCTTGTTTTCCTGTTCACGGTCAGGTTTTTACGAGGCATAAAAGAAAATGGAAGAAGCAGGAGTGAAGACCAAAAAGAAATGTAAACACAGATTTTCAGGCAAAAAAAAAATCAAAAAAATAGAAGACGGATCCTCCCTCCCTCCTTCCTTCCTCCCTCCTTCCTTCCTCCCTCCTTCCTACTTCCTTCCTTCCTTCCTTCCTTCCTTCCTTCCTTCCCCCCTCCTTCCTTTGATTGTAAATCACTGATACCACAGAAAGTGAAGTTCAGAAGTCATCAGGGCCACCCTGAGTATCCTTCTGCCTCACTCAGTAGACTGAATTGAGAGCTTGGGACTCATGTCCTGTGTTGCATGGACAGCTGTCATTGAAAGAAAGTCATCTCTTATGACCGGGTTTGATCTATCACTGAGCCCCTAGGGCAAAGGGCAGTCAGAAACTCCTGTGACCACTGTGCTTGTCAGTAGATTCAGAATTTTTATTGGAACAATTTACATCTTACCAGGTATACTCTGCTGAGGATTTTTTGGAAGTGAAACCTCAGAAAAAATAAAGAAGAATAAGAATTATATACAGTAAAACCTTGGTTTGCAAGCATCATTCATTCCGGTATTTGTAATCCAAAGCCCTGGTATATCAAAGTGATTTCAAGAACCATTGGCTCAGTTGTGATCATGTGACATTGGGCGTCACATCCTACTCGTATTACAAGACATCGCTGCTTTATCAAGTTGAAATGTATTAGAAATGTTTGCTCATCTTGCAAATGCTCACAGAAGAAGTTACTCACAATCCAAGGTTTTACCATATTCACTGTTTGCCAGTTTGTGATTTGGTGAATTTCAGTAAAGCAATTTTTTTTTGAGAGAGAGGGAGAGTGTGTGTGAGCAGGGGAGGGGGCAGAGGAAGAGAGAGAGAGAGAACTCCAAGCAGGCAGCATGCCTGCCCCAGTGCAGAGCCCAACAGGCTTGATCTCTCATGACCATGAATTCATGACCTGAGCCAAAATCAAGATTCAGATGCTTAACCGACTGAGCCACCCAAGCGCCCCTAAACAAAAAATTCTTAATAAAAATGGAGAAACGGTATAGTAACTTTATATTCTAATGTTATGCATCAATTCTATGTGGAATCCTCACTATGTTTTCCATGTTCCTGAGTGAGGCAGGGGCTGGACTATAGCAATGATACATGATCCTTTTCAAGAACTAGATTAAGCTTTGAACAAGTGCCCAGTCTACCCACAGAATTAAAGTTTCTGTGCTCCCTGCACGATCCCTATGCAATTTGGACACGGTTGCTTCTGTGTGGCTTTAGCTAAAGAGCACCCTAAAATAATGGCCCTCTCTGCCAGATTTCAAGCTCACATCTGACTTGTTAGAATAGCTGTCCAGAAATAAAACTTGCTTAAAATGTAAACTTAAGGAAGCTACCTGAAAAAAAATACCCTCCATTTTTTTTATTTAAAAATCACTTTTCAACATATTTTTAAGGTTGGATGTGAAACCTTGATATCGTGGCGAAGTACGGTCAGAAGTGTACCAAAGACACCCATAAATGTGTATGAGTTTACAAGCACAAATAGAACCTAAAACCAATTGCGATGTAGATAATGGAATTGTTTATCGTCAAGCCCGTAGCTTTTGAGTCTTGCATGTTTCACACAGGATTCTAAGTTTGTTAGGACGTCCCACTGTCTAGTCCCCATGCTGCCACTAAACCTCTCTGCGTTTACACCTCCTACATCTGCCACGGTGTTTTGTCCAGCACCAATGAAATAATGATAGTTTATTATCGATTTCACCTACATAGGCTTCTTCCAGTGTAACATTCAGCCCATCAGCCACCCTCCTCGCCCACATGCATGCTGTCTCTCCCTGTCATTTTCCTTTAAGGGTCTGTCACAGTGGGAACACGATCGTGAATGTACCATTGAAGCGTATTTGATCTGAGATACAGTCAGAAACAGGGCTGTCCTCCCAGATATATGGAAAACTCACTGTCTTGTGTTCTCAGAATGTCACCTACTGCCATTTGAAAATCTGTATGTTTAGTATTTTTATGTTTATATATATATATACATATATATAAACACATATGTATATTTAATGTTTATTTTTGAGAGAAAGACAGTATGGGTGGGGGAGGAGCAGAGAGAGAGGGAGACACGCAGAATCTGAAACAGGCTCCAGGCTCTGAGCTGTCAGCACAGAGCCTGACACGGGGCTCAAACTCACAAACTGTGAGATCATGACCTGAGCCAAAGGTGGTTGCTTAACAAACTGAGCCACCCAGGCGCCCCTCCAGTTTTTCAAGTTATGACCTAAAGCTTAGCCTTAGCATTAACCAAAACCTAGTTTTAAAGTTTAAACTGTTTCTATTTACTTTTCTTTTCAGTGTAAGAATTATAATGAAATAAAAAAACAACAACAACAACAACAACAAACACTTCATCCCCCTGGCTTACCTTTCAAAGTAAATACAGATGGCAAAAATGTAGTCCAAGGCAAGCTGTCAGCTAAGAAGTCAGGATTCGTCATTTATACTTTTTTCAGAAACCAAACTTTGAGAGGAGATGTTTGTGGCCTTCGTGGTGGAGATGGTTTCCCGGGTGTCTACTTATCCCCAGATCGTACTTATCCCGTTTTCTATGAATTATGTGCAGCTCTTCACACGTCACTCTTATCTCCATAAAGTGGTGAAAAATGAAAACACTAGACCTGTAGGCAACAGTGTTGACATCAAAGATTGAAAAGCACTTTGGATTCTGTTTTGGATTTCCTACTTCGAACCAGATTCTAGATATAGAGGTTAAATTGCATGGTGCTGTTATAATCGTCTCAGACACCTGCCAAGTAAAGCCTTATAATCTTTATATTGATTGCTACTTAATAAATTTTAATAAACGGACAAGTGATATAAGAAGCCTACAAAGAAATCTCTTGTGTTTAATAGAAGAATGTATTATGAAAATTGTTTCTGAGAATCGGAGACGGAATTCAGAATTCCATTATTCGATTCAGAAGGAACTGAAGGCTTCAGAGATTGCCCCAGCCAAATAACAGGGTGGAATCAAATCCGTAACAAACCTAGCAAAGTATTTTAGGAGTTTCACTGTCCAGACCACCCAGGTCCCCGCTATTAGTGACTGTGGCACGTTCTCATGGTGCCTTTTTCTTTATTTTCCCACGACCTGGAAGAAGCAAATGGTCTAGTTTCTAGTTTTGAACAGCTGGAGAAATCTGTCATATTTTCCATCATAAGAGAGGTTTTACACGAAAACATGGTGATTGCTTTGGGGTTTATGTACAGAATCAAGCACGTGGGGCGGATGTTGATTCCAGCACACGACAAACTAGGGCCGGTTAATGAGGTGGCGTCTAATGAGACAGTGCACAGGCACATGACCACGCTGGTCTGGACGGAACAGCATTGAGAGGCTTAGTGCTTTGCAGGGTCCTACAGTTTGAAGCACGTCAAGGGAAAGTGAATCGCTCTTAGAGACTGAAGGTGGAATACATTGGATCCAGTAATTAGCAAATCATGTTTCAAAAACTGGCATTTTAATATTTCATTGCTCAGGTTATCTATGCACTCAATATTCAGATGAGGGTGATATTTGTGTCTGACTGCAGCTGTTTAGGACTGATTCAATAGGACAGGACAGAAAGAATGCACGAGCAGATTTAGGGCAATGTTGGATAAAATGGACTGTTACTACTCAAAACAGTTTGAAAGAGAATACATGTTGAAAAACAGAAATCATAGGATGTGCTGTTTGTAAATTTTTTTTAACATTCATTTTTGAGAGACAGAAAGAGACAGAGCATGGTGGGGGAGGGGCAGAAAGAGAGGGAGACACAGAGTCGGAAGCAGGCTCCAGGCTCCGAGCTGTCAGCACAGAGCCCGACCCGGGGCTCGAACCTACCTGAGCCCAAGTCGGAAGCTTAACCAACTGAGCCACCCAGACACCCCAGATGTGCAGTGTTTTTTGTCTCTCTCTGTTGCTCAAATGTTTTTCCAGATAACTTCTCCAAGAATAAAGATTATGTGTGGAGAAGAGGCTCCATACATAGTCTCTACAGAATTTTTGGAAGCTAAAATTTATAGCAGTTATTCTCCAAAAAACAAAAAAACAAAAAAAGACAGTGGAGGGGATCCCTTTGGGATTCATGTTATCAAGAAATACTCACGCATTTTTATAAATATGCTTCACTGGACAGGTAATCAGGAGCCCTAATCCTTACTTAGTTCTAGAGTGACCATCCTTGTGACCTAAGGCGTGCCACTGATCATTATATTAATGTCTTCCCTTGCCCTCTGACACACCCAAGGGTCCCCAGGGAACACACTTTGTGCCCCCTCTTGAGCTCCTCCCTCCTGGGCCAGCGTCTAGGGCATCTCGTTCCTTCTAGCCGATGGAATTTAGTTCTGCATCACATTTTAATACCTGGACCTCAAGTCCACCTGTTGGCTCCCGGTGTGTTGGTTACTGAGAGCTTAAGACCAGATGAAGAGCTCCACCGTGAGATACTGATTTCTCTCCAGGGTGTTACCCTCTCCTGGGCTCCACGTGGCAAACATAGAAGGTCAGGTCTTTGCAGCAGGTCTGGCTGGTCTTCATCAACCTCGTGGGTCATTTCACACATGAGGAGAACATTGAAGGAATTTGATCCCCTCCACCCTGCTGACAGCTCACGGTTGCAACTCACGAGGGCCTGGGCCCATGGGACCCCGAGACGGGGATCCCGTGCAAAAGTGGAGGAAGGACCTGGATGGAAGAGCTGTTCGCGGACACCCGCGAATTCTTCCGGCGGGCAGCCCGCCTTCCATGTGGCCAAGCACACCCTCGTGCGACCGCGGCACGGACCATCTCAGAGCCCCCTGTGGCACAGACTGCTAAATCAAGTTATTCCTACCCCCAGCAGAAATACACAGCCGAATCTCCTACTGGAGCCTCCGAAATAAATCGGAAGGAATGGAAATGGATGTGTCTGACTGCAGCTGCCCAGGAATGATGTGATAGGACAAGACCGAAGAAACGTACGAGCAGATTTAGGGTTTTGTAGACGTAACTCTTAGAACATAAGGAACAATTCAGTTTTCCCCATTGGCGCTCAGGCAACGATGATCATTGTGAAGCATTTTTACTTCTTCATAAAGTGAAGCACCTTTGAAGGGTGATGAAGTGGGTGAAAGAAAGGGAAGGTGCCTGGGACTCAGCACTCCGGTGCTCCTTCTAGACGATTCTGTGCAGCCCGAGTCCCACAGTGGCTGCTGGTAATGAGGGCACTCCTGTCTCTCCTCCGCATGGGCAAGAGGGGCCATCGGGGAGAAACCAAGCCCAGGGTTTCAAAGCCGTTGGGCATGGAAGTCGAGTAATCTAAATCCTCCTCCTCTGGCCATGGAGGAACTCAAGACAACAGCCCATCCCTCGGCCTGCAGAGAGAAGGAGGCAGTTGGGATCTCAGCATCACTAATTACTACCTCTCTGCCAATGGCCTCCCTCTTCTCCGTGTTCTCATCTCCAGCTGGGTCCTTCTGTTGAGCTCTGGACCCTGCATGACAGTTGCTCTGTATATTTCCTCTTTCTCCTCCACCACGCGATTGGCCTATACCGAAGAAAGCCAGGGCAAAACATGAAAGTACAGAAGAGAAAAGTAGAAGCTCAACCAGGGCGTGTGGAGTCCTGTGAAGCACTGGGGATCTGCTGGGTGTCCTGGCGGAGGCGTCCGGGACCTGGCTCACTCCGTCCACGACGGAAGACCCTGATGCCATGTTTCAGACTGGCTGCCGAGAGGAACGTGGACAGGAATGGGAACACAGAGTGCCTGCGGCATGCCGGCCAGGGAAGCACTTTGCTGCTTATGAAGGTGTATCGCTAGCAAACTATCTCTGTCTCCTGGGCTGGACACACAACTCGAAACGCCGGGTTATAAAAATCATCAGTCTTTCTAGTACATTACACTTTCTCCAGGCGGGTAATCCCCTCTATGTCAGTGGGTCCGGTTATAATTTTAGCGTGCAGTGTTTGCCGCGCTCCATACACAGGGGCTTTTTTGGCTCAGGAGAACTTGAATCTTTCTTCTCTCAAGTCAGGACTGTTCTAAAAAGCATAGACTACGATGTGACAGCATTCAAAGGGGTTTTTGTAATTGTCCATTCTGCCCTCCACCTTGCTTACTACCAAGCGGAAATCAAATGCACAGATAAGGAAAGGCTTTGCTCCCAGCCACTGGGACCCGTGACGTGCACCGACTGCCTGAGAATTAGTTCAGCAGCCCCTTTCTGAGCCAGAAATATCTGGAGAGAGTGCAGCTTTCACAGCAGCTGTGTCATTCACTGGTGTGGTGGGTCAAAGCCTGAGATAATCAGGGGTTCTTTCTTTTCCTCTGCACCTGCGAAAGCACATTGCTAATTCCCTTACAGATGCCAACAGGCATTCAGGCTAATAGAGTGCCATTCGGATTAACCAGAGCATGTCCTGAGTGCCACAGCGGACTGTTTCACTGCGGGGCTGTTTCTAAAGGGGGAAGAGGCTGAAATCAGAGGCTGGCTTGATTTACATTTCTATTAAGCATTGATGGAAGAATTGTCATTTTTGTTTGCATTCCACATATAGCAGAAATTACTTTAGGCACACATATTGAAGCATTAATTAATGCAGGCAGGGGGTGGGGGGGAGGGATTAGTGTGTCACCGACTGTCCTGAAACATTACATGCGAATAAGAATATTTAAACTAAACTAATTTCGGCGGGTTCTGTTTTAACATTTTCCTGACATAAAATCTTAACCAAGAAAACCATTTTTAGACTTTATATTGAAGAAGTCTGTTATTAGGAAATAAATACAGGGAATCGGTCTCATGTTGTAAAAACTGCCGTAGTAGCAGGTACATTGCTTGACAGTTTTTGCAGCATATTGGCCCCCAGCAGTAAGTAGAATCTGTCAAGGGAAGAACATTCATGATAAACCTCAGCTGTGATGGTGTCATCTTCCAGCCTTTCTAAAATGATGAGTGGGGCCTCTTTGCAGATCTGTTTTGCTTATCGGTGTATCTAAATGATGTGTAACTTTTTCTTTTTCCCCTAGTGGTGAACTGCTCAGATCCAGGCTTTGTGGAAAACGCCATTCGTCACGGGCAACAGAATTTCCCTCAGAGTTTTGAATACGGAATGAGTATCATGTATCATTGCAAGAAGGGATTCTACTTGTTGGGATCTTCTGCCTTAACCTGTACGGCGAATGGCTTATGGGATCGGTCTTTACCCAAGTGTTTGAGTAAGTGAGGGGTATCTTGGATTCTTGTGCCACAGAGCCCTGTAAGAACATGAGCAGAACAAAAGAGAAAAGAAAAAAAATTAAGTCTTTACAGATTGTGTAAGTTATTATGATATCTTTCTTGATTGGCCAGAAATCACAAAATGCAACTCAGACAAGTTCAAGGATCACAAAAGGAGAGGGGGCATAAGCAAATTCTGACACCAGCTTCAGAAGGAAGCAGAGCCAGTGTTTGGGGCAGCGGTTGGACTCATTCTGAGTCTGTGTTTGCTTATTACAACAAGGATGATAGATTCTTGACCGTATCCTCCTCCTGACCCATATGATTAAGAGGAAAGCACATTGCCCTAAAGAACGGAGGCAGTATTTCTAGGCAGACACAATTATAGGTCATCATTATGTGGCACGACATTATCAGTATTTTTAGACCATGTAGACGAACAAGAATACATTCTCCCCAAATAGCTTTCAGTCTTACCTTCTTTTAACTTGATAGACCATATTGTCCATTAGCTTAAAGACATCCTCTTTTTCAAACAGTCTGACGGTTTAGGAAAAGGGGTCTTTTTGGCCTTTTAAAAATCATTCAGAAACAAAACAGTCCTTAAAATCAAAATGTCATCTTCTTCGTATTCATTTTATGTGCATAGAGGATGTGGGAAATGACAATTCCACCTTAAATTGAATTTACTGGAAAAAAAAGTGATAATCTGTCTTACCTCTTGCATTATAGCGTTTTTAGTACATTTTTAGAATAAACTAGTCCTGGAGATTGTTTGTCCTGTAATTCAGTGTCCCTCACAACCCTCCCAATCTACATGGAAACTTGTCTCGAATTCTAATTGTAATGAGAGAATTAATTTCTATGGAGAAAGCGTGACTTCTTTCAAAATCAAATGCACGGCTTCATACGCTCAAAAATGCATCTATAAATTGATTACAATCTTCATCATATGTTGGCTGCTTTCTGGTTTTCTAGGCCTTCACACACGGGAATTTTTCAGAGAAATTAGTTTTTCTGTCTCTGCCTCCCCACACATTTCTTTTGCATCTTCCCCAGTTGATGTGAGACTTCCATTAGTTTTTGTAATGATGCCAGTGTGCTCCAGATCTCCAGGAACTAGGTTGTAAGTGACTCTCATCCTCCTGGGTGGCTGGTTCCCACCGCTTGCTGTCATTAACAGTCGGAATTACCATGAGCCTGGGGATACAGGTTCTCCGAGGGGCCATTTGCTTGTACTTGGGCTACAGCTGCTAAGCTTCATCTCTCTTGTTACTGCTATTGTCTCGCTGCTTTTTTTTCTCTTCTAATTTCACCTGGAACTGATCATTTGCCAACCGTTTACTAATTCAGCCCTAATTAGCTTCCTTTTAGGACTCCGTCTAGATAGAATCTCGTTCACCAATGAATGGATGTCAGTGTAAGACCATATCGATATAAGGGCGAATGTGACTCAGGGGATGCCTAATGTGTTTCCGCCTTTTAAATCTACCTCTCTGGTTGATATCACTTTTAGGTTGCCAGTGATCAAATGCAGTGACGCTCGGGTGTTACGTCAGTGGGCTTTGAATAATTTGTCTGTAGCCTGAGTCCTGCCAGAGTTGCGTGCCGCACAAAATTTGTCCACTGTGAATCCGAAGCTGGGACTTTACAGAAAAGGAGAGCTAAATCTTCACTAGCCTACATTAATCTGGATTCCGGAATTTTCCTTTTTAAGGATAATTTATGAGTGGATTATAGGCCTGACTTGGCATCATTTTAAAGAAATGAACGGGAAGGCTGAAATTATTGTATAGAATATACTGAGGGAAAGTTAATCGCTAATTTCTTATTACTACTAAATCAACATGTTAGACCACCACCTATTCCAAGGAAAATTGTTAAAAGGGTCTTCCTGGATCCACAGACTGGAAGACTAAGCAGATACAACAGACTTTTCTCCCCAGAAGCCAGTATAAGATTGTCATAGTAATAGTCATATACTTGTAGAGTTACATGGAAATAATTTTCAGGAATCTAGGTAACTTGTAACATTTTGTATAATATAATACTGATTTTTTTTTAAATAAAGTTAAGGGTAGGTGGAGAAAAAATGTAGGTAGAATGACTTTCTCTTTGAAAGCCTACATGGAAATTTTTATCTTAAGCAAAACTACCTTAAGATAAAACAAAGCTAAAACAAGATTCACTGACAGACCCTTTCTTTGTGTTCAGTAAGATATGGATATTTAGGAGGGGGACTGTCATCTGGAACATGGTATTTTCCATTTATGGGGCACTGCAGGCATTTGCCAGTATATTTAGGCTCTTTCCATTTTATAGGTGATGTTTGTATGGGTGTCTGTATGGGAGACTTACCAACATAAGCACTTCAACATGACTGATGTAATCATTTATTTTAATTTTTTTTTCCTAAGCTATATCATGTGGACACCCAGGGGTTCCTGCCAATGCTATCCTAACTGGAGAACTATTTACATATGGTGCCATAGTTCACTACGCGTGCAAAGGGAACCGTAATCTTGTAGGCAACAGCACTAGAGTGTGTCAAGAGGATAGTCACTGGAGTGGGGCACTACCCCACTGTACAGGTGAGGAATTGCTTACGATGTGGTGTCATGGTACAGACACGCCAGTGTCCCATCTGGTCATCTCCAATCTTCATCGATACCTTCAAGTGCCAGTCACTTCCCATTTCCTCCTGTGGGAGTCCTGGGAGTTGTTTTTCACCTTGGCCGAGAGGCCTGCCTACCTGGACTCAGTTTGTCCCTGGTCATTCTTGATTCCTTCTCTGTACCTCCTTTCAGGTCTTCCACATCTTTCCGGTCTCAGTAATTGATAATTCCATCGACCCCCTTTGAAAACAACGTCATCTTAATTCTTTCATGAATAATTCTTAAGTAAATAAATAAAAGTCAGTGAGTCAGCAGCTCTGGACATAATTGAGAAGAACCAAACCTCTCATTTGATTGGTTCTTACACAATACAACTTAGTCCCATTTCCCTTTCATTATCTGTACTGATGCATCCAGTGGACAATCCCTGTGTTCATCATTCCCAGGATTTTACTTCTTCCAGAGAATATAAACTGTTGTCGTACTGCATTTTTTTTAAATTTTTTTTTCAAGTTAATTTATTTTTGAGACAGAGAGAGACAGAGCATGAACAGGGGAGGGGCAGAGAGAGAGGGAGACACAGAATCTGAAACAGGCTCCAGCCTCTGAGCGGTCAGCACAGAGCCTGACGCGGGGCTCGAACTCACGGACCGTGAGATCATGACCTGAGCTGAAGTCGGACGCTTACCTGACCAAACCACCCAGGTGCCCCCATACTGCATTTTAATAAGCTAGTTTGTTTAGTCACACGGGAACAATTTCTTAATGTTCTCCACTTGTGCTACAATCGAGAAAGTCTTTCTTAGAAGATCTCCAGAATGCAGTGTGACTGTAATGCACAGTCTCCTTAAACTTAGCAGCTGTGGTAAACAAGTCTAACAGTATTCTGTATTACCATTTGTGTCTGCGTTCAATAGGAAATGATCCTGGATTTTGTGGCGATCCGGGGACCCCAGCGCATGGATCCCGGCTTGGAGATGAACTCAAGGCCAAGAGCCTTCTCCGTTTCTCCTGTGAGATGGGTTATCAGCTGAGGGGCTCTCCTGAGCGGACGTGTTTGCTCAATGGCTCATGGTCAGGACTGCAGCCTGTCTGTGAAGGTGAGTACGGTCAAGCCTGAAAGTCAACCTATGCACTTGGAACCATGTAATTCATTCTAAAACGGCCAGTGATTTCCACAGACATCCTAGAGATGGAACCTTTGTGTCACTACACTACTTTCCTCCAACTTGTGTAAGGGGATCATCCAAACTCATGGCTGGGTGTATGGAGGTGTTCTGAGTGCTCAACAGGTCATCTAACCCAGATGCTTGCCTTTTGAATGTTTATAACCTAGAAGAGGTTTCTGATCTTGTGATAATAATCTCTGGGATTTGGTGGCATTGTGTGGTTGCTGGTAATGAACAGCTCCGGAAAAGGAACAGTGAGTAGAAGGGTGTAAATCCCTGACTGTAACTTCTGCGGGCGAGATAGTCTTCACTTCACATCTTATTTCCAATCTCCTGGTGGCCCCTGTCCAAAGCAGGTATTATGAAAGAACCTGGCTGATTTTGTGCATAATGTTTTGGGGAGAATTTTCTGTGCGTTAGTATTTGAGAGGCGTAAGTGGACACGGCAGGATGCCTCGGTAATTCCAGTAGAAACACCATGCATACCTCACCATGCCAAGTATTGGCGATTCCTGCCTTCAGCCAAGGTGGGATGCGGTATCACAAGTTTGTTTAGAGCCCAGAAAGTAACTGACTTAGAATTCAGACAGATAAGACGTTAAATGTTCCAAATGTGTTTTTTTTCATACAAACTTCTCAGCTACTTAATGTTTGAGTCTAAAATGAGGACACAAATTAAATATCCATCTTTACATGAATGAAACACTTGCTATATAATTTTACCGACTTGAATAAACTTAAACAATATCAGTACCAGAAATATAAACGAAGTTTTCTTCATCTTTGTTTTCTCTGTGCCGTCTTCACTGGTATCTGCTCATGTCTCATTTAATATATAGAATAATATATTTGTTATATGTATTATATAGAATAATAGAAAATAATATATATGTATTGATATAATCAGACTATTACTTATAATCTCATAAAATCATATAGGAAATACAATCCTATATATGTACGTGTATATGTGAATATATATACCTTATATATGTGTATGCATATATATATGTGTGCATATAATCTCATCAGAGTAATAGATTATCCTAGAGGTATCTATATCTAGGTAAAGAGATGTGTGTATATAATAACCCAAGGTATTTTTTTTATTGCACATCACCTTCTCACAATCAAGTTAGCATAATATTAAGTTAGCGTAAAATATCGAGTTACTGTAAATATTAAGATTAGGCCCTAAAGAAGTTGACTTTACTCAAATATGATTGAATAGTAATGGTGGGATGCCACCTGCCACTGTGAGCTACAGGATGACACTTTCCTGTATTGGCTAAAGTATGTGACTCTAAATTAGTAGACACAGTGTTACTCAGACACAATGTTCTCAGTTTCCCCCTCTCTTGGAGAATTTGAATATTACAATCTGCATGACAGCACATCTTTCTCACCCAAACCAGAGTATTTTCTACTCTATAATATGGTACCTCAAAGTTGTACATGACTTCCGTAACCTACATTTACGCTTCGTCTAAACCTTTCCCTCTATACTACGCCTGGGAATTGTCTGTCCAGAATATATTTGAAGATTATTAAAATTAAACAAGAGATCCACTTTGCTCCATGACATGTTGAATGCCAGTAGGCTAGCCTTATTTCTGGGGACAGCTATAAAACAACAAAATGTATGAGACATTTATTTTATTAAACAACAGACAGTGCATGACTGTGTTCCATAGGAGAAAAGGAATCCGTGAGGTGAGCCCATAATCTCCTGGTATATTTTTTTTACTGCACAGTCGGAAAGTGGAACTCAGGTGGTATGGTGGCTTGGTGAGGTGATGCAACAGAAATTGTTCTAGGCTACTGAAACAGAACTTACAGAACATGGAATCTGAGAATGGCTGGCTGAAAATGGGAGAGCCCCATAAGTCTGGTGGACGTTCACTGGGTGACTTGGGTCAGGGTCAGGCAGATGAGAACAGGTGAGACCCATTGACACAACAACCTTCTGCTGCAGAGTTGAGAGTGGACCCATGATACTAGAAGTCATACCCTACTGAGAAACACTGGACATCTGGCCAGTCAGAGCTCTTACTGTGCCCTTGGGACATTTCACAGATGCCCAGAAAGCCCCATGCATTATGAATATGTACCATTCCCTAAAACAAGTGTAACGTGCTAGAACTAAGAGCAAAAACATGGTAGGACTAAGACTGAATAGATCCCCTCTAAAAAAGAATGAACTGATGGCAACACCCAAAGGATGTACAATTAGTTTAAAAGCCCACCAGAACAAACTCCAGCACATTTGGAAGGAAGGACATAATCCATGCATCATTTTGTGCACAATGTCCAGCATAAATAAAAAATAACTACACATGCATAACTCAGAATGACATGACCCCTAATCAAACAAGCAAAGAAAAAACAAACAGAAATAAAATCTGATCCTGAGATGACCCAAATGTTGAAAATAATGCATAAGGACTTAAAGCATCTATTTAAAATATCTTCATGCACTTGGGGCACCTGGGTGGCTCAGTCGGTTAAGGGTCCAACACTTGATTTGGGCTCAGGTCATGATCTCACGGTTTGTGAGTTCAAGCCCCACATCTGGCTCTGTGCTGACAGTGCAGATCCTGCTTAAGATTCTCTCTCTCTTTCTCTCTCTGCCCTCCCCTGCACGCTCACACGCACACATGTACCCCCTCTTTTTCTTTCAAAAATAAATAAATAAACGTTAAGAAAGTATATCTGCAGGGACTTAAAGTATGTTAGCATCATAAACAGATGGAATCTTAATAAGAAATGAAAATAATAAAAAAACAATCTGATGGAGACTCTGGGATTGTCTGGATTGAAAACTATAGTATCTGATATAAAAACTTTGCTACATAAGCTTTGCAGATTAAAAATGGCAGAAGGGTCAGTTACCATGAAGATAGTTCACTGAAAAGGATCCAATCTGAAAACAAAGGAAAAAGAGAAAACAACAACAACAGCCTAATAATTTCCTATGGGATAATATCAAGCAGTTTAACATACTTGTAATTGAAGTTCTAGAAGGAGAGAGAAAGAGTGGGGCAGAAAAATGGTTGATAAATTATTGGATAAAAGTTAACCAAATATGTTGGGAAAATACAGCTCCCAAAAGCAGAACAAACCTGACTTAGATGCCTTCATATTCTCTTAAAAATGGTCACTCACAGGGCACCTGGGTGGCTCACTCAGTTAAGTGTCTGACTTCAGCTCAGGTCATGATCTCAAGGTTCATGAGTTTGAGCCCCGTGTGGGTCTGTGTGCTGACCGCTCGGAGCCTGGAGCCCGCTTCAGATTCTGTGTCTCCGTCTCTCTCTGCCCCTCCCCTGCTTGTGTCCTATCTCTCTCTCTCTCTCTCTCAGAAATAAATAAACATTACAAAAAAAAAAAAAAAAGGAACGCTCATTCACTTGGGACTGTATATTCTATTCAGGTTTACCATAAGCACTTTAGTTTTGCACATTTAAAAGGTGAAAAAATTTAAAACAGTTAAGAGTGAGTGATATTTTTCCATAGGAATCTCACTTTGGTGCTGTGATATAACACCATGGGTTCTATTCGAGCAAATCATAAATGAATTCATTTATTTGATTAGGAGAGCTTAATTGGATTTTACTTCAAAATGTACCTAAGTCAGACCATGCAAAGTATTTTTAGAATAGCATTTGGTTTATCTAAAGTTAGAAAGTCAAGTGTTTCTTATAAAATCCTTGGAAACTTGGCTATTAAAATCTGTGTACAGAAAGAAGCTGAAATGTTTCAATATGGCAAAAGTGCCCAAACATGCTATGCCCTACAAAACTGACTACCTCAGAACTGCAGTGTTCAGAAATCATGGGAAGTTGAGTGAGTAAGAGTGTAATTCACACTCACAGTAATAACAAATGATGGCTAGGAATGCATGGCTAATCCTACACCCCCACAAACACACATGTTTAAATCTTTTTGGGCAATCTGTGGCTATTTTTTCTCACTTGTTATCATAGAGCCAAACCTTTGGGGAACATATTATTCTCTACAGAAAAGGGCGTTACCAGTGACTTTGGCATTTCCGCCAGTGTTGGCTATGACTGTATTCAATCTGGTGAGACCATCTACCACCTAATGAACTACCTTCTCTGAATCTATTAAAGGCATTAGAGCCTGATGGGGCATTTCAATAAATGGTAAAAAAAAAAAAAGAGAAGAGTTTATGAAACACAAAATAAAAATATTTTAAAAACTCTTAAGTGTCAAAGAACTTACATTTGTAATGTATTTCCATCATTTCAGATCATGTTTTCTTTGCTAGCCATCCAGGCTTGTAATCATAGACTCATCGACTAAACTTTTCAAATGGATGTATCGTAAGAAGTTGCTTAGATATAACGGCCTCATTGGTTTTAGTTGCCTTAGGCAACTCTGAATCCTCTTTCCCAGGAGCTGATGATAAAGCCTACCTTTCTTCCAGGTAATAGACAAGCTAGCACAATGTTTATAATGAAGGTAGCAACAGCATCAGCCACCCCATCTACCTCTACTGCTACTAAGATGTCAGATTGCCTTCTAGGCATTTTGCATGCATTACGCTTAATCTTATGAAAAGTGAGAGTAACTACCCTTATTATACCCATTCTACAGTGAGGACGCTGCATGTCAATAACTTGATTTGATGGCTCATGTGTACTTAAGTTGTATGAGCAAAGATTTAAATCCACACAATTTAACTCAATTTAGCAGCCATGTCCCTAATGCAGAGTGCTGCCTGAACAGTCCCAGCATCTGTAGACAATACGCGGTTTCTGGAGTGAGTATAAGGCTCTTTTATTACAAATCAAGTAAAAGAAAATGATCTTTTACCAAAAGGAGTCACATTAACCACGTGTAACTGAAAAGAAAAGATGTATTTAAATTTTTTTAACTTATTACTTATAGAATATATTGTTTCCCTTCTGTAACTGTAAATGTCATCTCTTGTTTTTCCTCAGTGGAGGTCCTCCTATGTCATGGAGGCATTAATGCAAACACAGACATATTAAGGCTAACTTCCAATCTTCATTTTTCTTTTTCATTTTCATGGGCATAACCATCAGTGAAACTGTCCTTGTCAGGGAAAAAAAAAAAAAAGTTAACCGTGAATTTGATTTTGCAGGATACAATTATCTGAGGGACTTTCTAAAATTTTATTTTATTTTATTTATTTTATTTTATTTATTATTTTATTTATTTTATTTTATTTTATTTTATTTTATTTTATTTATTATTTTATTGTAGAGACAGAGAGAGCATGAAGGGGGAGAGGGGCAGACAGAGAGAGAATCCCAAGTAGGCTCTGTGTTGTCAGCCCAGAGCCTGACACAGGGCTCGAACTCATGGACTGCAAGATCATAACCTGAGCTGACATCGTGAGTCAGACTCTTAAATGACTAAACACCCAGGAACCCCTGTTTGAGGGACTTTCTGAACATTAGGATGTCATTATCATGATGGGTATTCTTACCCTGACAACATATCTGTCTGTAAATTAAGCTCGAATATGTTCACCTGTGTCTTGCATCCTATTTTAGCATTATCTTTCACAGGTGACATTTGAAAATTGCTACACATTTTAATCGTAGTTATGGTTAGAATAAAATGTAAGAACATGGTTGTCTGGTTGGTTTGCTAAATTACGAATTGGATCAATACAAGTCTCTTCTCTGTCGGGCTTTTCACTGGTACATCAAACAACAAATGTCACATATTCAATGATGGATCAACATGTGTTGAATGAATGAGTAATTGTCTCAAAGAGTCCAGCCTCTGGGCTTTTGGCAACATGACATTTTGATTGATAGTATAGCCATCACAAGACTTTTGGGCTTCAGATGTTCAATGTTAAATATCATCTGCTTCACTATTGGCAAATAGATCTCATTTCAAATGACAGCCAGAAAAATGCTGAAAGATCCGTGCTAGGAAAGACTGTAAGTTCACACCAGATCCATTAGGGAAGAGGGTTGTGGTGGACTCATGTCTGTCATGGGCACAGACAGAGAAGCACCAGCATGCATGCTTTGTAGTTGTCAGACATGATCAAGTCCAACCTCAGGGTCAGCATGTTTTTCAGCACGATATGATCGGCGATTCCCTTCACGTCCATTACAGTGTCTCTTCTATACTATGTAAGATTTGCAGTCAGTTCGTTTACTTCTGTATTTTTTTTTTTTTTTTTTTTTAGTGTATACGTGTATCTTTGAGAGAGAGTGTAAGCAGGGGAAAGGCAGAGAGAGGAAGAGAGAATCCCGAGCAGGCTCTGTACTGTCAGCACAGAGTCAAGTGTGTGGCTCAGTCTCACGGACCATGAGATCATGACCTGAGCTGAAATCAAACATCCCATGCTTAACCGACTGAGCCACCCAGGTGCCCCTGTTTTCATCCACATTTTTAGAAAGAGTCTATCTTTGTTCTGAATGCTAGATTTGAAAGTGGCACAACTAAATAGGAAGGAGCATTTGTAAACATTCCAGCCATTCTCAGAAATGGTCTCAGGATACATTCTGCTGTGAGCATCCAACGAAAGGTCATATTCTTTCTATGTCTACCTGCTGTGCATCATGTGGGAGTGCTAAGGAGAAAAAAACACAATCTTTGTGATAAATAAACGCGAGTACAAAAGTCAAGAAAATCCTATTAAGGGTTAAAACCATCACATGATACACACCCAGAAGCCACTGAGCTTTCTGGGCTAAGAAATGTGTGAGGGGGGTACACCGGGCGTAGAGCTGTCGCCCAGCCTTTCATTATTGCCATCGTTAGGAGGCATCTTAATGCCTGCACAGGTATTGGGATCATCTAGAGAGAAACAGAGTGCAGCCTGTCCAAGGCCACTTAAAACAGCCGCCGTTGGATAGGGTAACAATGTGGAGACCATTTTACAAGACAGTTTAAGTACTCACTCATACTCCTCAGGCATCACTTATTTTCCAAAATGAATTCTACAGATGTGAAATATGACCCGATTTGACCGGATTTCTAAAAAATCGGTTATTACGTGAAGGGAGTGACTTCTGAGTTGCTGGTATCAGATAGATCCTTTAAAAAAAATCCTTTTAAAAAAAAGTTTTTTTATTATAAACATGTGAAATCCCAAAGAAGCAAGTCTTAGAATTTTCAGTGCTTTAATTCATCTTTTAATTTGCTTTGAAGTACTTTATGAAGAATACTATGAAAAGACAATTTTCACATTTGTAACTCATCGATAAAATAATGGTACAAATCATAATGTAAGATATATGTTCAACATCTTCATAGCAATAGGTCCTATTTTCTTAAAAAGAAACATGTCCTCTACGACACTGACAACCTCTGGTCTCTTGTATTGATCATTTTGGTAAGAGCTCACTGTGTTTATGTGTTACTGTCGCTCACAGCCGTGTCCTGTGGGAATCCTGGCACGCCCACCAACGGCATGATTGTCAGCAGTGACGGCGTCCTGTTCTCCAGCTCGGTCATCTACGCCTGTTGGGAAGGCTACAAGACCTCAGGGTTAATGATTCGGCACTGCACAGCCAACGGGACCTGGACCGGCACAGCCCCCGACTGTACAAGTTAGTAACAGCTGTCATGTGGGCCCAAGGACATCACCGACTTGACCGAGAAAAATTTGTTTATTTGTTAAATACTTTATTGATTTTTTTAACACATGGCAAAAACAAGGTCTACATGTATATGATGGCTCTATTTATTAGACAGTTTTAGATCTTTCTTCACCTTCTTATTTATATGGTTGAAAATATTTTCTTCTTTTTAACGTCTACTTATTTTTGAGGGGGGGAGAGGGAGATTACATGCGTGTAAGCAGGGGGAGGGCAGAGAGGGGGACAGAGAATCTAAAGCAGGCTCTGTGCTGTCAGCAGTGAGACTGAAGTGGGGCTTGAACTCACAAACCGTGAGATCATGACCTGAGCCAAAGTCAGACATTTAACCAACCGAGCCACACAGGCGCCCCCAAAGCTATTTTCATTGGCCAGTGGGTTGGACGTTGGAAAATTGGGGCCAACAAAAGTCAAGGTTTGTCCTCTCTGTAGAACATCTCGTTTGCAGAGAAGTAAGAAAAGTGTTTATTCTCTGATCTCAGCCTTTGTCTCTGTCCTTAACTTTGTGATGAGAGTACACACGGTACATAATTAAGGACTGGACAAAATGGCAGCCGGCATCCCCACAGCCAACCAGGATTGAATAGAAACAAGCGATTCCAAACACAGTGTCCCAACAACCAGTCAGCAAACAGCAAACAGAGGACAGTACTGCTGTAACAATTTACTACTGAATCAATTTGGTTGTTTTCATTAAGTTTAATTTTTTATTTATTTTGAGAAAAAGAGAGTGAGCATGGGAGGGGCAGAGAGGAGAGAGAGAGAGGGAGAGACAGAATATCCCAAGCAGGTTCTGCGCTGTCGGCACAGAGCCCAAAGTGGGGCTCAAACCCACGAACCATGAGATCGTGACCTGAGCCGAGACCAAGAGTCAGACACTTAACTGACTGACCCACCCAAGCGCCCCACTGCTTAATCATTTTGAATATCAGCATAAGGGGAGTAATATGAACAGAAACCATAATGAGTTCATTTAATGTTTGTTTTTGTTTTTGTTTTTACCTTTCTAATGCTTTTTGTCTTCTGCTCATTAGTTATAAGCTGTGGGGACCCAGGTACACTGGCCAATGGCATCCAGTTTGGGATGGATTTCACCTTCAATAAGACTGTAAGCTATCAGTGTGACCCTGGCTATCTCCTGGAACCTGTCACATCATCCACCATCCGTTGTACCAAAGACAGTACATGGAATAACAGCAAACCCACCTGCAAAGGTCTGTGTCATTACCTTTCTGGTCTTGCTGACACAGAAGCGTTTGTTGAATTCCATTTCACTGCATTTGCAAGCATTTATGATGTCCTCTATGTGCTAGGAATTCTCGTGAACTCATTTGCAAATAAAATCACTGCCATTTTCTTAATACATTAATCTCAGCTTTACAGATGGGAAAACAGACTAGCAGAGTTAGTAAATGGCTCAGTGTACAAACCAAGATTGGGAGACATCAGCTCTCAAATGATGGGGTACAAGCTTTAAGTCTGTATTTTGAATCCCAGTGATGTCCTCTCTCTCGGTAAACATTGTTAACCCCAGATTTATTAAGGCTTAAGGCAGGTATGATGGGGAAGAATAATTATAGGACTTTAAACTCCACTTAGAGAGAAAAGCCAATCATCAAATAATGGCGGACCATGTTGGTACCATGATGTTCTGTGGGATTCGGACACTGAGTCTGAAGATGCCCTACAAATATAGAGGCGGTAGAAAAGGTTTATGACTTGGGGGTTGGACTTTGCAGGGAGAGGTCAGGGAGACGCCAGTGGATGTGACTTGAACGATGTAGCTGAGGGCTGGGCTTTGACAGTGAGAAAACAGTGGTGCTGGAGACAGTTGTCCAAAAACAGAGATCTGCATGGTTAGGGCTCCTCTGCCGGCACTGGAGAGAGCACATGCCAGCTTCCTTATCAGCTGGGCCAGAGTGGGGCAGGAGGGGCACAGGGAGACAAGTGGGGCTTGAGCGTGGCTGGCCCCAAACAAAAATGCAGTGCCTGGCTCTTTGTTGGACTAAGAACCCGGACAGTTCTGGGGGAGTTGTGAGTTGGACCCTGGCAACTGCTAGTGAGGAAGCGTTCATCTTCAGTGGGCTCTGAGAGGCAGATGGGTCTTGGGGCTTGCGTGGACAGAGCTCAGTGTGAGGCCTCCGTGAGAGCTGGGTGCTCAACCACCTGGCACCCTCTCCCTTCCAACGTGGGCCTGTTGGTGGGCCACGTTTTCCCTCCTACCGGTGCGTAAGGGTCGCAGAGGCTCCTGTCTTCTGCCAGCCATCATTAATGCTGTGTCTGTTGCAGGCGCTGGATAAACGTTTACTGAAAGTCACAGACTAGTGTCAGGAGCCATCTAGTCACGTGACGTGCTCATGACAGCGACCAATAATTGCACTGGTCTCTGTGATGCTTTACATGCTTTTGTAGACTTTTGCTCCTCTTTTGAACAGCCAGTGCAGTTGGAAGGAACTCCGTGGGCAACCAGGCCCTTCCAGAAGAGACCACCCTCTCCCTCTGAACCTGTCTGGGGCTAGTCACCTCCTCACGTGATTCTGTGAAACCACGTCGCTCATTACTGTTCCCTCCTAGGGGACTTCTCACTTGATATCCCCTGTCTAGAGCACGTGTCCCCCTTACCCCCTCACATGTGGACTCTCAAGAAATATTGGTTGAAAAAACTGAATAGATGAGAGATAACAGAGAGGCTCATTTCCAACTGCTGACTGTGCATGTGTGACTGTGTCTTCCGACGTGAGAATGCCTGAGTGTGAGCACGCAGAAGAAAATGCAGGTGAGAGTATACACCTGGGTCCCTTCTCTTGCTGCCTTCTGTCATTGGCAAGCCTCCTCCAGGGTGAAAAATCCAGAAAGCTCTTGGATCTTCCAAGAAGATTTGTCGATCGCAGTCCCCAGCCCCCTGCACTTCAGGGTAATGGCTAGGCTCTAAGGGGGCTACCTGGGGCCACGCCAACCACTCATCATCTGTGGGAACTGCGTCCCTGCTCAGGGGCCCCACCATCAGCTCAGGGCTGATATAATACACTGGGCGGTGGTGTTCCACAGAATCTTCTTAACCATGCAAGTGCTTGGTTTTTAATTATTCAGCAAATGGATCCACAGCCTATGTCTTTCACATATTATATCTTTATGTGTTAAAAAAACACAGAGCTTGCCAACTATATATATAAATCCAGAAGTCTGTACTCATGTCATATAAGCAAGCCCAGATTTGATTTGTTGTTGAGAACCATCATGAAAAGACATACATTGAATACGAGTATTTCTTCCCTTCTTGGCCTTGTACGTATTGAGAATGTCATGTTCAATCCTGCTTTCTTCCACCGTGTGATATGTTGTGACTTTGCTGTGCTCTTATGTACTTGATCTAAATTAATGAAGAAATATTGGAGACAAGTTTTATTATCTCGATGTGCTGTCTTCCTCAATAATTCTCGTATTAAAAGAAAACAACCCTATGTAGATGTCCTTTGTGATCCGGGTAGAATTAAAACGTGCATCCTGTGAGTGTTAGGGTCGTGGCGGATGCTCTGGATGTTCAGTCTCGTCTGTTCTTTGAAACAGCTGTCACGTGTGGCCAGCCTCCTCAAGTACAGCACGGGAAGGTGGAGGGAGCAGATTTCCACTGGGGGTCCAGCATCAGTTACAGCTGCGTGGACGGCTTCCAGCCCTCTCACTCCGCCATCCTCTCCTGCGAAGGCCGTGGGGTGTGGAAAGGGGAGGTGCCCCAGTGCCTACGTAAGTCCCCCAGTAATGCTTGTTCCTGGGTCACGTTGCACTGGACCATGAGGAGCACCCTCAGCTCCCGGTGTGAGGAGAACAGCGACGTGTCCTCTATAGCCATGCTACCATATGCAAACGTTCACGCTTGAGACCTCCCCGCTCAAATGCGCATTCTGCCCCTCGGTCATTTCCCAGTTTAATAGTTGTCCCCAAAGATTTCGCAGACACTAGTTACACGACCCGAGTGGGCTGACCCGATGTGACGGCTCCTATTGTTGGCTGACTGCCTTGTTGTCTCCAACAGCTGTGTTCTGCGGAGACCCCGGCACCCCCGCGGAGGGGCGGCTCAGTGGCAAAAGCTTCACCTATAAATCTGAAGTCTTCTTCCAGTGCAAACCTCCCTTCATACTGGTGGGGTCCTCGAGAAGAACCTGCCAGGCCGACGGCACGTGGAGCGGCACCCAGCCCACCTGCATCGGTAGGAACGTTGACAAGACCACCCCGAGGGTGTTCGGGGGTGGGGACCCGCACGCTAAAATGGGATCGTTTGTGGCTTCACAGATCCTGTGCCCACAGATGGTTCGTTGGGCAAGCCCTCGTCGGCTACTCTGATTAACTCCTACAGATCAACTTTGGACCTGAATTTAGGTCTTGTTTCCCTGTCTGCACCTCAAGCGGCAGGAGCATTCTTTCAGGGAAAGACAGCTTTGTTGAAGACACTGTCATTGTGCTTCTCCAAAGCCACCATCACCGGGAAGACGGCCTGGCTGTTGTTTGGGCGTCGTCCCCTGGGTGCCGGTCTGTCTTCACTGGCCAGTCCCTCCTGACCCACCCACACCAGCAGTGGTGGAAGGAGTCGGGCGCGACGTTCTGGTGACCTTGGAATATGGCAACGAGACTGACAAGTCAGAAGACGCTTTCCATATGATTTAAGCCCTGCCTTTTTGTGTTGCATTTCTGTCTCCTAGAAAGGATTCAGATACAAGCTGTATTTGTCAAAAGTCAAATTCTTAGTGGCAGAGAAACATTACCCTTTAGTTCTGTTAAGAACAATTTTCTTCATGCCTCATGGCTGCAGATTCATATTGATTGATGGGTTACTTTTTTCACCAGCTGTACTGAGCCGAGGAGTAGATGTTCTGCATCTTTGTAGTAAACAATTAATGATCTATAGTCATGGTTTCTAAGAAATTGACTGATTACTACTTAAACACAAAGAGCTTCAGGAATAATTTCCTTGAAGCACTGCCTTTTTTTTTTTATTAATAGACATGTTTACTGCTATTTCATTTAAACCGTTGCTACACGGTTCCTCTCTCTATACTAAGAAATGGTTTTCTTCCTTCCAATAGGTTAGTTTCTCTCGAAAACAATTTGTTTTGTAAGTTAGGTAATGTTTTTCATACGAGCATCTAGAGAGCAGCAAATAATAAAGCTACACGCTCCTCATTGCTCAAGTCCTACATTTTTGGGGAGAGAAATGTCACTTTTGGTCTACCATATGCCTCAACTTTGAAGCACTAAATATATTTCCCATTTTGAAGTCTCGAGGAAAATTAACTCAGGAAATTTGCAATCACGTAATGGATGACTGAAAGAGATGACCACTAGTGAACTCCTTAAGAACCGAGGGATCATAATAATTATTGAAGACAGCATATTAGTGGACCAACCAGTATACTATGTCTGACCAGAAAATGGAAAAGAGTGTTCATTCCGATACAGAAAATAATACACGGAGCAATTTCGAATCTGATAAAGAACTAAAGAGGAATACCTAAAGAAGTCTGAAAAGAAGATGAAAATAGCAATTTACTTTGATTTTTAACTTGAATGCAAAACATCTTACATATCTGCCAAAATATAATTTTCTCAATTTTTTATAGTTTATCTATTTTTAGAGAGAGAGAGAGAGAGGGAGAGGGAGGGAATGAGCAGGGGAGGGGTGGAGAGAGAAGGAGAGAGGATCCCAAGCAGACTCCGGGCTCAGCGCAGAGCCCTATGTGGGGCTCTATCTCGAGACCGTGAGATCATGACCTGACCCGAAATCCAGAGTCGGGCACTTAACCAACGGAGCCACCCAGACCCCCCCAGTTTTCTCAAGTTTTTATGACCTTTGAGTAAAAATGTTAGAGTCCCTAGAGTAACCGTGTCTGGCGCTCTTTGTTTTGTTTTGTTTTTATGTGCACTTCAGATCCAGCTCATAACAGCTGCCCAGACCCCGGCACTCCACACTTTGGAATACAGAATAGCTCCAGAGGATATGAGGTATTCCATTCTTATTTCGCCCCGTTGCTCTGTAAGTATAAAATGCAGTTGACACTCGAACCTGCGCGCATGGTTTCACGTACCCTGATTCATCGTATATTTGCGGAGATGCGTTGATTCGGAGACGATGCCCACGTGGTATCTTAACTGTCAAAATTGGGATAGCTGGAGGCATCTTAATTCACACAGTAGCGATTGTCGTA
The DNA here is from genome assembly GCF_027475565.1 of Acinonyx jubatus. Lineage (NCBI taxonomy): Eukaryota > Metazoa > Chordata > Mammalia > Carnivora > Felidae > Acinonyx > Acinonyx jubatus. The sequence continues at coordinate 2,335,791 of NC_069382.1, read as the reverse complement.
TTGATCCCTACTTGAAAGTTTGCATGACGCGATGTCTTCTGTTCGCTGAACTGTCATGGCAGTTCTCCAGAGTGACTGGTCACTGAATAGCTACACATAACAATACACTGTTCAGTGACCCGATGCATCATGGGCAAATGATACCAGATGTTAGAGACAAAAGCAGAAGGAAACGCATTCAGCCTCCTCAGCTCGTAGGCTTACTTTGTGATATTTCTTTCCCATGCCACCTCTGGGTACGAACTATTTGCATACTTGATACCACGTTTGACGTTCGTTTGACTTCTTAAATAAAAAGTACATTAACGCGTTAGGTAGTATTAGAGGAATAACCAAAACTGGGAGGTAATGAACCTTGAAATAAAATGTTGCCACCGTCTTAAGTGATCAAGTGACTTCACAGCCCGATGATGAGATGGCTTTGAAAGCCACAGTTAAATATGTGTAGTGCATTCAAGTTAGAGAGCCCACTAATTAAGAATAAAAAGCCTTTTCTCTTCAGCCACTTCACTGAGGCTTTCCTGAAACCTAACATATTCTTTCTTGGTTGGCTCTAACACACCTTGGCTACTTCCTGATGGCATTCCTACACCCCCCAGAGGAACTTGTCGTAGGTACCTATGAGGCACAATCTGGCGTATTTTATGTTAGGTGTCAAATATGGCCCGATCCTCAGGGAAATGCTCACTGGCATGTAGAAATGTCATGCCACATATACGGCAAGGCCTGCAAATACTATACTGAGTAATGCTGTCACTGACTCCCCACGGGTTCCTCATCTGCCCTCAAAGAGCCCACGTGAAGTCCACATTTAGTGACTACACTCGGCATCCTATCCCTGGGATCTATCTTAAGAAACTAATAGGAATGGATACATTTCTCACTCCTCTGATGACAAAATCAAGTTACACTAACAAGAATGATAGGTTGGATCCAAAAGCAAGATTCGCTAATACTTTAAAGACACAGACGCCATCCTTTAAGGAGGTGGCTAACCCTGTCAGAGGAATCGTCCCCAAATGTTTCTTGTTTCTTCTTTCGTTTTCGTCAGGACACATTAGGTTGTGAATATAACAGAGTTTTGTTTTCTTCAGCACTGCGTTCTGCAACGTCCTCACGCAGAGTGAGCCGCTTCGGTTTTAGAACATCCCTTGTCATGCTGTGTTCATTACGCAATTTAAATGCCGCCCTCCAGTCTCCGGCGGGCCACGTCCCGTCAATTCATAAACACCAGGTTAATTTACAGTGATCAATCTGGACTGGCCAGGCATCTTCTGCTAAAAGATACTCTATTGAGAAGGACACTGTCTTTTCCTCCGACCAGTACCTGATAGAGGCTCTCTCTTTTCTTCTTGCTAGTAAATAATGTCGCGTATTTGCCAGGAGGTCCGATTGGGGTCAGTGACATCCTGACAAGGAAATTCGATGGAGGGTATTCCTGATAGGTGATGGATTACTCTTTACCCATCTCTGCATCTCAAATCCGTTATTCCTTTGCAGTTTAGGTAAATTTGATTTTTTTTTTTCTGTATAAATTCCAATCTCTACTTTCAGGTGCCAGTGGTAAGGAACAGCTTGTTTATTTTTTATTTTTTTTCTGACATGCTTCATCACTATTCAGTGCAGCAACTATTGCCCCATGGTTTACTCATAGTTCTTCTCCCCCAAATCCCAATGAGGGAGATAGGGACTGACCAAGATGGGAAGACACATGTAGAGGAATTAAGGACCTGGTTTGAATCCTCTGAGCAGGAATCAGGGTGCACTCTTCACCTGTGCACTTACATGGCTTCATAATTCATGCCTTAGGAACCCACTTGGTCCCATTCCGAACCACAGGGTGCGCGAAGCTGCCTTCCAGGTGTAGACCACCTTTCTGTGAGCGTACTTCTCTTCCGTTTTCTGTTCTCCCCAACCTGCATGTCCTGGATATAAGTGATCGGTGACCAGGAGAGATCATTGATTCCCTTCAACACATGACCATCACTGATCCTCAAAAAACATGTCTACAGACCACTGGGAACCTTCCCTTCAAGGCATTTCCAGTTAAGTTGGGGAAGTAGATAAACATACAGGTGCTTCTAGGACATTGCAGTAAGAAGCATATGATGCATCCTTGGAAGGTCAGGAAAGAATGTGCAGAAGTGAAAGTTAGCAAGATATCAACAACTAAGGGGGGGGTAGGGGAGGTTGTGAAGGTCTATTGGGAAGATACTTCAGGCATGCGGGTGGCAATAAAGAGTCCAAGTATCTGCTGCTTCAGGAGGATAGACTGAGTTTCGAGAGATTCTACGATAGAGCAGGAGCTGGCCAATCCCCAGCAGTGTCAACAAAAGCAATTGGGTAAAGCCAACACCTTAAATAGGGATAGCAGGAAATAATGGAAAGGGGAAAAAAATTATTACAATCTGAAGACACAGAGGGCCAAAAGGAAAGAGAAAAAGCGTTCTTTCGTCACCCAAGTAAACTCCCTCTTAAATGACCACAGTTCTCTGTACCTGCCTGTATCCTCACCTCGTGCATTGAGCAACTCAGCCATAACACGCAGTTGAAACGTCCATGCTGGCTCAAACAATGGCCTGACATGGAAGAGAGATGTCACTCGCGTATCTTACCCTGGAATGAGCCTTCTGGCGTGATGACATTGTATCTCGCACGTCCGCCCCGCCTCTGAAGCCCATGTTGGATTTCCTCTCTAGGTTGGAAGCACCGTGTTTTTCAGGTGCAGAAAAGGTTACCACATCCAAGGTTCTACGACTCGGACTTGCCTGGCAAATTTAACTTGGAGTGGGATACAGACAGAATGTATACGTAAGTGTGATTTCTTCCACCGCAGCCAGCCACAGCCTATGTGTTCTCGAACCTCTGGGAGGCGTTTGCCCTCAAGGGAAATAATGAGGAATTGCCTGATTTTTGTTTGTTTATTAATTTCTAATTCCCTAGACCAGAATTTCTCAGAGTTTGATTCCCTAGAACTAGCAGCATCAGCGTCACCTGGGAGTTGGGTAGTGATTAAAATTCTCAAGCTGTGGCCCCAGACTTTGGGAATCAGAAACTCAGGGGCTGGAGCCCCAGTGGGAGCAAAAAGGAGCGACAGCACGCTATCATCACCCAGCTCTGCGGGTGATACTGGGGCGCGCTAAGGTCTGAGAACATGCCCTAAACCAAACACAAGTGAATGACATCGGTAACACTCACAGAAAGGAAACTTTCTTATCCATGCTATTATTCTTCTAGAATGTTTACATCAGATTATTAAAGAGAGGGTAAAATGGATCATGAAATATGTCATGATATTAATAGAAATATCTTAAATGTTATTTTTCTATTTTAGAGAAAGAGCAAGCAGGGGAGAGGGTGGTGGGGGGGCGGAGAGAGAGAGAGAGAGAGAGAGAGAGAGAGAGAGAGAGAATCTCAAGCAGGCTCCAAGCTCAGTGTGGAGCCTGAAATGGGTCTTGATCCCACAACCCTGGGATCATGACCTGAGCCCAAATCAAGAGTCGGACGCTCAACCGACTGAGCCACCCAGGCACCCCTTAAACGTTATTTTTGAAGTCCATATGAATTTATCATTCAAATTGTTATGTAGGGTAACATTTTATTTTGTGACTTAATCATGAGAAATAGAAAAGATATTGTGGGAACGATTCATAAGTCAGTATTTCATCCTCTATCAGCTTAATGAAATAAAAAATTTTAATCTTACTGTGTTAAATAAGAGAATCAAAAAAAGTAGAAGGTCATGAAAAATTCTTTTAATGGTGTATAAAATGTGATTTTTGTGTATTTATCAGTATTATCAGATGTATATTTAATTCAAAGCTATCATCTCTAATACTCTAGTCAAATGATATATGTGGATATTATGTGTGCACAGATATGCATATATATGTGTATATATATTTGCATATAGACTTGTATGTCTGTGTATATGTACATATACAAACACGTGTGTGTTTGTGCCTGTGGATCTTGGAGCTTGCTAATATCAGGTATTCGTATGTTGAAAGTTTGCTGAAGCAGAAAATAGTATGATACTTAAAACAGTTGCATTCATAATTTTAATGTTGTCAACTTGTTTTATAATCATCTGTGAAGAAGTCCATTTCTTGAGACATACGTAAGAAGTTACTTGAGATTTAAACATTGCAGTCTTACTTACTCCTAAATTACATTTTAAGAGAAGTAAGAATCTGTAACATTGCACTCAGCTTTCTAAACATAAATCAAATTTTTACCAAAATTATTGAATTAACTCAATAACAGTCTTGTTAGCTGCCATCAGACAAAAATCAAGGCATATTTCTGTTTTGTGGGGCAGGCTGGGTGGCTCAGTTGGTTGAGCATCCAACTCTTGATTTGGGCTCAGGTCGTGATCCCAGGGTCGTGGGATCGAGCCCTGAGTAGGGGTCCATACAGAGTGTGGAACCTGCTTGGGATTCTCTCTTTCCCTTGCTCCTCCCCCTCTTGCACATGTGCACTCTCTCTTTCTCTCTCTCTCTTTCTCTCTCAATGTCTTTAAAATAAAAATTGAAGGGGTGCCTGGGTGGCTCAGTTGGTTAAGCATTCAACTCTTGACTTTACCTCAGACCCTGATCTCATGGTTCGTGGGTTCAAGCCCCACATTGGGCTCTGCACAGTCCGTGCAGAGCCTGCTTGGGATTCTCTCTCGCTCCCTCTCTTTCTGCCTCTCTCCACCCATCTTGTCAGTCTCTTTCTCTCCCTCTCAAAATAAATAAACTTAAAAAAATTAAAATGAAATATAAATTTTAAAAAAAGTGTATTTCTATACCTGTGACGATCTGTGTGTGTTTAGCTTATAGGGATGGTCTTTTAAGGAAATGTGACATATCGTTTATCTTAATGGGATATCAGAAGTGATCTATTTATTTCAGCGCTCTGATTTATATTCTAAATTTCTACACGTAATTAATTACACACACTTACTTATACGCAGACAGGGAGAGTAGAGAGAGGAGGGGCGGGGAAGGAAGGATAGGTAGGGAGAGCTGGCAAATCCCAAGTTTTCATGATGTTAAAAGTTTCAGGGAATATTGGGGATATTTCAAGATACCATACTCTCAATTTTAAGTTGCAACGTGACTTTGCAGCCACTTCCAAATTTTGCCGCAGTTCCTGATTTCTGTAGACTCTAACTCTATCTTACGCAAAGTGCCAGTGCTTCCTAACAGAACGCGTGCCGTTTCAGCCCACGCCTGCAGACAGCCAGAAACGCCAGCCCACGCGGACGTGAGAGCGATAGACCTCCCCACCTTCGGTTACACCTTGGTGTACACCTGCCATCCGGGGTTCTTCCTCGCGGCCGGGTCTGAGCACAGGACGTGTAAAGCAGATATGAGGTGGACGGGAAAATCGCCTGTCTGTAAAAGTAAGTCGCTGAGGAGGGAGTGAACGCCCCTCCCTGCCGAGCCCCTAGCAGGAGCATCAACTGCCCATCCATCGGGCTAGCTTCCGTCGTAAGATCCATAAGTAAACAGCATCATGGAAGTGATGTCGGTCACCCCAGCTGAATCTGTGCTTCATGTGGTGAGCTGTGTGTGTGAACGTGTGCGTAGTAAGTGTTTGGTACAACGGAGGCATAGTCTAAGTAGACATGTAGGTTTTACTATTTGCTAGTCACACTTGAAGCCACAGAGAAAAGCTGTCTGGTTCAAGAAAAACATCATGCGCTAAAAGGCCAATAATACACACCATATTTTTGGAAAATGTATTTTTTTTTTAATGAAAATGGGCAAATATCACCCAGGATTGGTGGATATATAAACGAAGCCGTTATTTTTAAGACCACAGGCTGTTTGGTGGCGGGATATACATCTGTGTATTCTTTACATTGGTTCAAATGACAAAAGCGATTGGCACGTAGGTGATGCATCAATTACCCACGTATTTGTGTACTTACAAATGAGAGCCCTAAGGCAGGGTCAGATCTGATGACAGCTGAACTTTGAGATTCCCCACCAAACACAGATCACACACGCATCAAATACTACATGGCATAAACACTAAATATGGAGTGTGATAAAATCTGTGACTTTAGTTTTACTCTCTGGAAGCCTATTTATATTTCCAAATTAGGAATTCTTGTCTCCCTTGCCCTTCTCCATCAGATGCAGAAGAATGCGAACTTTAAAAACGTAATTTGTAGTTTGATGCAGACCTATAAATGCTAAGAGATTTTGAGTTAAATCCGACGTGATAGACCAAAGTAAACGTCCTGCAAGGGAAACAATTTGGTGTTATTCAATATCTGTCGATTTGTACTTCCGTTGATTTGGGTGAGGACTTGGAAAGTCAAGAGAGGCTACGAAATCTTAGTTGTTCTGTATGCCACCTTTCACTGGCGGCTAGCATATCCCAAATAGGATCGAGAAAATGGATATCAACCACCCTCGTTTGCAAGGCTCTCTGTTGTAGCACACCACACAGACATGCACCTGTCACAGCTGCACTGGTTTTCACCATTAAGCTCCGTTTTTTTTTTGTCAAACACAAAGGATACTCTGCTGTGAATGTAGGGGTTTAAATGGATATGTAGAAGACATTCCTATTTTGTACCTTCAAGCAATCTGGAGAAAGGAAAATTGCCTCAATTTGACATTTTTTCAAACTTATTCAAAAATAAATGTTTTTGAAAATGATAATTTGTCTTTTTACTTGTAGGTAAAGGAGTGGGAGAAGTTAATGAGACAGTTACTAAAACTCCAGGTTTGTATTCCAGAACAGTCCTAGATCTCAACCACATAAGCGATTTGTTCTCTACTCTGTACAGGGAAACAGATTTTAACACGCAAACTTCCGACTCCACTAGACCATGAGCGGGTTAGCGATGCAGCCACCTAGCGCGCCGAGCCCACGCACATTTCTTTCTTTCCTGACGGTGGTTTGTTAACGGAATGACAACACTTTACTTAAGACGAGAACCTGCGGCACGATCACACACGGTTTCATTAAAAGGTGCCTCGGGCATTGTGTGGGCAGAAACGGACTCGAACTGTTGATCATAGGATGTGATATAATGGAGAGCCTTATAAAGAGGGTTGCGATTCTTTCCTCTAAACCAGAAGCTGATGTGAATGAGGCATTGGGACAACGTCAGCTGTTTCCTTGAGCCGATCGGATGTAGAGCTCCATTTTTCCCCCCGTATCTCCGTAATCCAGGCATCCTCTGCCTCCCAGTGTGTTAATTATTGCTTTTTGTTGTATGTGGTGCCTTGCTAGATGCATCACACAGAAAATTGAAAGATGCAGTCCTGTTTCCTAAGCGACATGCTTACTGCTCCAAATCCTCTGTGTTATAAAGTTAGAGACTCTTTTCATCATGCATTGTGTCCCCAACTTACAATGTAAGTCAACCTTTTTTTTTAACAGATATAGAAAGCTTGCGTACATATATAAGGTCATTTCCCTAGTAGTTTCCTTATTCGACTCTGAACACCAATCTTTTAGACAGGAAGGTCTGTCCTGACATCAGTGCGGAAACCGTATGTGTAACGCTCCCGTTGAGTCACAACGCTGTGTTAAAACACTGCAGTCTCAGCCGGGCCAACGTCCCGACACGATGAAAGGAATTTTTCCAACGTACGCCATGAAGCGTGAAAACTCCTTCTTAAAATCAGTATTCAAATGTTATTTACAAACCGAATACGGAAATCAATAGTCTTTTATCCAGATAACATTGTCCTCAGTGAAAGGAAACACAATCTGTTGCTGTGATGGTGTGTTTGTTCTGTTTTTGTTTGCTTATTTTTTTGTTTCAGATATTGAGATACTTGCATACTTTATTTTGAAGGTGCTTCCATCCTCACCCGTCCACCTTTCCTCATTCCCTCCGAGGGGACTTGCTAATTGTGGTTGTCTGTCGAGGTAGCGCGTCGTAACAAATCTCCGCTTGCGTTTGTCGTGTCACGCTGCAAACCAGCAGCAACAGAGCAGATGAGAAGGCCCCCAGGGATCACCGTCACCACATTGCCGATGGCCATGTTGATACAAGCAAGCCAGCTCTGGGACGCTGGTTACACCTTCCTGCACCCAGTCAGGCATGACCCATTCCTCTGATACACCAACAAGAGCCACTCGTCAGTGACGGGCTGGAACCAGTACATTCATAGCTTCAGCCGAGTGGGTACATTCTCACGTAGGGAAAACAACCCTGATAGGATTCTAAAGCCTGTTAATTTTAGTGAAGGAAAATACAGTCTTTTCAGGTTTGCCTGAAAACTGGGCCCCAAAATGGCCACTGATAGACAGGCAGACGTGTTGAACGTCCCTTATCAATAAGCAGATGTGTGCTATGTCGTGTTGGTATCGTAGTTTTTAACCTTTCCTAAACTTGTAAAAAGCACTATGATCACAAGCTGAGTCTACTGAGAGCCACGGGAAGGGCCGACGCTCGCTCCTTCTTGGCTGCCTCCCTAGCTGGGCTCGGTTTCATAGGCACGGCCGAGCTGGCAAGACAGGACGATGGCCAGTTGCGCTGAAAGGGGCACATGAACGTAGATAGTCTATGTGTGTCCTAGAAATTGGTTCCAGCAAGTGGATTCGCTAAAAACCTTGATTTAGGGAGAAATGCATCTTTACGTACCTCCATGGCATTTGACATCGTTGTCTCTAACTTTCTTAGCAATCAGGGATGTTTTTCACAAGAATAGAAGAGCTTGGGTGGGTGGATTGGGATCTCCTTGTGAGATAAAGACCTCCCGCCCCAGAGCACTTGTGTCTTTATGAGCTGGGTGAGCGCCTTTTACTGGCGCTTTGACGTGCAAGCTTTCCAAGGGCAGGCAGTTCCTGGTGGATGATACATGCCAGCTCTCTGAGCTTTCTGTGTCTTCCAAAGAGTCGACCTGGATGTTAATGAACAACCGGTCGTGGTTTCCCGGGTCAGTCTAACATCTTATTATCAGACACAATAACCTCACCTCATATCAGTCGCTCTGGTTCACCGCACCCTCTGGCCTTGGCAGCTCCGTTAAAAAAGGAACGTTTTGGCACCTAAAGTGTTTCTCCCACAAATCAACACACGGACGTGGGGGTGCATCTCACAGCAGTCTCCCTCCCCATTCCATTTCCATCGCATACATGCCGTAGAGGGCCTGGGATAGGTCATCTCTGTCCTCATCACCGTCATGATCTGTGATCTCTCACTCAACACGTATTATGCCTCTGTGTTGTAGAATATCTAAATTTAATTTTTCTGTGGGCGCTAACATTCCTCTGGTTTTTTCCCCCCCACAGTTCCTTCAGATGTATTTTTTATCAATTCAGTGTGGAAGGGATATTATGAATATTTAGGGAAAAGACAACCTGCAACTCTAACAGTTGACTGGTTCAACGCAACAAGTAGTAAGGTGAACGCGACCTTCCTCGAAGCCTCGCAGGTGGAGCTGAAATTGACAGGTAGGCCCTGAGGAGTTTCATCTTCCTCAACGAAGAATGTGGACCGAGACAGACCCTTTATCTCCTCACAGAGGAGGGAGCTACCATTTATTAAATGCTCATTAAAATTACATTGGCTTTGCATAAGCTGTGTCTCATGGGATCCTCTCGATAGCCATGGTAGGTTGGTATTCTCATTTTTAAAGATTATAGAACCAGCCCAGAAAAGCTAATTAATGTGCTTGCGATTATGCATGTGACATACTAAGTCAAAGATGTAAGATTTATATCCAGAGCTACATGTCTCCAAACTTCATTGTGTCAGTATCCTTGTTTTCAACTCACGGTCCTCGTGAGATTTATTTGTCATCCTGCTGTTAAAATAAAAGCAGCTCTAATTTATATGCCAGACCCCATTTTATGTACTTAACATGTATTATCTTCCTCATTCTTACGTCTGTCCTATGATATGAGCATCTTGATCAGACACATTCTTTACTGATGATAAAAGAGAGAAAGAGAGAGAGAGAGAGAAAGAAAGAAAGACCCAGAAAAATGAAGTGTCTTTGCTAAGGTGCTTTGGTAGAGGTAGAATTTGAACTCAGAAATCAGGATTTCAGCACTTGGAACCTCCAGTACACACTCTTAATAAGTGTATCGCCTTTCTGACTATATAATGTCTTTTAAAATCTTCTCATTTATTTCACTTCTCACAGCTATGTATCCTTGTCTATAGACCAACTCCATGAGGGTAGGGATTTTCTCTGAGCTATTCTCAAGGCCCAGCCCTGGGCCTGAATACCAAGGGGCCCCGAATGGCACCTGCTCTTTCTCCAGTCACTGGAAAGTATGATGGCGGCTCAAGATCCCCCCCTTCCTCACATTCCCCTTTCCTGCTTCCTGGAAGTGGAAAACGTCCCAATATACATACTATGGATTGAGGAAAAGCAAAATAATTTCAACTCCGAGAGGCTTAGCAGGCACCTATCTGTGAGCCCACGGTCTCGCTGCCACACGCGACTTCCTACGTTGAACCTATAACTGGAAAAGTGATTGGGCCACGTGCCCAAAGGTACCCGTCATCAAAATCCACCCAGGAACTTTTTTAAATGTCCAGATCCCTCAGTCTTCCCCAGCTGCCTGGCTTAATCTTTCTCCTGGTAGAGTTTGGATTTATTCCTTTCTCAAAGAAGGTGGCTCCCTGAAGAGGGAGGGAGGAGGAAGGCAGAGCGTGCAGAGCCAGCCGCGGCCACACTGAGGCCCTGTGGGGGTGGCTGTTTGCCACATGAGACCGTATTTCATTACGTCTCCCTAGAGCGTGTAGCCCTGGGCTTCAGAGTTTTAGAGGTTGGATGTAATGCCAACAACACGGAGCGGCTGAGGGCGGGAGGAAGACCAGCCCAGAAGGCCTGGGGCAGTCCCTCTTGTCAGCTGGGCCCCACTGGTTCCCCTCCACCCTGTGTGCCCGCCAGCGGAGACCAGGTCCTGGGACAGTAGAGATTAGCTTCTCTAGTTAGTTAGCAGTTAGTGTGAATTAGTAGCTCACGGCCGCGTTTTCTGGAACGGGCAGCAGCATCTTCCTTTGACCCCGTGTTCTCGGCACGGAGGACATTTTGGTTTTAGGTTATTATTCATTTAGCACTTGTTTGTTTACTTATTTACCTACTTCCTCCATGGGGTGGGGAGCGAGCTCTGGCTGTCAGCACAGTCCCCGCCTGCGCCTCGCCACGTCACCTCATCTCTGGGCCGTACTGTTAAGTGTCATTCTCGCCGCCTCACGAGAGGTGTGACTGTGCGGTCTGTCCTGCCCAGAACCGCACCGGCTACTCAGGGATGCTCGGCACGTTCCGCTCGCCGTGCTGTTCACTCTGTCTTTAGAAGGAGCCATATTTAGGGGCACCTGGGTTTCAGTCAGTCAAGCATCCGACTTCGGCTCAGGTCATGTTCTCCCGGTTCTTGAGTTCAGGCCCCGAGTCAGGCTCTGTGCTGACAGCTCGGAGCCTGGGACCTGCTGCCAATTCTGTGTCTCCCCCCTCTCTGCCCCTCCTCTATTCACTCTCTCTCTCTCTCTCTCTCTCTCTTTCTCTCTCTCTCTCAAAAATAAATAAACATCAAAAACAAAAACAAAACAAGAGGTAGCCATATTAGGGCTTCTGGCTGGGGTCTCTTTGTCCTCACAAATGACCAAAATATGAATTTAAAAAGCTAGATTAAAACAATAATATAACTGAGTGTGTATAACCTTTATTCTTTCTGTGGGATAAAGACGTCGAATGCAATGCAGCGGATGGGTACGTGGAAAACAGAAGTACTGAGGCTCAAATATAAAAATAACAGCAATAATTTCCATTACTTCTGATATTGTCCTCTCTGTACCATATTCCAAATCAAATGGATTGAACGCCTGAGTTATTAACCCTTGTGAAATCCTCCAATGTAAGAATAACCGACTTTGATTTTCCGTAGGTGTTTACAAGAAGGAAGAAGCTCACTTACTTCTGAAGGCTTTCCAAATTAAAGGTCCCGCAGATATTTTTGTAAGCAAGTTTGAAAATGACAACTGGGGACTAGATGGCTATGTAAGTACTTCCTGTGAATGGTCGTCACACAGGGACAGAACAGGCACTTAGACCCACGTCCTGTATGTAACCCCACATTCCACCCCAAAGTCTGAACATGGCCATTGCGTAACCGCTCTGACAGTTCTAAAGAAAAAGTCATTCCCAGATAGAAATTTAACAAGCGCCACTAATATCCTTCTTTGCAAGTTAACCATCGTTCGTGTGCCGACTCATTGTCCGACATAAGGGTATGTGGCCTCATGTGATGCTCCCCAGCCAAGAGTGTGTCACAAAGTGAGTTTAACATGACGTAGGTTATATATGAATTCCTGTATCTGTCCCCCTTTACGACCCATGCACATGTTCTCGATTTTACTACCTGTTTCATGGTGAAAATGAAATAGTGAGGATATATGTTAGTCCTAGTTCACGTGTGTCTTTTCCAGTTTTTAACTGACGTGTCACTGGAAGGAAGGACACAAGACACCATATTTAACCTGTACTATCTAGCTGTGAGAATACAGTTCTATTTTGACAGAACAGAGTATTATTAATCCCCGCCATGCATTGTTTTTCTCTTCTTCATGCACATCAGGTGTCATCAGGACTTGAAAGGGGAGGATTTACTTTTCAAGGTGACATTCATGGAAAAGACTTCGGAAAATTCAAGCTGGAAAGGCAAGGTAAATGCTCGCATGTTATTTTTTTAAAGCACATGTCAACTTGGCCTTCACGTTATTGTGCTGAAAAGAAATGGAAAGGCCACGACCTTGGAGGAAACATAAAAAAAGTATCGGGAGAGACAACCGTGTTTTACAATAGAACGGAAAAGAAGTGCTGGGCACAGCAGAACCGACAAATACAAAGCTGGAAGAATGCAGTATGTAGGCCAGATATGGAACTAGTATCCTTACTATATGAAGAGATACTAAAAACACGGAGACAGTGAAGCCAAGGTGAAGCTCAATTAAGGAACTAAGTAAACTACATAGCCCTAAGAAAATTACAAGAGGGACTCGGAGTAACCAAGAAAGCACGGAAAAATCTCTAACTTCTAAGAAATGTATATTATGGCAACAAAGGTTTTCCATTTTTAATGATCACAACATCAGATTTTTAAAGCAGTTATTCTGGGGAACAGTAGAAACAGACACCAGGGCCCTCCATTCCGGAGGTGTCCAGGCAGAGAAGGACAAGCTGACTCTGCCCAGAGACTCTGCCTTTAGAGATTCCAGCCGGTCAAGTGTGGAAAACTCTTCCTCGTGCACCTCACACGACTATGATAGTTGCTTAAATCAATAGTTTTATGCAATGTGTCACATTTAATAAGAAGCAGTCTATTTCAGTGTATTTCACTAAAGAAGTGAGGACCGTATATTGACGGGGAGAGAGGCGCATGACTTCTACAGGAAGAAAAAGTTCACTGCAGATAGATAGATCCTCCTTCCCTGCTTCCGATCTTTCTCTGCTACTTGATTTCTACCTTAGTTATCGGAGAAAGAAAATATGTGAAAAAAAAATTCACTAGGTTAGACTCTTCCCCCATCTACCAGCTAGTTTTGTAATCGAGGAGGAGTTAGAATCTTCTTGGGCCTGTCTTCATCTGACATCTCAGCGGGGAAGTCCCTTCTGGGTGGTCGGGAAGATTAAGAGACAGCGGAAAGCATTCACTTTGTGCACGCAGAAGCTCTTTGCACACGAGACTCGCTGCGGTTGTCACTGCCGACGGGGATGAGAAAACACATGTTTGTAATGCGATTAGCATCCCATTTCTCCTGAACAACATAGACTACTTTATACCCTACTTGTAGAACACTATTAACATAATAATTTGGGGGGGAACATTATATCCATATAGGCTTTGACCTCTGAGCTGCCTTTCAGAGGCACAGGGGTATAATATTTTGTGACGATTATCACTCACGACTCAGTTCATAAGACTCTTACCAAGATACTGAGGGGTTCCAAAGGATACATATACCAACCTGTGTATTATTATATTTAAAATAAAAACTCTACCAAAAAGAGTAATCAATCGTAAACTACTCTAATGCCACCATTCCAAATGCAGTAGCTCAAACTAGAAGAGCTTTAAATTACAATGTGAGCAGTGGTACTTTAAATTGGGCTATGTTATTTTGAGGTAATGACATAGAGTAAATGCATTGGACCAACGCTAATGATGAGTCAAGTTTGTTCTTGCTCTAAGCCAAAAACCCTAGAGTTACGCGCCCTCCCTTCTCCCCCGGCACATGCTCCAGTAATTCCGCTTAAGGACGCCCCGGGGAGCTGTGCGCCATCCCCCGTGGACTTCTGGGTTCACTCACCCGACAAACCCGGCCTGTACAATCACTGTGCTGTTGCCCATTTCCTTGCATGACACCATTTCTTCCTAATCCGACAAAATAGCAGCCTGCTTTAGCACGGAATCTTTATTCCCACGTGATGATGAGTTTATTGTCAGGAAAAATAGTTCGCCTCACTAGTTTGGCTAAACCCTATTTTCATGGATGAAAATAAACCACCTCTTAATCATCTACAGTCAGTAGATAAACGGGAAGACAGTGATCTTTAAATGGATACTAAACCAGCTTGGGTTGAAAGACCACCCTAATGCAGAAACTCCAGTAGGAACCCGAATGATAAATTGGCTTCCCCATTTAAACTGAATCACCCCACCCCCAACCTCACATACACACACAAACAGTATGGAAGAAAACCAGTGTAAAACATGCATCTGTTAAGCGACTTGTATTCCAGAATACAGAAAGGGCTTTTCAGGTTCAAGAAAACAAAAGCAAATAACCTGACTGAAAAGTCAGCAAAGGATTTGAATAGACCTCTCTCCACGTAGGTACACGTGATCGATAAGCAACGAAAAGCTGCTCAACATCACTAGTCATTCAGGAAACATAAACCACAGTGAGGCACCATCTCACAGCACTGGGATGGTGATGGTCATGTGGGTGAGAGGCGGCAAAATTGTGGATAGATTGGAGCTGTCCTACTTCACGGACAGAATGTAACCGTGGTGCAGGTGTTGTAGAAAACAGCCTGGCCGTTCATCAAGCAGTTACACAGAAAGTTACCAAAAGATGCAGCCATTTCACTCCTGCAGGCATGGCCAGCAGAACACGTAAGAACATATGTTCGCACAAAACTGTGTGCCCGATGCTTGTAGGAGCATTATTGCCAATAGCCCAGACATGGAAGCCGCCAGATGTCTGTCAACTAATGAACAGACAAAGCATGCTATATCCACACAATGGAATGTTGTCTTGAAGACATTATACTTAGGAGGAGGAGCCATGCACACACACACAAAATACACATCATAGGATTACACCCAGGGATGCCTGGGTGGCTCAGTCGGTTGGGCGGCCGACGTCGGCTCAGGTCATGATCTCACAGCTCGTGAGTTGGAGCCCCGCGATGGGCTCTATGCTGGCAGCTCAGAGCCTGGAGCTTCTGACTCTGTGTCTCCCTCTCTCTCTGCCCCTCCCCAGCTCACACTCTGTCTCTGTCTCAAAGGTAAATAAACATTAAAAATTTTAAATAAATAAACAAACAAACCAACCATCCAGAATAGGCAGATTGAAGACACAGACAGCAGATCAGTGGTCGCCTGGAGCTAGAGGTTGGAGGGTGAGGATACTGGGTTTCCTTTAGGGAAGACAGCAGTGTTCTTAAATCGTAACGATGATTATGACACCATGTGCACATACTAAAAGACTGTGGACTGTACCTTTGCTGTATTATTATTATTTTTTTGTTTTCATTATTTTTATTTATGTTTTATTTGTTATTTGTTATTGAAATTGACATGCAACGTTATGTCAGTTTCAGGTGTAGGACACAGTGTTTCCACAAGCCCATTCCTTGCTCAGGGGTCACCACGATAAGTGCGCCCACCATCTGCCAACCATACGATGTTATTTCATTATTGTTCATAGTATATCTTAAGCTGTACCTTTCATCTCTGTGACTTACTTGATAACTGGAAATTCGTGCCTCTTCATCCCCTTTATCTTCATTTCACCCACCCCCCTATCCACCCTCCTTCTGGCAACCATGAGTTTGTTCTCAGTTCAAGGGTCTGTTTGTTTTTTGTTTATTTTTATAGTCCACATATGAGTGAAAGCTATGGTATTTGTCTTTCTCTGTCTGACTTATTTCACTCAGCATCATACTATCCAGGTCCATCCACGTTGTCACAAATGACAAGACCTCATTCTTTTTTTTAATTTTTTTTTATTTTTGACTGAGTAATATCCCATTGTGTGTGTGTGTACACATATATGTATATCATGTACACACACGCACACACACACATACATATATATATATATATATATATACAATCTTTGTCTATCGATAGATTTAGATGTACTTTGGGTGGGTACTCTAGTGTATGAAGTTCTTTCAATAGTGATCTTTTAAAAAATTGAATGGCTAGCTTATTCCATGTGAAGAGATGCTTGCCCTCATTCTTAAGCAAAGATATGTGAATGAGGAACAAATGATTTGTCAGAGCAGCAAGAGTAGAGATAGTATGAAGGAGGAGGGCCAATGGGAGGGGAGGGCAGGGGAGGGGAAGAGGCTAGCGGTTGGATACCACACAATTGCCCAAGTGTTTTGTAGCACTCCTCATGAAATAATGGTTGAAATGAAATCAGAGCACCACTTTGGAGGACAATCTGGTAAGATTTAGCCACGCGAAAAGTTACAAATTCTGTTAGGCAATGATTCTGCTTCATAGAATTTATCTTGTATGTTTAGACTCCTGCTGCTGGGTAGCTACAGAAAAAAGATTTCATTGCGACATTAGAAAAATACTAGAAATGGCCTAAATGTCCTTCAAAGGTAGACTGGCTGAAAAATTTCTGGCATATCCAATTAATAGTATACTATACACCTAAAAAAAAATAAATCTAATTCATGTGTGCTGATGGAAAAATTTCAAAGATGGATAGTTAAGTTGAAAAAGCCAAACACAAAAAATGTATATCCTATTCCCATGTTTTTAGAAAAGTATGAAAGGGAAACAAACGTATATATTAATAGTCCATTGCTGGAAGAACATTATATTATTTGTGTATCTTTTGTGCCATTTTAATGACTATCATGTGCGTGTATTACCCTTTAAATCTTTGAAACGAGAGTAAATACATGAAACTCGCCAGGAGCTCCTGAAGGCGTGATCATTGAGAAGCTCCCAAAGACCTTCTTTTATGTTACTCTGTGTTACGATGGGCAGTCTCTTGCGGCAGGTTGATTTTCCACGATTTTATTGATGAGAAGTCCGATGCCTATTATGTTCAAACGTAGACAGTCTTGTCTGTGGATAACAAGAAAGTAACTTCGGTTAATTTAAGCAGAACACAAATTCATTAGAATGAGGCAGAGATTCACAGAACTACAGAAAGCTGGAGAATGAGGTGTGGTAACTTCATGGAAACTGATAGATGCTGAAGTACCACATGGCAGCACCGTCTTTCACTTGACACGCACGTATTGAGCCACTACTGTGTCCTCAGTTCTCTCGTAGGCACTGGGGGTTCAAGAGGAAGTCTAGCCGACGAGCTCCCTTGGCACAGTGCAACTCCTGTCCTAGTACACACAGGTCCTGCTGGACTTGTGGCCGTGTGCCGTGTGCACTGTTGAGGCAGGGAGGTGTCCTGACCTTTCAGTGTCACCACAAGTCTGTGGAGTGGGTGCCATCTGAGCGGGCTGCCTCGGCGCCCTGTACGGGACATTGTCACCCTGGGCGCTGGCTGTTACTGCTGCACCACTGCTGCTGGACCCACCACCGGGGACACTCAGCATTGTCCTCAAGGCTCCCCAGCCGCCACAGCCATGGGATGGCTTCCGAGCCACCTCGGTGCTGTGCGTCAGTCACCCCAGTTTACTGCCCAGGGTGGAGGCATCCAATGGGGCGCGAGTTTAGAGAGAACATGTATCTGGCATTTTCCCCTCGCGTGGGGGCTGTGGATGCCTCTGAAAGTGAAAAATTACCTGATTCATATGTGCTGATGAGGAAGGATCTCAAAGAAATATGGTCAAGTTACAAGAGCGAACATCAATTATAAAATATGTTCATGTTAGAACTTAGGACGGTAAGGAGTAGCGTAATCCGGCATCTGTGGATGCGACGACAAGTCAAATTCTTGCCATGTTTTTAACGTGAAAAGAGGATTTTTTTGTTTGAAAAGCTATTTAAATATATTTGATTGTTTACTTACATTCATGGTTTGTGAAAGAAAATGAAACAAAACTTCTCTTGTATTTAACATTCCGTAAATTCTGGTACTACACTTCTGAAAGCAGGTCAACTTATTTTTCACAATTCTGCTATATCCAGATGACCCCAGTCATAATCCCTCACACACGTGCATTGAGTGAGCTCAAGCGATTAAGCCAAATACATTTCAAATTTTGTGTTATGGGTAAACAGTTTAGATCAAACTTTTTTTTTTTTAACATTTATTTATTTTTGAGACAGAGAGAGACAGAGCATGAACAGGGGAGGGTCAGAGAGAGAGGGAGACACAGAATCTGAAACAGGCTCCAGGCTCTGAGCTGTCAGCACAGAGCCTGATGCAGGGCTCGAACTCACGGACCGCGAGATGATGACCTGAGCCGAAGTCGGACACTTAACCGACTGAGCCACCCAGGCGCCCCTAGATCAAACTTTCTTATCTGGAAGGAATCGCTTGAGAAGTGTTTTCTAATTTGAGTTTTCATCGTTTGCATCTCTGTCTTGGCCGTGCATCTATTTGACACTCTGTACACGTGGATTATAAATTCATAGTTACGTCACTTTCATGACATTTGAGATGTTTACATCCGCCTTCCCTTCCGATGGACAGAGATCACGTTTTATCATCCTTCCGTGTCCTCATGGAAACTGGCATGATGACATTGAGCTATATCCTTTTGTTGAGCATTCTTAAACCCTAACGAATTCTGCAATGTACCTAAAATGAAAGAGGTTACACCAATATATTTGCATACGGAGAATGTAATGTCATTTATATAGACCCCTGGAATATTTAGGTAATTTCATCAGCTACCGTTTCGCTGGAGTCTGTGTCTTAGGAAAGGATATAACAGCCAATGGTACCCATAGATACGTCCACATACATAGACAAAACCATATGGATGCTTTCAGTTTCAGTTTCAATGCAAATGTATCTGACCGAAAGTCAAAGTCACAATGTATGGTGCCCCTTTCGCCTTTCTCACATTTGACACGTGAACTTTTTTTCATGGTATTCTTGAAGGTCATTAAGGAATAATTCATTTTTTGTAACTTGATCATTAACAGACGTTAAAATCTTTCAACAAGACTGTCCGTTTATCGATGGAATTCAACTCCTTGGAGGCTCGGGCCCCGTTCATAAAAGTTGCCAGAGGCTTATCTTCCAGTATGAACGCGGGACCTGCAAACTAATTATTCGTTTTGTTCTCCAGATCCCTTAAACTCGGACCAAGACCCTTCAAATCATTACCACGGCACTAGTAGCGGCTCGGTCGCGGCTGCGATTCTCGTTCCGTTCTTTGCTCTGATTTTGTCCGGATTTGCCTTTTACCTCTACAAACACAGGTACCGTAAAACGCCGGTGTGCTTGCGAGGCCCTGGTCTGGGGAATGCGCACTGCCCCCCGTCACACGTTCCCCACGGCTCCACGGTTTTCTCTCTGACGTTAACGATGCCCACATGGCAAGGCTTTGCTTTGCGTTGTCCGCCGTACTTTTTCAGCAGGGCGACTTCGAGTAATGAACTTTAGGAGAATAAATAGATGGATTAAGAGGTAACATGCTGTGTTTCGTAGTCCACTCAAAGACACAATAAAGGATTACATTTCTACTTTTAAGATCGGTGGACGGTTGTCGGGAACACTGAGACAGCATTTCCACCTTCCAGAAGAAGATTGAACAGAATGGTCTCTGAGTTCTTTCAGCTCCATGAATCTGTGATCTAGAAATTGTGGGTTTATTCCTTTCTTTGAGCTCTCACTATGTAGTAAGAGATATCACATGTTCCATCGCTTGAAAAAGTGTTCTGAATATCTATTAATTTGCATATCCCTGCTAACTGAAACATGTCAAAATTGCAGAAAAACAACTTTAGTGAAGTAGATCCTTTCCTTGGAGTTAATGTGGATCCCTGCCCCCCCCCCCCAACAAAAAAAAGCTGTGGAGGAATTATAAGTCCTTATACATGTTGTCTTTCTCTGGATAATGTATTACCTGGATGAACATGGCATATGCCAAACTGTTCTAAAATACTACTTAGAATAGTGGTATTCCCTATATATAATAAGAAGAAACTAAGAAAACAAAAGAAAAATAGAAAAAAAAAACCATGATTCTCTGAGATATTAAGGTATGTTAAATGTGGTCTATGTTCATTTATGTGATACAGATATTTCTGTTTAATCCTGGTTTAAAAAAAAAGGAAAATGTGGTGTAGGATTTTTTTTTAATGTTTCACAGCATAGCTTCAAATATGTGCTTTCTTATGCTTTGCAAAAATACATAAAATAGTAGGAATGTCACTTCAAAATTATATTGCTATGTGATCACGTGCATGTGTACACTTTTCCTCTAGTTGGAATGTACTTATTTTAAAAATATAATTCAGTAAAAGGAATCTCAGAAGGTACTTACAAAATTAAAGATTGACACACCTGTATGAATAATAATAATTACTATTATTATATTAGTAAGTTTTAATATATATTGACATATAATTATATAATTAAATAACTAATATTATTATATAATTATTAATAATTGTTATTATTATTATTATGGAGAAAACAGTATTCTCTGCATATAAGTCTGGTGAGCCTTATCTTCAAATTTCTCCTTGGGGCTAGTTGAAGCTGTAGTAAATGTAAGAAAAGATATCCCGCCACTTTATCCAATAAAACACCATCCTGAGAAGTGCTTCTATTCTTAAATTAAATTAATTCTGTAAATTAAAAGTACATCTTCTTTTGCAAGGTTCTCTAGGAAACATAATACCCTTATAGATACACATACAGTAGGAATTTGTAATTCCTACAAATTCATTTTTGTTTTTTGTTTTTTAAAAATTTTTTTGGCATTCACGTTAACCCCAAGGTTAACATGCAGTTCATTAAAGTTCTTTTACCCCACCTATTGACATTTCCCTGTCTGTAGGGGGGGTCTCTGGAAGCCCCCCCTACGGGGGGACCCACGTGCAGGAGTCAGACGGCATCCCCACCTGCCAGTGAGCGTCTCATTGACGCAGCTCCCAGCAAGGCCGACCTTTGTATGTCTCAGAGACAGCTCCCTCCGGCGCGTCTCTGATCCTTTCAAAAGACAGCCCTACACAATTCAGCACTTTTGGTTATATCTTAATTTTAAGATGACATAACATTGGGGAGAATATTCAGTATATATCACAGCTGTAGTCTTTCAACCCTAGAAGCTTCCCTACCACAACGTCCTGTATTTCAGTATTTGGTGTGTCAGCACAGGAAATGCGTGAAGGTAGATCACAGACCACAGAAGCAGTGGGGAGGGAGACACCATTTGGTGCTTTTGTGAATTTGACCCCTTCCTTCATTTCCACGCTTGTAGGCTGGTGGGATTTAATCTCAGTGTGGCTCTCACACAATGTCGCCCATCATGCTTGTCATCCGAGAGGCCGCGCTGTGTCTAGAACGTGACAGAAGGTTGTCTAATCTCATGGCTCTCATGAGCCATTAAGCCAGTGTGACTGCTTATAGTTCTCAGAATTGGGGGGTTTCTGCAGGAGCAACCAAGCCACGCCCGGTCACCCAGGCACGTCGTAAGTTCATTTTCCTTTGAGTTATTGCCATGTACCCAGGGAACGCACCAAGCTATGCGTTTTCTCTCCACTGGCTTCTTACCCTCTACAGATGTAAAAGTTCCTTAAGCAGTTGGCTCCACGTTTCTCGAGTTAAAACCTTATTCCTGCTCATTTCTGACTTGCTCTCATTACACTTGGAAGTGTTTCCTCCATCAGAGCCAGGGCTCCTAACACAGGACTCCCACACTCTTCATTCTCTGCAGTCCTCGGGTCCCATCCAACTCTGTGGGGTTTCCCTGGCAATTTGGGAATGGTGGTGACCCCTGACCGGGGAGACTACACAGGGGATTTAGCCAGCTTTTAACTTCATTAACGTTTGGCTGCATTAGTTTATTCCATTTTGCTACTGGAGCATTTTCAAGTTCAATGTCAAAGACCTCTCCAACTCCTGGGGCAGTTGACAGGAACCTCATTCTGTGAAACGTACACGCTCAGAATTCTCTTTTTTCTCAATGAACGTAACGTAAGTTAAGAAAATTTACTAGCTAAGTCACTAAAACAGAAGCATCAATAATGTTTTTGCTAGTGTGGTTGTTGACATTAAAGTTGGGTTTTTACCACCTGATGTATTTGCCTTATATAATTTCTCTGGAAAAAAAAAAACAGGGGGGAACAGACTAGACAGCTTTAAGTCTTTTACATCTAAAATTACTTTAATTCTCTAAAGTTAGATCATACACAAGGGGTTTCTTTAATTAGAACCTGTAACCAGTAGTTTGACAAACAGTTGAATGTCTTTTCCATAACTTAGTCACTGGTTATATTATATTACAAGAATAGCTAGTATTTGGTGAACATTATAATAGCAGTGAACTAAAGTTTATGTTCCTATTTTCGTTTGATCTGAATGGTCCTTAAGGGTTGACATCTTGATTCAGCATCTTACGTTTTAGAGAGTGACTGAACAGTGACTTTCTCAGGGTCATAACAACTTACAAATGACAAATGTCTAAACCAAACTCGGACCCCGGCATTGATGAGTTTCCCATGTTGCAAAGAATATTTGTAAACGGCAGCTAACTCTTTGATTTTAGAAACAGCTTCCATTTTTTTTTAACCGTCTCTGTAATCCCAACAACCAATTCTAAAAAAGAGAAAGGTCTACGAGCGTGGCGACACGCAACCTTCCCCACAACCGTGTGTGTGTGTTTCCCTGCTGAGTCGGGCGTGACGTCTTGTACTCAGGCCCCAGCTGCTGTGCCTCTTTTCTTGAAATCTGGGCACTAACGGTCTGTTCCTTCTTTCCCCTCTAGAACGAGACCAAAAGTTCAATACAACGGCTATGCCGGACACGAAAACAGCAATGGACAAGCTTCATTTGAAAACCCTATGTATGATACAAACTTAAAACCCACAGAGGCAAAGGCTGTGCGGTTTGACACAACTCTGAACACAGTGTGCACAGTGGTATAGCCCTCAGTGCCCCATTAGGACTGATTCATAGCCATACCTCTGTTGGACAAGCAGTAACTCCTTTGGTGCCATATACCACTCTCCCTTCTAGTCTTGGCTTTGCTGCGGTGATCTTTCACATCTTCTGCTGGCGTCCGTGCGGCGGGAATCTCCAGTCACGTGCGCCAGAGTCTCCTGAGGATCGGGTGACACAGAGACCTGCATTCTGAACGTGGATTCTCCATGCCTGGCTTCATCTGCTCGGGATCAAGGCACATTCAAGGAAGACTGCCGAGTCACGCCAATACTTTGTACTTAATGCCTCAGACTTTCGTATTTCTGTGTGGCTGGGATGCCTTTCAATGCAATCTTCTGGGCACGTGGATACATCCCCTGGGTGCGGTGATAAAATGATAGCACCACAATATGTTGTTTTGTTTTTTTAACCCCCATAAATATGAATACTCTGAAAAACAACAACAACAACAACAACAACAGAGCTCTCTTGAAGAAACCTTTCTGGTAGAGATGCACACACCTACAAACGCTTCACTCTGTCCTTCCTGAGACCTGACAAGCTTTGAGGACTCACGGCTCCCCTCGGTGTCCATTCCTAGGGCCATTTGCAAATTTCCCAGTCAGCCGTTCTATTGCAGAATTTTTGATGCACAATTTTTTGCACTAGTGTGTTATGAATGACTGAGTAAGATTCTGATAAAAAAATAAACTATTTACACAGGGTTTATACACACTATCCATTGTATATAAGCATCTTCTCATGCTGTCCAGCGAAACATCCACCATCCATCCGTTCAGTTGGCATCTTAGCAAAAGAAAACATCCCCAGATATGGCACAGGTTTTAAAGGGAAACGTGGTGTTGAAGAGATTTATTTTATCATTGCTTCTTTTAGCTGCATATGTGTGTTGAAGTCATTGACGATGTCGAGAGGTGGGGAAACACCAGAGGGCTTTGCAGTTGCCGCACACTCTGTTCCCTTTAGCAGCACCCGTGACCGCCAGTACTGCTGTATTGCGTGGCCAGGGGGCTGCTGAGCTTCTCTTTGCCGTGGAGAATGTCAGTAGTAATTTATTTTAGATAGCTCCTGAGCTTGTGAGGCTTGGCTCACTGTAGTCTTCCCTCCGCATCACAGTTTGTTCTTCCAGAGCACCGCCACTCTCCGCCGTGGCACTGAAGGACAGTGCTGTGCAGTCGCCCCTTGAACTCAGTGGGAACCGTCCGGGAGCAGAGCATCAGATGTCCCTCCAGAGGCCAGGAAACATTACACACGCTCCTCTTTCCCGGTGACACATTTTACACATCACTGTGTCCTTCGTTTCGTGCTAGTTCCAGATGCAAAGACAACTGGATTTTTCACGTTTAAAATTTCTCATACATTAAATTCTGAATGATGGTAGGAAGGAAATGGGTGTGGTCCCCAGTGCGGATAAAAACATCAAAGGATGAAATAGAAGACATGGCAATGAGATGGTGATGTCACAAAACCACAGTGAAGACCGAGTTTATTTTTATTTATAACTGTTGGCTAAAAGCGTTTTGAAAAGGCAGTGCTTATTTTGTTATTTGCATTTTAAGTACGTACCCCCCATATGGAAAACGTCTCCCTTCTCACATTCCAGAGCAGCGTCTGTAGAGCGTTTCATTCCTGTTGTTGTGGGCGTATTCACACCTAGCTTTAAGGCCGATATAGTGGTGTCTCTGTTGCATGTTTAAATGCAGGGCTTCAAAAGTGAAAAAAAAAAGAAAAAAAAAAGGAAAAAAAAAAGACACAAAAACCTGTCAGGATAATAGTTCATTCTTTCATGTCATGTGTTTTGATTTGAACGCTTTAGCGGATATTTGATCCTTGGTGCCCACTGTCGCGTTGCTCGTTTGAAGGGTCCTATGCTGTTAGGAGGACATAACTGACCTCTTCTAGTTGCTTCTTTGCCTTTTGAACTCCAAATGACGAATTCCTTAGTATCACGCTGAATTCCCAGCACCTTTTCCTCTGGCCAACCTGATAACGTGACTGGAGATTTGCTTTGCAGCCTGGGGCCCTTACGCGGATTTTTCTCCTTAGACTAGACAAGGTCAGCCAGAGCCAGGCTCCTAACACGCACACTGACCGGGCACGGAAAGGGAGCGTGAGGAAGTTCCAGGATCGCTGTGTGCAGGGGAGAACAGGGTTACTATATATATTAGGTGTATATATATACATACATATATACATATAAATATATTGTACATATATCTAAGTTTGAGTCATTCAAACTAGGTGCAAAATGCTGACTTCAGAGTCTGAATCAATGTCTCTCTCCCCCCATCCCTGACCTGCTTGCCGGTCAATGACGTTACAAATTCCTGAAACGACAGGACATACATACACGCGGCAACCACATATCAGATATTAGATATCATTTTCCTTTGTGTGCACAGTAAACCCGACCTTTGGTTGCCACTTTGGAGCATGTTATTAAACCCCAAATACAACATGCGATGGTCCTGCGAGAAGTCCGCCGAGTTTCTTCCTAGGGTGTGTGCGCGGTATTGACCCAGATCCCCTGCAAGGTGTGGAGGCGCGCGTGCAGGTGGGCCGCACACGCGCCTTCCGCCGTGGGGCTGCAAGACTCCTTCTGGAAGCGCCCAGAACCGTGTGCGGGAAGGACCCCATGCTAACACAGGTTATGTGCTTCAGAGCTGTTTAAAACTGCTGCTCGTATCACACATCTTGCCTTTCTTCAGGCTAGCTGCAATAATTTTTTTCTTCTGTAAGATATTTTGTAAACAACAACAACAAAAAGCTATTATAAAAAAAAAAAAGGGGGACAGAACGCTGGTATCACGATCAGGAAACCCATCGCACCTCTGCCCGCCCCGTGTTACCATCTCGCCACATGCTGCTGACATGAAGTAGGTGCAAACGACCTTTTTGTACAGAGATATATTTTTTATGAAGAATTTGTAAAATTATTAAATATGCTGTAATTTTTTGATTAATGTAGGTAAATTGTTAAAAAAAATAAATGTTTTTACAAATACAGAACTGTAATTTTCCCAATAATGTACAATGTACCACCCCTAGCTGATTTTCAGTTCCGACCCTATTACACATGTATTAATATTAAAGTGGCCTGTTAAAATGAACAGTATCTTTCTTTTTTGTCAAAAACATTATAAAGAGAGTGTAATATAGCCTGTGCAATGCCACCTACCTTTAAAGCAAATCAGAGTTCTAATTAAATATTTAATTTTAGATTTCTAGTTTTTGGTGTGACTTTTTTTTAGCCTCATATGTGCACGAATTTATTTCACCATAACAGGTGCGTGGAGTCTGTGTCAGGGGAGGAAAAGAGTGCAAGCGTTCGTAAGGGGCTCTCATTGCACTTAGAACCAGGCTCAGTGTTTCCCCCCAGACGTTGGCATTGTGGGCGTGATGAACAAACAGCACGCTTGTGAGTGAGCATGATTCGGAGGGTGGCAGGGGGAAGCTGACGTATTTCTCCGTGGTCTACCTAAACCCCGTGAGAGGAGTTCTTTCTGTAGAGGTCTATGGTGTGGGAACATGACACGTAAGGACTTGAGGGACTCATTTAACAAAGCTTTTCAAATATCACACTTGAAGAAGGCTCAAAAATTTCCCTCCCTCAGCCTTTAAAATTCAAGGCCAGCTGTGGTCCACTCATTTTGGAGCTGAGAGAAAACACAACACTTTACAACTCCTCGGTGGCCCATCAAGCTGAACGTCCTGCAGTTAAACAGAATGATATACTAATTTTCCTGGGAGTCAAGTTATTACAAAATGAAAAACAACCAATAATAAAAAAAAAAAAATAGCCCCACCGTGACTTCTAAGAAACCAGAGTTTTGATATCTCACTTAGACTCTGGATCTCTTTGGGTCCACGGGTGTTTTTAGGGCCTATTATGCACCAGACTTTTTTCCTTCCACACGACCTGCCTAACTTCAGATAGTCCTCCGGATACAGCAAAGTCGGTGTAAATTTTCATGTTATAGATGACGACACAGAAGTTCCAAGAGGCTGGTCAATTTGCCCAAGGATGCACAGCTAGACAGGGTGACAGTAGAGATCAGTTTTCTCCTCACCTTCTTGTTTTCCCTAAAACTACATTATTAAATTCATCAGGATTTTCGTTTTCTGCAATGAAAAAAAAAGTTCTCATTTTCATTGTAAATGATTCTGTTTGGTCCTCACTGTGTTAAAAATTACCCCAAGTTAAAAATTCCGAGAGGTATAACTACTCCACAATATGAGTGTTAATATCTCCCAGAATTGCTCACACATAATCTGCCCTGAAGAGGTTTTTAAGAAATTAAACTGGAATTCAAGAGCCCTGAAGTCATCCTGTGGTTGTAACACAGTCTAACACGCTGAAATCAAACAAGAACTTTATTTTTTTGTAATTTTTTTTAAAGTTTATTTATTTATTTTGAGAGAGAGAGGCAGAGAGAGAATCCCAAGCAGGCTCGCCATAGTCAGTGCTGAGTGGGGCTCAAATTCACAGAACCGTGAGATTGTGATCTGAGCCGATATCAAGAGTTTGTTGCTTAACTGACTGAGGCACCCAGGCGCCCCCATGTGAGAACTTTAATCTGAGCTGACTTTTCTACCTGTGCATCTTGAAAACTGACTAGGAGGGGCGCCTGGGTGGCTCAGTCGGTTGAACGGCTGACTTCGGCTCAGGTCATGATCTCTCAAGGTTGACGAGTTCAAGCCCCGCGTCGGGCTCTGTGCTGACAGCTCAGAGCCTGGATCCTGCTTCAGATTCTGTGTCTCCCTCTCTCTCTGTCTCTCCTCTGCTTGTACTGTCTCTCACTGTCTCTCTCAAAAATAAATAAAACATTAAAAAAATTAAGAAAAAAGAAAACTGACTAGGAATTACTACGTCGTCTCCAAAATCTGTCTCCAGCGTCTGGCGTACTTATCACGTGGCAAGCGTTCTGCACGGAGTAGGTCCTCAGGTGTCTACAGAACCTGAGCCAAGTATACCCCAGCTCTCATGCTCACTGCTGGAGACTTTTTCTGGAAGGGCTGTGAGTTTCACACATTCTCAGCATGACCTGCGATGTCCACAACATAGGGATACGCAGTCCGTTCTAAGCGACGGCTCTTTGCAATCATCAGGAAGCTCTGACTTTGTCACCGTGGTGGAGGTGCTTCCTTCCAGAGGACGACAGGGTCATCCCACTGACTAATGGCACCAGGACAGCCACGCACAGCACTGTCTCCTTCTCTGGACGCCGTTGCCGCTGAAGTCTGGCGGCTCTCCCCTTCTGGTGGCGGCATCACGTGGCTATCCCTTGGGAACCTGTGCCCTCGTGACCATCTGTTTCGGTAGCATGCCTGCCACAGCCCTCCATCCGTCCGCGAGCCAGAACCACTCTCCTCCTGGAGACACATGAGATGCGTGTGGCGGGATGAACACTGACCGCCCAGGAGATGAGCCCATCCTTCCCCACGGCCACGTCCGGGCTGTTCTCCTGAAACAGCTACCTCCCACCTTTTGATCTTTTCTTCTTCAGTCTTCCAGACCTGGTACTTCTACTTGCATTTAGGGGACCCATCAGTGTAATTGCACTTAACAGATGGAGACAGCATGTCCGTGATGTGCCCTGACACAGCCTCTCAGGGGCCCAGCGCCCCCCTGCCCCTGGCTGCTCCCCTCCACATCCAGCCCCTGCAACCAGGACCCACCACCCCCGAGCCCTGGTGTCCCTGAACATATGCAACAACGAAGGACTGGAGGTAAAGCGGCTCACAGAACTGCTCAGAAGCCGGGACGCTTTCCACGAGCTTCCTTGGCCGGATTCCATGCAAGTCTCGTCAGGTGAATTAATACACTCATGTGCATAAACCCGACCAGAGAGGGGACCAGCAGCTTTGGGCAGTGCTCAGGGTCCATAAGGGATGACAAGACATTGTCTCGAATGCTTACGTTAAGAGATGTTAGGGGCTGAAAGGGTAGCTTTGCGATACCGCTTAGAAGACGTCTTTTGGTTTATCTCATTTCGTCACGTTATCCTCTTGTGACTATTAAAGCAGCTTTTAATTTGTCCCAAGGTTTCTTTTAGGGAAGGTGCTGGTGCCATTGTTTCAGGCCCCTGGTACTGCTTCATCCATGGGGTTATGTGTAAAGGAAGTGCTTAATGCGGGAGAGCGAAGAGAGAAATCACTCCAAGAGTATTAAGATGCATTGCTTTCTTCTCTGTGCACGAGAAGGGCATCTCACAGCCTGGGGACCTGGGCCAGGCCCAGCACACCTGTCTGTACCAGACACTTGCCACGTGGATGTGCCCTATGAGTCTTTACGTGGTCACTGACCTGACACTACTCAGTGTTTAGTTGTAGCCCATCTTCCTGTCCTTACATACCTAGGGTGGTAAGTTGAATGCTTTTGGTGCAGTAACAGGCATCCAGTCCTCTCGGGAGGCACAAGCCCATACGTGTGCACCTGGGACCAGGGGCTCCTGTCTCAAGAACATACCTTTGATTTAAAGAAAAACGCCTGGGTGGATCAGTTGGTTAAGCTTCTGACTCGGTCTCAGCTCAGGTCCTGATCTCAGAGTTGTGAGTTCAAGCTCCATGTTGGGCTCCACACTGGGCCTGAAACCTACTTAAGAAAAAAAAATTAAATAAAAATAATGAAAGAAAGAAATAAGAAAGAAAAAGGAAGGAAGGAAGGAAGGAAGGAAGGAAGGAAGGAAGGAAGGAAGGAAGGAAAAGAGAAAGAAAGAAAGAAAGAAAGAAAGAAAGAAAGAAAGAAAGAAAGGAAAGAAAGAAAGAAAGAAAGAAAAAAGAAATAAAGAAAGTAAAAGAAAGAAAAGAGAGAAAGGAAGGAAGGAAGGAAAGAAAAGAAAGAGAAGAAAGAGGAAGGAAGAAAGAAGGAATGAAAGAAAGAGAAAAAGAAAGAAAGAAGGAAAGGAAGGAAGGAAAGAAGAAAGGAAGAGAAGAGAAGAGAAGAGAAGAGAAGAGAAGAGAAGAGAAGAGAAAGAAGGAAGGAAGGAAAGAAGAAAGAAAGAGAGAAAGAAAGAAAAAGGAAAGAAGGAAGGAAGAAGGAAAGGAAGGAAGGAATGAAGAAAGAAAGAAAGAAAGAGAAGGAAAGGAAGGAAAGAGGAAAGGAAAGAAAGAAAGAAAGAAAGAAAGAAAGAAAGAAAGAAAGAAAGGAAGGAAGAAGGAAAGGAAGAAAGGATGGAAGAAAGAAAGAAAGAAAGAAAGAAAACCTGCAAAAGAAATGAACACTATAACCCCATTTACCAAAATGATTAAAAACCATGCAAATTAATATTCTATGTTGTAAGTGGATATATGTGTATATATATATATATATATATATACATATATATATATATATATACACATACATATATATTGATGTTGTTAGAAATGCTTGGAATGGATTAATGTCCTATTCAGATTAACGATCCTTCTAGGGAGGGAACAGAGGAATAGAATTGAGGGGGTACATGGAGTGGCCTGCAGTGGAAATTTGGGCAAGATATTTACCAGTGTCATCGAAGGTGGATATAAAAGTAATATCTACCTGATGGGGCTGTAAAGAAAGGAAAATGTGAAAGTAGATTTAAGATGCATAAAATATGGCCTCATATAGGGACCCCTGGGTGGCTCAGTTGGTTCAGCATCTGCCTTTGGCTCAGGTCATGATCTCATGGATTGTGAGTTTGAGCCCCACATCGGGCTCCATGTTGACAGCTCAGAGCCTGGAGCCTGCTTCAGAGTCTGTGTCTCCCTCTCTCTGCCCCTTCCCCACTCAAGCTCTGTATCTCTCTCTCTCTCTCTCAAAAATAAAATAAACATTAATTTTTTTAATGGCCTAGTACACAGTCATACCTATTTATCTATTATCTATATAATCTATTGCCTATCTTGCTATCAATCACCCATCAATTCATTAATCATCTATCATTTATCTCTCACTGTACAATTAATCTTTATTTTTTAAAAAATCTGAAACAAATAGAAAAAAATGTTAACTTTGACAAAGTTGTACAAGTGTGTCCACATTACTTTTATCATACTTTATGCCTTAACTGGTGGTTGACAGCCTTCCCCTCGAAATGTTAAAATAATGGACATGGCAGTTAGGCTGGTGGAGGCGTGAGCCCTTGCCCGCCTCCTCCTATCTCTGAGACGCTGGATGATTTCGTGACTTCTCCTTCTGGCCAATTTCCCAAACTCTTTCCTACATTGGGAACACCAGTATCGCTTTGTTTGAAAAGCCTGTGCCCTTTTGTAAATAAAGACAGGCTGTGGGTGGTTGGTGAAGCCATTGGAAACACTCATATTTTAGAGTCACTTGAAGGCAAGGTTAGTGGGGGAGCTGTTTGTGCTCTATTTTGTTATATGCTTGGTGAATGATTTTAATGCAATATTTTATATTGATGTAAGTAACTTTATGTTATAGTCAATCTTCCTGGGTTTTTTTGTTTGGTTGGTTGGTTGGTTTGGTTTGGGGTTTTTTTGGTGGTAAGACACTGACCATGAGACCCACCCTCTTAGCAAACTTTTAAGTGCACGTCACACGTGACTACAGGTGCTGGGCTATACGCGGGCTCTAGGATAGGGTCGTCCCGAAAAGACAGACAGGTCTATAAACACTAGCACTAGAATGTGGTCTTCAGAATCTGGGTGACTCTGACTGATGGGGCCGTGTCTTTCTTTCTTGTGCCCCAGATAAATATCACATTTAATCAAACATTTTGATAAGCAACACACGGCTCAGGAACATGATTACATTTTTATGGATTTAGTACACATGGCAATTTATGAGAGCCAACAGACAACTTGGAAAGCTCGCATCGCCCGGGGCACTGGCAGCCTGCTCCTCACCTGACTTGGCCTCCAGCTGTCAGATCCTTTACCGCCCGAGGGCTCGGGCTCTGGGACACCAGGCATGGCCTCTGTCCTCCCTGTCCTTCCCACTGGTACCATCGAGGCCAGGGTGGGACCCCTCATCTCCTGCCGGAACACAGCCTGTCTCCGAGCTTGCAGAAAAGACAAAGGCACTTCCCTGGATCCGGATCCCGGGTCTGGAAGGACAGACAGGGATCTCGCAGGCATTGCCAAACGCTGTTTTTCTAAGACTGGACAGAGCAGGGGGTTTTAAAACATGCCAAGCAGAGGAAAAATTAAAGTATCGAGTTTGTCCTCCTTCTCAACTGGTTGATGCAAACAGATTTTGGAACTAGAACGTATTGGAGAAGATGTAGGGGGCGAACAGCTACGCTCACACCTCGCTGGTGGGAACAGACGCCTTACCGACATCAACCGGGGAAGGGGGAGAGCTGAAGGGTTCTCACTCAGCACAGGTGAAAAAGGGTCGTCACGGCTGTCAGCTGTGCTACCTTGCTGATGACCTTGCCACAAACAGGTGGGTCAAATCGTAGGTCGTACATCTTAAACTGACACAATGTTGTTATATGTCAACCGTATCTCCCTAAAGCTGGGAAAAAACATGCCCTCGGCTCAGCAATCCCACCATAAGTAATATGTCGTGTAACAATAACCTTCAAGTCCTAACAAGGAGGTGAAGCTTGTGTTCTCTCCAGCGCTGAGAGTAAAATATTGGAGACAAGATAAAAAGCCACTGATAAGGAAGAATTTAAATAAATTATAGTACTTCTGTGTAATGGAATACAATGCAATTGGGGGGGGGGAAGAAGGCATTTTAAGGTGTACTAATATCTAATGATGTACAAGACTTATTTAAAGCAAAAAAGTATAGTGGTGCCTGGGTGGCTAGTGGGTTAGGCACCCGACTTCGGCTCAGGTCACGATCTCGTGGTTCGTGGGTTCGAACCCCGCGTCAGGCTCTGCGCTGAGCTCAGAGCCTGGAGCCTGCTTTGGATTCTGTGTCTCCTTCTCTCTCTGCCCCTCCCCTGCTCACGCTCTGTCTCTGCCTCTGTCGCTCTCAAAAGTAAACTTAAAAAAATAAAATAAAAAAGCATCATGCAGAGCTGAGGTTCTGCTGTTATTTGGTATGTGCCAGCAAAGGGCTGCAAACACTCGTGAGTGTGCACGCAGTATTTGGAAGACTACTTAGAAAGTGGTTAGCAGTGTTTGCCTCTGCGGAGGGAATCTGACCGAATGAGAGGGTAAGGAGATTCACACTTCACTCCACAACGTCCTGTAACCTGACACTGTATGTTCCCTATGTCCACAACTGCATGCATATCTCCAAAATAAAAATAAAGAGATGCATATCTGTTGTTAGAGTGTTGTGTCAGCCTCAGACATGATTTGACCAATATAGGAAGACCAATAATCTGGTTGCAAACCGAGGCGCCCTTTCCTGAGTTGGCTCTCAGAAACTTGCAGAGTGAGATCAGATTCTGACAGAGTAAATGGTTCTTAATGGTGAGTCATTCGCCCGGTAGATGAGGGAGAACCTGGATTCCTTTAAGGGTCTCGATATTCCCCACATATTCATGCCTTAATCCTCCATCATTCCTAGAAGTCCATGGTCATTGGAAAAGTATTGGTAAACAATTAGAATGTTTCTGCTTGATGGGAAATTAAAGTCAGTACTAAAAAAGAAAGAAAGAAGGAGGAAGAAAAAAAGAAGGAAGAGAGAGGAAGGCAATGCTTTGCCCCTTACGATTGTAGCATATCTCAGTCCTAAAATAAAAGAAATAGGAAAGGGAAGGGAAGGGAAGGGAAGGGAAGGAAGGAAAGAGAAAAGAAAAAAGAAAAGAAAAGAAAAGAAAAGAAAAGAAAAGAAAAGAAAAGAAAAGAAAAAAGAAAAGGAAACAGACACAGCCTTGCATATTAGCCACAATATATGTTCAAAGAGAGGCTCCCACCCCGTTCCCTGTCCGAGGGCATGTGAAGTCCGGGGCTAAGGAACCAGAGTGTTTCCCGTGTTGCACCATTTCCTTGGCAATGCGGCTTGTTGCCCTGAGAAGATCATGGATCCAAAGTAGAGCAGCAGTCGGAACACACAGGCTCAGGAGTCTAAGGAAAACCTTCGGTGATCACCTGAACAGTGGCAGAATGCCAGCCGGGTAGAGGGGCTGAGATTCGTGTTAGATGCATTAAAGCGTAGCAGCTCCATCGCCCAGAATTTGGTCTTTCCCACTTGGGGGAAAACCGAGACGCAAAAATGTTGGTCCAGCTGCAAGAGTTTAGAAGGTGGTCATGGGAAAACCACAGTCATCAGAGGTGGCTGGTCCCCTGCCGTCTTGCTCAGCGTGACGCCCAGCGAAAGCATCCAGCCGAGTCGGGCTTGTGTGAGCACAGCCAGAGGGACCACTCGCGGTGTCTCCCCAGGCCGCTGGCTCTTCCCCCCCAAAACAGTCTTCTCCCCCGGCTTGGCTTCATTCCCTTACTTGTGAAAAAGTCTTTCTCCCACACCAGGCACGCGGCTTTCTCGCTGCCTCGGACACTAGGAGCCGTCAGACCCACGGACCTCTTCTCCACGCGGGAGGCCTGTGGCGTGTCCTCGGGAGAAAGCCAGACCCCAACACCGAAGGCGAGGCGTGGCACAGAGTGGCCCGTTGCCCTGGTGGCCATTCTTGTTGACAAAGGTCTAATTAGCAAGAGGGAAAGTGTGCAAAGCAGAGGGGAGGCTTGAAAGTGTTGCAGTTCATTGGAAAGGAAGAAATCAAGGATTTTGACAAAGACACAGGCAATGAGGGTCCCCATGATGGAAAGCCAAAGTCCTTCTGTGGCTTGGAGGGCACAGAACGTGACAAAATGTTAGCAATTCCATGGTCTCTCTCTCTCTTTTAATTTAAATCCAAGTTAGCTAATCTATGGTGCAGTATTGGCTTCAGGAGTAGAATTCAGTGACTCATTTCTTAGACACAACACCCAGTGCTCATCCCAACAAGTGCCCTCCTTAATGTCCCACCCCCACCTCGCCCATCCCCCTCCACCTCCCCTCCAGCCACCAACCCTCAGCTTGTTCTCTGTGTTGAAGGGTCTCCTATGCTTTGCCTCCCTCTTTGTTTTTATATCATCTTTCCTTCCCCTCCCCCATGTGCATCTGTTATATTTCTATGCTTGGTGCAAAGTCCTCACCGTTCCACACCCAGTGGCTTTCCCCTGTCATGTCTCACGGACAATTTTCGGCTCACTCTGATGTGGCATAAAAACCCCTCCTCTCTGTGAACACGGTGTCTTTGGCATTCCTCAGAAGATATATGTGCTTAATAAGACAGTTCCATCCGTCCTGAAGTTTCTTTCTGCTAATTAAAGTGTGAAGAATCTAGATTTTGTTTTTGTTTTATTTTAGAGGCCGAGGGGAGAAGCAGAGGGGGAAAGAGAGAGAAAATCCCCAAGCAGCCTCCACGCTCAGTGCAGACCCCGACGCGGGGCTCGATCCCACAACCCTGGGGTCATGACCTGAGCCAAAATCAAGAGTCTGAAGCTCAACCGACTGAGCCCCCCAGACGCTCCTGAAGAATCTAGGTTTCTTTTTTTTTTTTTTAATGCTTATTTACTTTGAGAGAGAGAGAGACAGCGTGTGAGCAGGGGAGGGGCAGAGAGAGAGGGAGACACAGCCTCTGAAGCAGGCTCCAGGCTCCCAGCTGTCAGCACTGAGCCTGACGTGGGGCTCGAACTCACGAACCGCAAGATCATGACCTGAGCCAAAGTCGGACACTTAACCGACTGGGCCACCCAGGTGCCCCTAGGATCTTGATTTCTTAATAAAGCCAGGTACCTGTGGGAAGGGACCCAGGAATCGTGTTAGAGCGTAAGTGAAGAAAGGCAGGAGCAAATTAGTATTGAAAATATTAGGAGCTATATGAAAGCTCGTCACTGAAAATAAAAAATGAAAAGTTTGGGGGCTGCGTTCTGAAAGCCGTTTTGCAGAATTCTCATCCTACGTGCCATGAGCAGTGCAGCTGCTGTGACGCAGAGTGCCTCGCGTGGGGCTTGTGGTTTATTTCATTTAAGCCTCTGCAGGGCTGGCTGCCTGGTTTGGGGGCCCAGCAAAAACAGCAACGCAGGGTCCCTTGTCCAACAGTAGGACAGACGTGCTGCATGGGTCCCCCGGGAAACGCACGCAGTGATGGGCGTGGAAACCCAGGAGGTAAACGTGGAAGGAAGGGGTAGTTCCAGGTAGACCTCCCTGGGCGGGGGGTCCGCATCTACAGAGATGGGCACGCGTGAAAGGAAAAAGAAGGAACACTTGAGCGGGGAGATGTCCAGACCAGGCTGCAGAGCGGACAGAGCGTGGCCACCCCAGCGGGGACTCTGGGGCAGGGGGGCGGCGGCCCTGTGTGCACACTTTAGTCACTCAGGGGCTGCGTCCACCATCATGTTGCACAAGGTAAATCTTCCCTTTTCTTGTTCAATTTACATGAACACTTGAATGCCAGTTGTTCCCTTAATGTTGGGTTAAATATATTAATGTTGATTGTCAAATGGCGACATAAATATCACACAAAAGAGAAGTGTGTGTGTGGGCGTGTGCGTGTGTATGCATGCATATCGCTACTTCTGCCTTTATAATTTGACAAGTGCCTGGATTTTTTACACTTGAGACTTTCATCTAATATCACCATCAAAGGTATTCCAGCTCCATATCTGCCCCATTTTTAAACAGTTTCTCCAGTTTTGGAATATGTGTTTTGTGGTAGGAAGAACAAAGGCTCCAACAATGTCTACATCTGGGCGCCTGGGCGGCTCAATCAGTTAAGCGTCTGATTCTTGGTCATAATAAATTAATTATTCTCTGTTAGGAAGTTAGATAGACTTAGTTCTATATTTCTTCTTGACTCTTTTGGCAATGTTCATTCTGCTTGTCAAATTAATTGGTATAGTTGCTGCTGTGTATAATTTTAAATATCCTTATTGTACCTGAATTGTTATTTTTTTTCTAATTTCCCCCCTTTTTTCTTAATCAAACTCCCCAGAAGTTTCTGTATTAATTTATTCACAGGAAAACATTTTCTGATGTCTTCAATTGTTTCTTTGCATACTGTAATTCACTTGTATTTAGTTTTCTGCCATTTTATATTTGCTCTTTACTGTTTTAATTTCTTGATTGTTTTGGTTTACATTAATATCAATTAACTTTAGATTTTTGTGGGGTCAAATACAGTTGTTTGACATCTCAGCGTACAGACAGTGTAATTTCCTGCCTAGCAGGGAACCAAAAGTGGAAAATATCACAATGAGATCAATCGTTAAAAGCATAAGTAAATGGTTTTGAGAAAATTATAAAAAATAACCAAAGCACAGAAACCAGGTAGTGTGTAAGCAGTCTCTTCAAATACTGAGATTATCGGTGGGGGGATGTGCCAGATGGGAGATGAGCATTAAGGAGGGCACCTGTTGGGATAGCACTGGGTGTTGTATGTAAGTGATGAATCACTAAATTCAACTCCTGAAGACAAGGCTACGCTGTATGTTAACTAACTTGAATTAAAAAAAAAAAAAAAAAAGGATGTATCTTCAGGACATGCCACTGGGAATAAAATAAAATAAAAATAAAATAAAATAAAATAACTGAGATTATCAGACTAAATTCAGATTTTCTTCTCTATGGTGTTAAAAGGGGACAAGCCTAAATACTTGGGGGATGAATAATAAAAATTAGATAAAATATGAAACAGTTAAGCGTTGCCCATAGACAGCACATAAAGGAATATGACAGTGTCGATGTTCTGGCAAAGTCTCTACAGGAGGTTAAAAGTCATGGCAGGGAGATGTAGGACAGAAAACGACACGCGGTGAGTGAGCCCCTACAGCAAGCACACGCTGAAACATTCACTACATATCAGTGCTTAGAAAATTCGAACCATTGATCACAAGCTGATTTGTGAGGAGGAGAAAATTACATGTTCAAAATTGGCCAGGATGGCAAACCTGTTTGAAGTTGCTCTCCCGCTATCCTTGCCATATTTAATCTACGTGTAGAGATTCAGCTGGCAAACCAGAAACCACCAAGAACCAGGAACAGAAAGGTGCGACCATGGGTTCTTTAACCAGGCCCAAAGGTCAAAACAGAGACAATTCTAAAATCCCAGAAAAGTGCTTGATGTGGGATATAAAAATACTGTCTATTCCGTATATGATTCTTAATTCATTTCAGGTCCTACTCCTTTTCTGACACAAATAGAGTTTCACCTGGGAACGGCCACTTTTCTATTTCACAGTTGTGGGTGATTAGTCGATGATTTACAAAACAGAACACAGTTCGCCAGACGGGCAAAAGGATCTCGAACCTGTGTGCAGCTGGTAAGACATTTACAATAACAAAGAAAACATTGTCAGACTTGGAAGGAGAAACTGACAAACCCAAGTATTGTAGGAGATTTTGACATACAGATCTCAGGAACGGACACGAAAAACAGAAGGATTTGAACAACCCAGTGAACAAGTGTGATATCGCTGCTTATATACAAACCTGCCCCGGGCACCTTCCACGTTCTAATTCGCTCATAAAGACGAACCCGCTTATTCTTTGTCCACTCTCCTCTCTTCAAAAGACCCCCTCTGAATTTCTGGCTCTCCTTTAGGAGGGGAAGGGAGGCACTGATTTCGCTATCCCGTGGCCGATTCTGCAAAGACGTTTCCAAGAGGCAGGTATACTCATCACCTGTTGTCATCTGCTTTGAAAACAGAGATAAAATTACAGCACGATTTGAAAGAACAGAAAAGTCACATTTTTTACATTACGGATCTCAGGCAATGTGCTTTCCCTGGTTGATGAAAGACTCCTTAAGGGTCAGGATGAGGAAAATCTCCTGCTTGGTCCCTCGTGGTGCCCTATGTAAGTGAGGCAAATAAAAACATGCTTATTAATGATACTTTGCAGTGGATATTGGTGGCTTGGGCCCTCCCACTTTCCTTTCTCTCTTGGAGCACCTGGGTGGCTCAGTGGGTTGAGCATCCAACTTCAGCGCAGGTCATGATCTCACGGTTTTTGGGTTCAAGCTCCGTGTCAGGCTCTGCGCTGACAGCTCGGAGCCTGGAGCCTGCTTCCGATTCTGTGTCTCCCTCTCTCTCTGCCCCTCCCCTGCTCATGCTCTCTCTCTCTCTCTCTCTCTCTCTCTCAAAAATAAATAAGTTGAGAGAGAGAGAGAGCATGAGCAGGGGAGGGGCAGAGAGAGGGAGAGAGAAACCCAAGCAGGCTGCAAGGCGTCAGCACAAAGCCTGATGCCGGGCTCGAACTCACAAACCGTGAGATCTTGACCTGAGCCGAAACCAGGAGTCGGATGCTGAACCGACTGAGTCACCCAAGCACCCTAAAATCTCCCTGTCTTATTTAACTGTCATGTGAAGTTTTATTGGCATCACACAAATTTTGCAACCCTTCAGGAAACAGGAAAATTAAGTGCGAGTACAGAAACGTATGGCAAACAGCTGTCTGACGACAGCTGGAATGGTGTCGGGGCCCCTGAGAAGTCGCGCCTCCTGTAAGCTTCCAGTGGCCCCAGTGCTCCAGCCGTGGCGTTGGAAGGATGAAACACTCCTCTTGGAAATAACTCTAAAATCTGCAGCGGTGACCTCTATTCATTTCAGTCTGAAAAAATGTGAGTGAATGTTCCATAGGCACTTAAATCTCAACTCTGCTGAAAGTGATGTTTACAACAAAGAATGATTCCGTCCCCCTTTTATAGAAAGTAACCTAAAAAGAAGGCTGAGCCGGGCAAGCAGAGGACTTAGCCTCTTCCGCCCAGATCATCAGTCTCTCCTAGAGTCAGACTGTGGCCACAGAAAGGCTGCTGGTAATAAGAAACGGGGGAGTCCCTCCGGCTGCCTGATTTCTCACGAGGAAATGAAAAGCCCCCAGACGCGGCTGACAGCCTCTCCAGCAAAACATGACAGAGTGATTTCATTATCAGGGCTGCTTGGCAAATGGTCCGTTTCCAGTGGCCCAGTGAGTCTGTTACCAAAGGGGAGGTCCCTGTTAGGGTAGCGAAATGAGACATCACCACACATCAGTTGTCGCCCCTTAACACTGTCACCGCTGATGGTGTTGTCTGCTGTGCGCTAAAGCACGACTGCGGTGACTAAAGCAGGCGCACAACATAGTAATGGACGAGGGGGCGCTGGCCCCATGGGCTAACCAGTGGTCCTAAGATGTTGGTGGCGGTCCCTGCACGTGGCTCAACCAGATGCCAGAAAACCACCCTCCTCCTGTCCTCCAAGCCCTGCCCCCGGGTGCCCTCCTTTCAGCCTCTCTATTCCCATCTGTGCCGGTCGCTGTTCCCTCTTGCCCCCGTTGCCACTGGCCCAGCTGGGGAGGTCAGGCTGCGTCCCAGCTAGAGCACCCACTAGATCGCTCGGTCGACTCTGAGCTCAGTGTGTCCGCCACAAGAGCTCCTCTTCAGAGAAGCCGCGGAATCTTCTCTCTCATTCAGATCTGAGCTGGTCATGTACCCGGTTCCAAACCGAGCGGCTCTCCGTGCCCAGCACCCTGTACTTACCCCCGGTAACACCCCTAACCCCGGGGCGTTGTGTGCCACCTGTCACCCGCTGCCTGGAGATGGGAGCTCTGGGGGAAGTTCTCACGTGTCCTGTTTACAGTTGTAGCCCCAGACCCGCAGGGCCCTTGATTCACAGCTAATATGCACTCATCTCTGGAATAAATAAGTATCGTCCATGAGATACTGCATAAAGTACCCCTGGACTGTTTCCATTTTCTTGTATTTATTTTCAAGTTTACTTCCTTATTTCGAGAGAGACAGAGAGCTCAAGCGTGGGAGGGGCAGAGAAAGAGAGAGAAGGAAGATCCAAAGTGGGATCCGTGCTGACAGCAGAGAGCCTGGTGCGAGGCTCGAACCCACAAACCGCGAGATCATGACCTGAGCCGAAGTTGGACACTTGACCCACTGAGCCACCTAGGTGCCCTCTTTTTTTTGTTTGTTTGCTTGTTTCTGTTTTAATTTATTTTTTAGTGTTTCTTTTTGAGCCAGAGACAGAGTGCAAGCAGGGAGGGGCAGAGAGAGAGGGAGGCAAAGAATCTGAAGCAGGATCCAGGCTCTGAGCTGTCAGCACAGAGCCCGACGCAGGGCTCGAACCCACGAACTGCGAGATCATGACCTGAGCCCGAGTCGGACGCTCGACCCACCAAGCCACCCAGGGGCCCCTGTTTTAATTTTTTAATTAAAAAGTGTTAATGCTTGTTGTGGGTAAAGTGCTGTGTGAGGTGTTCCGGCTACAGGTAGGTGAGTTGAACTTCCAACTACTGTGAAGTTCGTACTGTGATGGGGAAGACAGATTGGACACGCACATTACACTGTTATCATGGGTTGGCAGTTTCTGTTAACGGAAAGAAAAAGATTGCTAATTGGGGGCAGCTGGCTGGTGCAGTTGGAAGGGTGTGGGACTCGATCTCCAGGTGGTGAGTTCAAGCCCCAAGTAAGTGTAGAGATTACTTACATAAATAAAATTTAAAAAGTTTCCTAGTGGATATAAAGGGCAACGAATTCGAAATCCCCCTGTGTCGCATAAATGTGCGGTAGGACTTTCTCTTCCCCGTGCTGCACGCTGCGAGCAAGGAGCTCCCAAGGGTGCAGGGGAGTGCACGGGTCGGCCGAGAGGTGCCCACACCCCCCGGGCAGGACGGCCCACACCACAGACCCACCCTCCTCTCCCACCTTGTCCTTGCGGCCACCGGGAGGGTGGGTAAGGCAGAGGCCGACCAGGGAACGGTGTGCACGCTGCCTCCCCGAGGAGGGGCTCACACTCAGCCCCAGGGTCCCTGGCACTCTGGTTCCCGTCCCTCCTCCCGCAGCGCTCGGTGCTGCTCCCACGGCCTCGGCCACACTCCCATCCTGTGGCTCCCTCAGCTTGTGTGTGCAGGGACACGGCACCTCGTGACTTCCTACATGCCGCTCCCTCTGGGGACTGGGGACAGAGCGGCGCCCCCCGCCTCCCCCCGCCGGGGTGCTTTGCAGGCTCATTTCCCATCAGCCACCGGGAAGAGGTGGCTCTGACTCCAGACAGAGCGTCAGAAGGCCGGTAGCTACGTCATCCCACGTCATTCAGTCCCTTGGTCTGTTGGGCAGGTGTTTAATCACCTCACATCATCCCGAGAATGGTGAGTGCAGGACAGGAAAATATCCTGAGACAGACAGACAGAGAGAGAGAGAGAGCAGAGTCACCTAACTTATCACAGGAAGTGGTTACAACTGTTCTGTTAGATTCTTGGTTGTGGTTGGTCATCTTTTACTGTGCCTGGCGTATCTTTACCTGACAGGCGTGTGTACAGGACAAACCCACCTCTACAGGGTGGGGCATGCTCTGTGGTCTCGGGCACCCCCTGGGGTCGTGGGGTGAACCCTGCGGACACTAGGGAGCCTGGCCTTCTGCAGGTGGCCTTTGGGGTCGCTGGTCCCGCTGTTCCTGGGACCCGGTAGTGGAACGGGACGCGCGAGACCCCCGAGGGGCTAACAACTTGTCTCCTCCAGGCTTCACTCGGGGTGAGTGCTCTCCCCCGCCCGTGGTGGGGGCTCTTCAGAGACAGGAGGGTCCCCTGGGAGCCTCCAGTGGGAGGGTCTGAGGGAAACTTCCCCATACAAATGAGGAACCCAAGAAAGCTCAGGGCGCTGACGTGCAAATGGCCCGGGAGGAAAGAACTAGAAGTGGCCGGTAAGACCAGCAGGTCCAGACCACAGAGGCCTGTGCGACATGTCAGTTCCCGAAACTGTGACTGCTCCCTGGGAAGGCTGTATTAAAGGAGAGTGTGTCAACGTCAGTGAGAGAAGAACTGGGCTTGTAGAGACTTTGGAAAAGAGGGTGAAGGTCAAAGAGAGCATGAGACCAGGGGTAGAAATGAGCACTGGGACCATTAGTCCCCCTTTGGACGGAAGAAGAGAAGGAAACGAGGAGACATGCATGGAAAGTTATTGTTTCTTGGTCCCACATGCACCTGCTATTTCCTGCTTCAGGACTGCAGAGTTGGAAGCCACAATCTGTGTTCCGGGCCGGCTGGCGCCCTGCCGTGAGCTCAGGGCCCTGGGTTCTGCTTCCGCCCGGACGCGCGGGCCAGGTGTGCGTTGTGTAGCCCCCAGCCGCACAGGGGACCTGCCCCCGGGCACTTCCTGGTGCCTGGAAGGAGCTTTCCAGAGAGTTCT
This sequence comes from Acinonyx jubatus, assembly GCF_027475565.1. NCBI lineage: Eukaryota > Metazoa > Chordata > Mammalia > Carnivora > Felidae > Acinonyx > Acinonyx jubatus. Next base: position 2,292,501 of record NC_069382.1, on the reverse strand, counting down.
ATGGGCTCCCCATCTCGGGGAGCTTCTCTGCCATCCAGGTGGCCACGTACTCCCCGCCCCCCCAGCGGGACTAAGCCTCACCCCCAGATTTGTTTCCTCCTTGGGCACTCTCCCTGGCCCCTAGAGCCAGTGACTGGTCCCTGTACCTGCTCACTTCCTGAGCTCTTCAGACTCTTGTAATTCCTCCTGAGTAAGTAGCTCTGTTTATAGGTGATAATGGTTTATATTGAACTCCATCTGATCAAAAACCACTGTGTGGTACTTTCTCCTGATTTGATCCTAACATATTGCCATTAAACTCTTATAAAGGTCGGGGCGCCTGGGTGGCTCAGTCACTTTAGCATCTGACTCTTGGGTTCAGCTCAGGTCACGATCCCAGCGTCACGGGAACGAGCCCTGCGTTGGGCTCCACGCTGAGCATGAGCCTGCCTGGGACTCTCTCTCTTTCTCAGAAATGTTTATAAAAGCCAAGCCACACACGCACATATATTGTTGTCCTGCCCAGGGCCCCCAAATTTATGAAAATATTATGGGAACACACGTATGCAAATTGAGTGAAAATCAGTCAGATGTGGAACAACAATTGTTCTAGCCAGTTTCCTCCTGAAGGAAAATTGAAGGAAGAATCTCAGGGATTTTGCCACATATCTGGGTCAAGGGAATGAGAGAAAGGATTTGAAATATTTTTGAAGCATCCAGTGGCCTAAATGGTTCAAGAGCTTCTGAGTCTCGAGCATGTATGCTAGTGTCCTCCCTTCTCTAGCGATGGTAACATGTCAAAGACAAGCAGTCCCTCTCTTTCCATGGTGCCAAAATGATACACATTCAGTAGAAACCTTCTGAGTTTGGACCTTGATCTTCTCCTGGGCTAGCGATAGGTGGTGGACCCTCTCCCGTGAGGCTGGGCAGGGGCAGCCATGGCTCCGAGTCAGCCACACGATCACCAGGGTCCACGACCCACAGGCCAACAAGCATCCCGCACGTACAGACCCTCTGGTTTTCTCTTTCAGCGCAGGATTTGACACATTGCCCGAGACAGTCAACACTTTACTGTAGAACAAGCTGTGTGGCAGATAATATCATCCAACTGTGGGCTAATGTCCATGTCCTGAGTGGTCAGGGTGGGTGAGGCTAAACTGGGATGCCCGGGAGTTTGGGAAGACTACATGCTCTCTGACCTGGCATTTTCCACTTGGGATGAGTTTGTGGGGGTGTAAACCCTTGTAAGCTGAGGAAGATGTATAGTTGATGATTCACATCACCTCCCCTTTTATGTTATCAGAATTACTTCCCAAAAGGAAGCTTGGCTTTAAAAATATGGGAAAGTTTCCTTTCAATTTTTATTTTGTATGGGGACTTCCTTTGCCTTTCTTTTCCCCAGAGAAAGTTGTGGAAGCAATTGAAGGTCAGCATTTGTCATTAAAGAAGGAGAGACCACTGGATCATGTAACCAGGAGAATGAAAAGACCCATTTGGGTTTTTATGCCACGGTTGTCTCTGTTGTGAAGGATTTGTTAGGCAGGAACGTTAGGAGGTTCCCAGAGGTCACATAGGTCAGGCAAGTGATTATGGTGAATGATGGTAACTGTGCAGATACAGAAAAGCAATAGAGACAAAAGCCCTTAAGAGGTAGAGTCAACCTGGCTTTTTCTGTGTTTCATCCTGGGGAGGGAATCAAAGGACATGTGACGCGAAGCTCTCAGACTTAGGGTCTCGAGCTGCTGGGTAAACATCAGTGTGAGTCACAGGAGAAGCCCGATCGGAGTTCATTTTTGGCACTGTGGGATTTCCATTAAGCTGTTGACCAGCCAAAGAAACCAAAGCGCAACCAAGCCATGTGCTACGGAGGTGGCTGTCGCGTGGAATTCAGCTGGGTGAATCCTTCAAATAGGAGATTGGAGGAACCACCTCACACACGGTGACTGAGGCCACAGGAGGGCGGGTACAGACGCTGATATGGCTGCTCTTCCGGACACGCTCTCTGTGTTTCCGAGGTCCTCCCCCGGGTCAAGACTCTGCTGAGGTGATCTATGTAATCGTGCAAGCTCCCTGACGCTTCAGGACCCGGTTCAGGTAATCCTTTCCCCAGGATCCACTCCTTGACAAACCCTGTCTAGATTTGGCTCGTGTAGAGTAGCAGGAGTGTGACATTCATGGAACTCACTGTGTTTGTTGTTACTCATATAAGGATGAGCATGTTTCTGCCAGGAATCCATCAACTCGGGGAGGAGTGCGTGCGTCGTCATTTTATCTAGGTCTCTGCTCTGGCGGGTAGTAAGTGCCCAATACATTGTAGTTAAATTTTAGCTGAGGGACCTCTGGTTCTGGGCATGAAAAGTTCGTTGGTGTTACATGTAGCCTCTGTGAAAACAACTTTAAAACTCGGGAAAAATATATAAAACAACTGTTTTATAAGCTCTGAGCGCCAACTGGTGTGGTCTTGACAGGAGGCACACGGGGGTTTGCAAACAGCCCCCCTTGGGTTTCTCGTGTTTCTCCATGACTTGAGAATAGAGGCATTAACTGCCATTTGTCCCAGACAATCCTGTCAAAGATTTTTATACGGCAGACAGCTCTTGGAAGTCTGGGAAGTCTTCGAAGCTCTTGGAAGTGGTCTCCTGCAGAGTAAAGGGCAGGCAGGTTCTTAGCACACCATTATACACAAATGTAGCGTCCCTAATACTGAAAGTTCTTCAGCTGTGACTCAAGCAAGCACGTATGATACATCCACCTGGCTCTGTGTCACCGCCCCCCACCGGGATCGCAGGGCCAGGGGAAATGGTGCAAACATACAACTTGTCCTGTTTGCTCTCCTGTGAGTAACAGAGGTCTTTGCCACTGATCCAAGTCTCCTATGTAACATATCACAATATGTAAGTGGGGGTGTAAGTCCTGGCGTCTGAACCAGGAGCTCCCATGTCCAAGGGCAAGAGGAGGTGGATGTCCCAGCTCAGGGTGACCGAGAATTCACTCGTGCCCTGCCTTTTTGTTCTACTCAAGCCCTCGGCAGATTGGATGAATCCCACTCACACTGAGGAGGGGGGGTCTTCTTGACTCAGTCTACAGATTCAGGGGCTAATCTCTTCTAGAAACATCTTCACAGACACCCAGAAATAACGTGTTGTCAGCAATGTGGACATCCCATGACGCAGTCGACTTGACACATAAACTGAACCGTCACAACCACCACAAAGGAGGCTCTGCGCCTTCTTGTAAATCTTGAGTGTTGGATACTGTGTGTGTCTCACTTGGGGCTTCTGCAAATCGACACCCTTCGAGTGAAGCCCAGCTAGACATCCAGCTCCGACATGCTCACTATCGTTGGGTTCCCACGACCTTCATGGTCCCTGTGATCTGTAAGACTTTGCTGATTTTGCTATGGGCTCTGGGAAGGAGAGGCCAGCCTCCCTGATACAGCTGTTGGTATGCCCTTCGGAAAAATGTCTGCAAGTTTGCTGTGGAATTCCTATTAAAACAGGGCCCCCCCACCCAGCTTCTTAGGCTTTGAGACCCTCCAGATTGATATTCCCATCTTGGAGTGGGTCACCCTGGATTCATTGACTGATATGGAGAAAGTCCCAATGAGCTTGGGCTGTTGAGTGAAACTGGGACACTCAAGACGTGGTCGCTCTGTCCCCACAGCGTTGTGGTTCTACATGAAAGACCGATAGCACTTCCTCTGGGGAAACTTTATTTGCCGATCTGATGCCGAAAGGAAATATCTGACTCAATAGGGTCCTTGATTTACAGTGTTCTTTAGAAGCTGGGTCCAGTTTCAATGATGGTTCAGCTGAGCTAAACTCAGGAAGTCCACTGGACTTGTGTGTGTGTGTGTGTGTGTGCACCCTCAGCTGCACAGAATGAATGCAATTGCTCCATGGTGGGAAGAACTCAGAAGACCTTCTCGTGGATCCAGCCGGGACTCTCCCTGATGATCTGTCTCCTTGATGAGGCTCAGCCCTTACCGGTTCTTAGACTGTCAATCACAGCCTGTTTTTTCTGACCTTTGAAAACCTGGCAGGTTCAAGACACTCCTCTTAGGGGCTATAAACCCTGGAAATAAAGTGTGGTCACTGATGGAACCACCTGGACAACCCATAGAGATGCCAGGGAAGAGGGCAAGTCCTCTGATGAGACTGAGAGGAGTCCAGCACCTGGTCCGCCTGTATTGCTCAGACTAGCCCAAGTGACACCCAGCCCAGCAGCGTGACAGATGTGGGAACGTGTCCAGGAGCATGCACAAATGACCAGGCTGTGATGCTGACACAGAAGCCGCCTGCCCCCAGGTTCTCGGAATTGGACCTTTGACCCCATTGAAGACCGTGATTGGTGCTTCCCTTGGGAGACACTGTTTCAGGTTACAGTATTGCTGTCCGGTCCCATTGGCTGACACTGGCCACACCCTTCTGGCCCCTGAAACTGTCTGGTGTTGTGTTTGCTCTGCAGTCTGGTGATGGCACCCTCTTCCGTTCACAAAGGATAGTCCTGGACGGGTAGTCGAGATGCTCCATGGGTCTCCCACAATGGCTGTTCTCCATGGTCATCTGGCTCTGGCCCCTAAGCACGCTCTCAGAAATATCTCTGTCTGCCTCCCCCACCTTCTTCTGGCCTAATGCCTGACTTGGGAGTTTTGGTCCCTAATTAAAGCTGTTTCCAGAAGGGCTTATCTCTCAGCCACTTCCTGAGTCAGGATAAAAGGAGGCTCTGGAGACTGAGTTATAAACTGGGGGATTTTGCTCAAGCCATTGCTGGGTTTTTCTATATTTTTCACACAAAAACAGGCATTACCCAGCCCCTCTGGCAAATCCGCTGGGTGGATTCCGGCCAGCAGGGGGCTTAGGGTTTAGAGGTTAATGCCTGCTCAGTCCCCAAAATTCTCCCGGATTTACATGGTCCACACGGCCCTCACCGGTGCCTGTCAGGGGTCTGCACTGGTCAAAGTGTGGATGCAATGGGTCTCCGTCAAGGACCTCTATAAAAGTGTCGAATAAATGCTCTTTTCCCTCTTTGCACTTGACCACTTGGGATAAAAATACCTGAGTGGTAGCAAAAGATGATTAAAAATAAAGTACAGGAGCTCCTGGGTGTCTCATTCGGTTGACTGTCTGACTCTTGATTTTGGCTCGGGTCATGATCCCCGGGTGCTGGGATCGAGCCCTGCATCAGGCTCCTCATTGAGTGTGGAGTCTGCTTAGGATTCTCTCTCTCTCTCTCTCTCTCTCTCTCTCTGTCTCTCCTTTTTTCTCTAGATTAAAAAAAAAGTGCAGTTGTAGCTATGGGAACAGAGCACAACAGTCTTATGGCATCAACTCTTTCTCTGCATATTATACTTAATGAAACCTTTAAAATGCATGAACAGACTTTTATAGGAAAGAAAATGCACTCACACACATAAAAATGCTCGGCCTCTCACAATCAGAGAAATACAGCTTAAAAGTACAGTGACTGACCATTTCTCACCTTGGAATGGAAGAGGAAAAAACCCGGTATGATACACAACCGCAATCTTAAGGGTGTGGACCCAAAATGTACCTTTATACACTGCCTGTGAGATTGCAAATTGGTACAACTTAAATGGAATATGTATCTTAAAATTAAAAATGTTTTTAGGGCACCTGGGTGGTTCAGTGGGTTAAGCGTCCGACTTCAGCTCAGGTCATGATCTCACGGTTCCTGAGTTCAAGCCCTTCATCGGGTTCTGTGCTGACAGCTCGGAGCCCAGAGCCTGCTTCGGATTCTGTGTCTCCCTCTCTCTCTGCCCCTCCCCTGCTCACGCCGTGTCTCTCTCCCTCTCTCAAAAATGAATGAAAGTTAATTTTTTTAATTAAAAATGCTTTTGCCCATACATGACTATGTATTTTTTATTTATGTCGATAATTTCATATATATAAATGTCCTATGTCAAATTTATTGGCACAGCCCCAGAAGCGCACAGGACAGCGGTACTGAAAGTTACAGCAGATCTCTGTGGATGGGTGTGAGCAGCTGTGAGGCACACAGACACAGGGAATTAGGGGTAGATGCCTCACATCTGTGTCCCCTGGGGTCCATGATGTGACTGCAGATCGAAGAAGCCGCACAGCGCATCTCCGGCAGGGCGTGCAATCAGCACAGTGCTGGTCCAGGAAGCCAGACCGCATGGCTCTGGCGGATTTACCGTGTTTCGGGGCACCTAAGACAGACAGACAGCACCCGTTTGAAGACATGCCTTTATTTTATGTAACCATGATAAGGTTTGAAAAGAGCAATGCCGATCACAATGCTGGGTACCCCTGGTTGTAAGGGGGGGGGGGTCTGTCTCCGTATTTCCACATCAAATGTGCTAGAATATAAAAAATAAATAAGTTAATTAATTAATTCCATTGTGCAATCAATGAAACTCAATACCTCTTGCTTCATACTCTTTGTATCTTTTGAATTTTTTTATTAAACTTCATACCTTATGTTACCTATTTGAAGGTGTGTTCAAAATAATATATTGCCACCAGTCGAATCCTCTTTTTATGGTTTGGTGCTTTTGAAAAAGTCAACAGTATTACAGGGGATGAGTTAGAAGTGTGCTCAGGGTGCCAGCCCAACGAAGCCTCGTAGGGACCCAGTGACATCGCAAAATAAGGAGCTAGAAGAAGGTGACGCTGGCCTCCCAAAGTGCTGAGGCTCCAAAAGAGAGCAGGAGGCTGCATTTATTGCCACCACCACGGAGCTGGCATGGCCCTGGGAGGGGAGCAGAGAAGGGAGGTAGTAAAGTACGCTCGGCGGTAGCACAGAGAGCAAGCGACTTCATTTCACAGACCCTAATTCTCATAGAGATACTTTGGAAATAAAGGACAAAGCCGCACTGGTTTCATTAAAGAGAAATGTGTGTGAAAAATAAAAAGAAAAGGACTGCTCCTAACTCCTCCGTGTGACCGTACAGAACATGAGGTTTATTTACTAAAACCGCTGCAAAGTAAATAGTGACATCTCCCTTTAGGTTTGGAGTAATGGGCACAATACGTAATATTTATGGAGCATTTATGATGTGTCGTGAACAATTTAAGCTGCTTACACGTATTAACCTATGATTGAGGATCCTCGGTGTGTAAATACATCACTTCTCTGCTCATTTCCTTGCAGAGCTCCAATTTGGTGACCTAATTAAAAATAAATGAAAATTTCTAGACCTGAAACGAAAGCCTGACTCACAAATTCTGGCTGAAGTGACATGGCATCGAAGTCATTGCCTTCAAAATGGTATTTTGCTCTTCAAGTGGAGGATTTTCATTATTCATCAGTTGACCTCTTTTTATTTCATTGTCCACTAATTAGCTGTACCGTTCAATTATGCGTAAAACTCCAACCATGATATTCAAGGGTGTCTGAACAGCTCTGTCCATCAGTAGGAGCAAATTGGGCTTGTATGTGGTTTTGTTAGGTTGCACACCAAATAAAGAAACCTAATTATCCGCATTGTGTGTGCTTTACACTAAACATAATCAGGATGGCAGAATCATCAAATCAGTGATACACTGAGATTCAGACCTTCACTGGTCACTCGGTCTCGTTAACGTTCTAATTAACACGTATTAACTGTGTAGTCCGTCTTCAAGCTTCCCTGTCTTCAGATGCCCTGCTTATATATTGGAAAGTGTGAAAAACTTAGTAGACTTTGTTGCCTTCTTTGATCAACACCCACAGCTAGCTCTCATACTGAAATGGAAGTAGATTTGAGCTTTAGGAAGTATATGAACTCTTTATACCGATGAGGAAATCACTGCCTCCCTTTCTTATCATTGTATTTTTCATTCAGTTTTTATTTTTAGTGGCATTATACTTGCTCCTAATTTGGAGTTACCGTATTTTACGAGGTATAGCAGCTCCCCCCTACATCCCCCCAAGAGGCTACCACATTCAATTCTTTCCATTACTCTTTATATATATATATATATATATATATATATATATATATATATATATATATTTCCCCCCAAGTACATGTGGAACTTTCACCAAGATAGGCCACATGGCCACAGAACAAGTCTCAATAAACCTAAAAATACTAAAATCATCCAAAGTATCTTCTCCGAACTCAAGACAATAAACCGGAAGTCAACAATATATAATGTTTGTCTCCTGTAACAATGATTGGCTTAAAGTCTATTTTGTGTGTTATTAGTGTGGCCATCCCTGCTCTGTGTTTGGTTGCCATTTCCATGGTATATGTTGTTTTTGTCATTTTAACATTCACTCTATTTGTGTCTTTGGAGCTAAAGTGAATTATTATAGAAGGCATATAATTGAACCATTTTTCAAACACATTCTGCCAAACTCTGATATAATTGGAGCATTTAATCCATGTGAAAGTTAATTTTATGCGTTGGCTGAGCTACGGGACCCAATGTTTGGTAAACACTAATCTAGATGTTGCTGTGATGGCATTTTGTAGATGCGCCAAGATATAATTAATTTTTCACCAATTTTTATTTATCATGCGTGCATGCCTATAACACTTCCAGAGTCTGTGGTTTTGTGCCTTTTTCAATTTTAGAAAAATCTCAGCCATTGTCTTTTTTCTCTGTCTCTCTGTCTCTATCTCTCTCTGTGTTCCTTTTGATCTTTTATTTTTTTAAGTTTATTTATTTATTTTGAGAGAGAGAGAGAGAGAGAGAGCACAAGCAGGTGAGGGGCAGAGAGAAGGAGAGGCAGAATCCCAAGCAGGCTCCACGCCGTGAGCACAGAGCCCAACGTGGGGCTTGAACCCACAAACCGCGAGATCATGCGAGTTGAACCCAACTTGCCGTGAGTTTTGTTAACAAGATAAAATGTCATTTATCACAAATCCACAAGAAAGGAACAGTTCATCACATCACAGAACCATGGAACACTCACAGAACTGGGGCATAGTTTAGACGGTTTAGACACAGGCTGGTTCATTTGGTGGGCACCTGCCAATCCGTGTATGACTGCCTACTCTTCTGAGCCCTGCCAGTCTCTTTGTGTGCAAATTAATGGTCCCTGTAGGCACGAGGGTGAGGACCAGAACACGCAGTTTGCAATCTTGAGTTACAGAAGGTCAAAACATGGGAAAATCTGTGTGTTTCACATCATGTCCCAAAATATAGCATCGCTGCTAGAGTACGTCTTAAATCTCATTTCCTTTATTGGTTTTGTTGGCTTGTTTGCTTTCGACTGAACTTGTATATGCTGTGTGTGCAGTAATGCCCTGCGAAAATAGTCCTCCCTTCCCTACAGCAGACGTCTCTCCACCTCCTCGTCTGACCTCACGTTCCTCTCAAGAGCAAGCGACTGACTGAAGGTGGAAACGACTCAATGCCAGGTGTCGGTGAATAAGTGTCACTGCTGACTGCTCCTCGCTCTCCAAACTCCATTCCTGCCAGGCTGCAAGGCTCCGTTTTCTCCCTCACACACACACCTTTAGGACAACTGAGTCCCCCCCTGTTTCCTCTTACTGGGGCCTCTGTACTCAGAGCTCCCTTTAGCCCTGGAAACTGGTGATCTCCTGTGTCTACCTCCTGTCCTGAACTTCATGGTGCAGGAATAGGGGTGCCCAGTGGCTCAGTCGGTTGAGTGTTTGACTTAGCTCATGGCATGATCTTGGGGTTCATAGGTTCGAGCCCCACGTCGGGCTCTGTGCTGATGGCTCAGAGCCTGGAGCCTGCTTCGGATTCTGTGTCTCCTTCCGTCTCTGCTTCTCTCTCTCTCAAAAATAAATAAACATGAAGAAAGATAAGGCTGGAATGGCCTCGAGGAGCCACTAATGACTTGTGGCTGTAGGAGCAGGTGTTGCTGTGCTCTGCGGTCCTCCCCATCACTCCTCCCTGCGAGCCTTGGCTCCATATTTCTTATTTTACTTCCACGCCCAAACTCGCACCTGTTACCTGACCTTCCTCTTGTCACCACTGCTTGCCCCTCTGTCCCAGTCTGTCTAAACCCAGAGTCATGTCTCATTCCTTTCCCGAGACTCCTCCACATCGCTTCCTCATTTCCTAAAAGAGTTGGGGAAAAATAGCTTAAAAACCTCCAGCATTATACTCAGAAAGTTATTATTATTTTTATTTCAGTGTGTGTTGATTTACGGCTAGTGGGTCAGAGGTCACGTTAGAATAACGGAGCTGTGCGCGCGACGCATCTTGACAGACTCGCGTAGGATGACATACAATTGCCAAAATGTCATGGTGTTTGGAGACTGTTATGTTACTAAGCAGTTTCCACAACGTGAATTCAATATCTTTATACTCTGTATAACTCCTGAAACTATAAATGTGATATGACATAAGTGCGAATTTTATTTCTTCTTTTTAGGAGCGTGACTTAGTGTTCCGTTTATTAGGAATTAATTACATTTCTGATTCTGTTTGTCGACTACGCTGTTCAGATCTTCAGCAGCTAGTTTTCTGTCCAGTGGTCTATCAGTTACTGAAAGAGCTGCTTAATCCTCAGCTATGACTGTGAATTTGTCTGTTTCTCCTTTTATCTCTGCCAGTTTTACTTCGCGTATTTAGAGGCTCTGCTGTTTGGTGCGTGCACGTTTAGGGTCATTATGTCTTCCCGGTAGATCGATCCTTTACTGTGTCTCTAGTAATTTCTCTGCTCTGAAATGGAGTTTATCTGATGTTAATATAGCCACTTCTTTGTTTTTTAAGCGAATGTTCGCACGTACGCATTTTCCTATTCCTTTCATGTTCAACTCACCAATGGCACTGAAACTGAAGTGAGTCTCTTACAAACAGCACGTAGTTGGATTCTGTTTTTACACACTTGCCAGTCTGTGCCTTTTAATTGGTGTACTTAGATCATTTACCTTTAAGCTGGTCATCGATCTGTGAGAACTTAATCTTCCGTTATTGTATTAGTTTTATGTTTGTTTCCTCTGTGTCTTGTTTCTTTGTGTATCTCCCATTGCCTTGCTGTGGGTTACCTGATAATCTTTTAGGATTCCATCTGGACATAAGTTTAGTGCCCTTGAGTGTATCTCTTCGTATTGTTTTTATCGTGGGTGTCTGGGTATCACAATATACACAGATACCCCTGATGGTAGTCGACTGGTACTGACATTTTACTAATTTTGAGTAAAGTATGGAAGCCTTATTTCTACTTAGCTGTCTTTATCTTATCTGCTTTAAATACCATTGTCTTCTGTCTCAGATGGCATCGCATAGTGTTTGTTTTGATCATCAGATGTGATCATAAGACTCATTAGGAAGACCTCGTCTATTGTCTGTACACACATATCTGGTCTTTCTGTTCATGCTTCTTTCTAGATGCTCCAAGAGTCCTTCTGTTGTCATCTCCTTTCTGTTTGAAGGACTTATCTTAGTCTTTCTCTATGGGTATTTGTTAGGAACATGTTATTTCACTTTGCCTTTGTCTGATAATGTCTTCGTTTTCACTAGATTCCTAAAGGGTCGTATTGCAAGCTGTAGAACTGCAGCTGAAGATTTTTGGCATCGGGAATGTCTTGCTGGTGATGCCCAGCCATCCGGTGTTCCTCAGTGGGGGGAGACCCTTCTTCTTGAGTTCATATGGTACTACCCTGTACTGATCATATAATGAACAAAACCTGTACCGCTGAGTAAATGTCCTAAAGATGAGATGGGAAAGATCCAGCCATGCAGAATACCAGAAGGAGTAATGTATGTGAAGGCGCTCCAAATACGCTCCAAAAAGTGGAAATTGTTATTTCTGTATAGTATAATCATTTTCTTTATGGGGTAAGAAAAAAGTCCACTGCAATAATTATAGTAGATTATGTGTCTTCAATGTCCTTATGGGAATAACTTTAAAAGGGTAAACACCAAATAAAAATTGTTAAAAATTCACCATAGAATGTTTCGTAAACATTAACCAATGCAAATGTACAGTTTCAGAAATGTCTAATTAGGCAAATACCTAAAGTATGAGTCAGTTAATAGTCCAGAGCATACTTAATTATCTATTTTAGTTTAGGACCAATTAGCTATGGACAATTTAACAACAGTTGTTACCATATGTAACATTTCAAATTAGATATAGAAGATATAATATCATTCCATTTTGTCTGTGATTTTTCCTTGATTTAGTACTGGTGTAAAAGAAACAATATAGCCCCATCTTCTAAAGACAGCTTTGACATTTTCTGATTTCAGTCAATTGCTGAAGGCTACTTGCCATGCATGCTAAATCCGGGGAAAATGGAGAGCTTTCTAAAGACACTAAACGCCATGGCACATGGCACTCTATCAACTAGATATGTAGATATTTGATATCTTCCTTATGAATCTTTAATATTTTAAACTCCATGTTATATAGAGCTTCTGCTGAGGAAAGTCATTTACACATGCAAATCTTCCTCCTTCATTCTGTATCCACAAGGGAAGCAGAGATAAGAATTACAGCAAGTACATTCAACTTCAACTTAACTATAATTGATTGGCATCTGGGGTCTTTCTCATTTGATAGATCTCAAAAGTTTTATAATAGGATAAAATGTCATCAATATTAATGAGTCTCACTTTATTCTGAAGAACTATTATGGAACAAAAAAATCCTATTTGAAAGGAAAGTGGGATGCCATCTAAGCCAGTCATAGTCAAACACTGTTAGCAGCAGAAATCTTTAAAAATAAACTTAAATCTCACACGCATGATGGGACAAATGGGAACTGCCCTAACCATGTGCCTACCCAGGATCTTACTGCGTCCTATAGTTTTATCAGATGGAGATTTGAACTCATTTTGTCTCCTTGGTCAACAATGAGAGTTGCCCCTAAAAAACATGTGTGTGAAGGGGTTTAAGGCATTGACTTCCTTTTGGCTGAGGAGGACAGAACAGAATTTCCTTAGGATGACGTGAAGGATCCCGGGTGCTGATGCAATGCGTGCTAATAGGGGAAACACCACTCTTCAGTGTGGAATTTGTTGTTTATCTGTGATAAAGTGAAGCGTCTTGAATTTTATTGCTACTTAACTGATGGCTGAGTCTAGTGGGCATCTGCCACGCTGACTTTCCCAATGTACTTTGCACCTTCCCACCCTCCCCAATTTCATTAAGAAAATGTGTTCTTCATTGAGCAAATGCTGGATCTCGTGGCCTCCCAAACCCTGTATCAATCCCAATGTTCACACAGGTTGGGCTCAACCTAACCCAAGCAAACCAGGGTTCATCTTTTGTCGTTTTTATAGTAGAACTCGGAGTAAGACAAATGGGGGTCATATATGGCTTTGGATCACAAATTCCAAGGCTGTCAGGTCAGCCCCTCCACGTGGAGGCATCAGAGCCCACTAATCTTGCCCAGGGCAGAAGGGAGAGACGAGATAAAGATGTGAAGACAGAGTTCAGATGTCACTGTGGCAAATCAGTCTTTGGGAATGATGGATTTATTCTTCCCTATTTTTGGTACACACATTCCTTATTTGTTTGTCTGTTTGTTTGTTTCAGCTCAAGCTGATTTGAGTTGGGATTCTGTCACTTGTACCCAAAACTCTGACATATGTACCTGGGGCATGAACCTATGAGGGGCAGATGGAGGTGGGATAGGACACCTACTTTTTTTCTTATGTGTTCGATACTGGAAGTCCATGAGATCTGTGGGCTGTCCACAGATGCTTGCAGGACTGAGGCTCAGGTTACCTTTCCCCTTTGCGTGATGGAGGAAGGACTTAAGGAACAACATAACCTTGTACAAAAGATGATGAAGGTTCCCTACAGGAAAGGATCAAGTAAGGGGAATATAAAACGTTGCCTCTCCTATAGTGTAGTTACATCTCGTGAGGTTAGCTGACCCTTGATTTAGGAAGTATGTTTAACCACTAGAGGTTGGAGCCCTGTACCTGGCAAATCTCAAAACAAACAAATACACAAAATGCAAAATGTCAAAAGGAAGAGAGAATACCTATTCTACCCAACTTGATTTGGAATCAAGCAGGATATAGGGGCCCTCAGACTGAAATCAGACCCCATGTGGTTCTCAGTGAGAGCAAGGGAGAGATCCACAGTCCCAAAGAAAATGAAGGGAGTCGTTCCGAGAGACGGCAAGATGAAACATCTGGATGGCCCTGAGAATGTGGTAAAACCTTTCAAGAAGGGAAATCAGAAGCACTAACACTCAGGCTACAAAGGGAAATACCATTTAAAACTTAGATAAAAACTGAGCTGTTCTGTGCTTGGAAGATATAGTTAAGGGGGATTGAAATCCTTGTCAGCAAACTTGCTCCCTCCCCAATGGAAGACCTCAGGTCTTTGGTGGAACCCCTACGGTTTCATTGAATACAGTTTGGAAAATACTTATCCGAAGCCCTAATTGGAAAAATGAAAAATCAGAAAACAAAAAACAAAAAACAAAAGCTGTATCTTTAGAGAAGTTACGTGAACAGCTGAGGCTTACAACCACATTTGCTCTAATAAAAGAACTGTGTTTCGTGGTTACTGCCTGTCAGGCTGTTCATGTTGAGTTCCCGCTTAAGCTGGTACAGATCACTTGGCTCCCAGTTCTTCAAATATACAGGAAGATGTCAGACCCATCAACAGGCATTCTGGAAACTCAGATGTGAGCAGGGTTGCCAAACACTAAGAATTCTGAAGGTGCATATTATGGAACCGCCTTTTCTTGAATTGACCAAATTCACCTGGTCACAATGTAACGTGGGGCACTCTGAACCCGTGTTGGGCCCCCTGGCCCCTAGCATTAGCCATGGTCTGGAAGGTAGAGTTCTTTCTTCTCTGGGATCCAGCATTTCCTACTGGCTGCTGAGCTGGCCATTCAGAACATAATAGGGTTTTATTTACTCATTACAGAGGATCCCAGTGGCGTTCTGCATAATCACTTCTATAAATTCATGTGGCGCTTCAGGAAAACCATGGAGTGAGCCACTGCCTGCCTTGGACCCCCGCGGAATGACCGTCGTAACACCAGTAGGGCTTTCACCAGGCTGCCTGAAATCAATGTGTTTATCTGCTTCTTGCTCCAATTTAGACTGTAAGTCTTGGGGAACGGCACCATTTTATTTATTTGTGTTCCTTTCCTATTTGCACAGTGTGTGCCTTCACTGGGGAGGCGCTTCGTATTCAAAACCTAGTTCATTTCTCAAGGGAGGAAAATACAGTATATGCATCGTAAAATATATATGCATTTCATACATAGACATGCATATGTCTGCAATATATATATGAGAGAAGGAAATGTTACTGCTAGTATATATTTTTCTATCATATTTAACTTTCTTAACGTTATTTATTTTTGAGAGGCAGAGAGAGACAGAACGCGAGCAGGGGAGGGGCAGAGAGAGAGGGAGACACAGAATCCGAAGCAGGCTCCAGGCTCTGAGCTGTCAGCACAGAGCCTATCACGGGGCTTGAACTCACTAACCGTGAGATCATGTCCTGAGCCGAAGTCAGCGCTCAACCGACTGAGCCACCCAGGCACCCCTCAGCTATTTTTCTAAGCTACATTCAACTAATTATTCTTGAAGAAGTAAAGCTTCTGAGCTTTTACCTTCTAGTTGATTCCAAGTAACAATACTATTTTAAAAAGAATGACATCCACACACAAAGAGATATAGAGTGATGACATCTTCACAAATATTTAGTAAGAAAGATTATACACACATACACACACACACACACACACACACACACACACACACCGGCTTAAAATAAACATTCAAAAACCTCTCTGAAACCAACGGCTGCTCCCAATGATATGAACAGAGCGGAGTGTGGGGTTAGAACTCCTCGTTCAGCAATCTGTTCTCAAGGCTTTCTCCCTTCTGGCTGCTACGCCAAACTCACCTAAAAACAGCCACTCATATTACGTAAGAAAAATGAAGTACGTTCTTTCTCAGTAACAGAAAGTTAATGTCAATGTCTCCCAAAGTGAGTGCAAATGTCTCCCATAGAAAATTACAGAAAGGGGGCTCTTGGGTGGCTCAGTTAAGCGTCTAACTTTACTGTTCTGTTTTCCTCTAATCCCACGGTTTACAAACCATATTTAGTTGGATGCCTCCTGAATTTTCTATATCGGGTCCTTCTAACTCCCCTAAGCTATGGACTCTAGACGGACACTGTCACTCTCACTTAGATCTTCCTGGACACCGCATCCTAGACGTGTTCTCACACCAATCCCCAAGGCCGGTGGCCCTTTGCTTTCCTCCCAATGTCTCTGTAGCTCTCACAGAAAGAGACAACAATGAGATTAAAGCCCAAGTCTTCATGGAAAGCCTTCAAAGCCCTTCTCTGTATCCTATGACCTGCACGTCCTCCCGAAGCCACAGGTCCCGAACCAATGCCAAGAGTGGCCTGCTTTTTAAGTAGTCAGTAGTCTTTGATTTTCAGCAAAACATATTCTGGTCCATACATGTTCCCAAACCTGCACCTAACCCCTCATTTTTTAAAACTTGGCAAATGGTATCTCTATTCCCCACGTTCTCAGGCCAAACCCACTCTTCCCTCCCCATCCCGGCCCTACTTTTGCACCAGCCCCAACCCAGCTGATCATTTCCTTTCAAAAGGAACACAGGGCTTCCCACTGGTTCCCTGCAACCACCACCCTCTCCGGGCTGTCCTCTCTGGGACCGCCGGGTGCATCCTTCGGAAATGTCAATCTCACCCAGCACTCTCCAGTTCAAAACTCTCAAAGGACCGTCTGTCATGATTAGAACTGCAGCCGGCTCTTTACGTGACTGGCAAGGTCTCACGTCACCCGGCTCTGTCTCTCCAAGCTCGAATTCTGCCAGCAGCTGCTGTCCTTCTTCCTTCTGCTTCACACCACCTGCCTCCTGGCTGTTCCTCGAAAACCCAAAGTGTATGCCTACCTCAGGGTTGATGCATTTGCTGTTCCACTCACCCGGAAACCCTTCCCCTTGGTGACTGGTGGCTAAAGCCTTACTTTTCTTGAGTCTTTCCGCAACGTCATGTTCTTCCTGATGGTCATGGCCTTGGACCATACGCTTTCATTTCTTTGAACAAAGTGAAGTAACCGGCTGTCAATTTGTTCCAGCCCTCAACAGGGATTTATGCTGAGAGCAGCTGGAGGTAGGGGCGCCTGGCTGGCTCAGTGGGAAGCATGTGCCTGCCACTCTCGATCTCGGGTCATGAGTTCAAGCCCCACGGTGGGTGTAGAGATTGCTTGGATAAATAAATAAACTTAAAAAAATGTAACTGGAGGTGATTCCTAATTGGTAGACTCGTTATCGTAATTCCTAAAATGTATTTTTGCTTCCTTTCCCTGATGTCACAAAATTAATTGCAATGGGAGATATGAGCCAAAGCGATGCTTGTTCCTGGGTTTGAGGGAGTGCGTGTGCAGTTGGGAACAAACAGGAGTCACGGAATCATTGTTCTGTGACAAGGGTAAGATGCACCATTGAGCTGAAGATGAAACTAGAGATAAGAATTCCTGCCACGTGGTTGATTTTTGTTCCTGCTGGATACAACAGTTGGATCAACTGGAGCATCTATATCCTTTATCCTGCTCTTCCCCCTAAGATCCTAAAGTCACAGCCTCTCAACAGTGGCGTGAGTCTTACCCTTTTCGCCAGAATCACATAATAGCCCAGTGCAGTGACAAACCGCCATGGCGGGGGGACACGCTGGAGCCTCATTTATCAGTCATGATGTTTGCGATTGATTCAATGCCTGTATCATCTGGATAATTGAATCGGACCTCTTTCTGCAACAACGTTTTTCTTTTAATTCTTCACAATAACATGCAGATGGCAATGTGGTTGAAGTGCATTATGGGCTTTGATGTCTGCTTTCTGGGAATGTCGTCTGGAGTCTGGAAGGGGGCGCTGGGTATCATGAAGGAGTCAGGGGGCTCCTGATGAATCAGTCAGTGCCCAGGTCTCCGTGTGCTCCTCTCTCCCAATCGCTCCTGTCAGGTACTTGCGTGAAGCGTTTGGGCTCTTGAGAGAAAGATAATTTATTGTCAATATCCATCACTATTTTATTTCTAGCATTTTGCACAATCCTCAGCACATAGACATTCTTTTATTTTTTTAATTGAATTATTATCTCTTGTCAGGGTGCCTGGGAGGCTCACTCAGTTAAATGTCCGTCCCGGCTCTTGATTTCGGCTCAGGTCATGATGTCACAGCTCGTGAGTTTGAGCCTGGCATCGGGCTCTGCCCTTGGCAGCACGGAGCCTGCTTGGGATTCTCTCTCTCCCTCTCTCTCTCTGCCCCTCCACTGCTGGCATTCTGTCTGTCTCTCTCTCAAAATTAATAAGTAAACACATTACAATTTTTTTAAATATTATTCTAGTTGTCCTAGAAAGAGCTCACCTCCACCTTCATCATGTATTTACATGTATAATACATGAAAGTCATATATATATAACTTACATAAGTATTTTTACATAATGTATGTATACTCATATATATGGTATAAAACAGATATACACAGATCATACCAAGAGTCTTTTTAAAAAAATTTTTTTTATGTTTATTTATTTTTGACAGAGAGAGAGAGAGAGAGAGAGAGAGAGAGCATGAGAGGGGGAGGGGCAGAGAGAGAGGGAGACACAGAATCTGAAGCAGGCTTTAGGCTCCGAGCTGTCGGCACAGAGCCCGATGCCCGACAGGAGCCTGAGCTCGATATCACAAACCGTGAGATGGTGACCCAAGCCGAACTCGGATGCTTAACCAGCTGAGCCCCCAGGTGCCCCTCAACAGTGTACTTTAAATCCCCAGAAGCAAATCCCCGGAAGCAGTGTTTTTGAAGTTGTTTTCAGGCAGCTAAGGTTCAGAGGACACCGGAAATCGTCAGACCCAGTGATACATATGTGTTCCCAAAGCAAGAAATGGTTGCTGCCTAAAAACAATTCTTAAAAGCTAAAAGAAAATGCTTTTTTTTTTTTTAAATTTTGCTTTGACTGTAACAATTGGCAAAGGCTTTCAGATTCCAGGGTGCACTATGCTTGTCCGTGAGGGGACTTAGCGCTCAGCTTTCCCCACACTGATGAGTCAAGGGCAGCCTTCTCTCGCAGGGGATCTCCCAGGACGGGCATTCAAGGAGCACACTTTGGGAAACTCTGATCTGGACAAATACAATCATTCTATTGATAAGGAAAATGGGACATGTCATTTCAAAGTCACATCATTAGAAATAGCGAAAATACAACTTGTCTTCCTCTTATTCAATGATACTTTACTCCAGTATGCATGTATAAAACATGCTTGTTATATAGACATTTATATACACTTACATTATATACAAAGATAAAATTATAAATTTATACAGAGATATGGATGCAGTTATAGATCTAGATACATACACACGTAAATGTTCTAAGTCATTGTTCGGTTTAGGACAAGCAACAATCAGGACAATCGGGTTATAATCTTACCTCCCTAGAAAGTGTAAAGCACTTTTGAACTATTTCTGCCTTAATTCAGAATTCAGAATTATATACATATTTTACAAACACTGCCAACGTTGTGTATCTTATGTTGTCAACAGTATAATTTGAGAGAAAGGATTCCTTCGGTAACACGTAGTTACCGGTTTTAAGAATAGATTTCTCCAGCAAGTTCTAGGTAATGAGCAGAAACTTGCATTTGGGGGCAAAGCAGGGGTAAGTTTTGATTACTCAGAAAGGACCGAGCACCATAATTGAAGTTCCAAGCCTGCCACTAAACCAAATATGAGTTATGCTTTCACTGTCAGAATACGGGTCCTTCCAGGGCAAGTCCGTGTTAAATACACTAGCAGAAACACGGGCACCAAAGCTGCTACTGTGAGATCAGCAATTAACGCATCGCCGGGTCTATTCTCCACGTGCGCTCTGACGAAGGGCCACAGTGGCATGCAGAGGCCGTGACAGGAAAGTCACGGCACCAGAGTCTATTCAATAGCACCTAGAGTACGTGTGCCATTGTGCAGCAGGGACACCTGCCAAGCCTCGCTGGATTATAATGTGCAATTTTTACCCAAAAGGAAACTGTCAAATACTGCATTTCATTTAACTCCACGTGAACTTAGCCTGAGTAGCAGGGGTTGTGTGACGTGAAGTGACAAGAACCCAACAAGACTGGCCCAGAAGCCCTAGGAGGCATGACGTGCCGGAGAGAACACCTGCCCGGACTGTTTCAGATGCAGGTCCGTTCTTCAGCTGAAAATCTCTTTTTCTGTCCTGGATTCTCATTTTATCCTTAAAAACAAAAGCCGTTCGTGCTAATAAATGATAGAGCACTTAGCAGATTCGGGAAGTTATGTGCATAATTGATACAGCTTTATGTATTGAAAGTCAACCCAATCCATCGTAGAGCTTAAAATAGTCAGAGGTGAACTTGTGCCCCTGACAGGGTTATCTCTGGGCTACCTAATACTTAATGACAGGTGGGGGACTGTTACACAGAACGTGCCAGTCTCTTTTCTCTGAACTTTCCGGATGCCATGATACTTCTCCAGAAGGGCATCTCGCTGTTGCAGAACATTCCCAGCCTCAGCCGGGTCTTTCCGCGACCGTCCCTCCGGCTTGTACATCTCACCGTGTTTGTCAGCACGGCTCAGGCTTCCAAACGAATAGAGAAAAGTACACATCTGGACAAGCTTCTCCTTTGGCAAACTAATTCTATTAGGGTACAGATCTCCTCGTTAGACATAATCTTAAAGACTCATATTATGATCAGTAAATGTTCTGCTTTGATTTAGCATAATGGCCTCTATGGAAAGCAACCACACAGACATCAGTGCACTGGGCACTTACGATTCTCTATCAGATAACCTCAGCCCGCGCCCTTCGCCCTGGTCTTCAGACATGATTTCTCCAATGCAGAGCCTGAAATTGGGAGGGAAGGCTTCTGACACTTCCTTGTACCCCTTGTTTTCCAACCTTAGCCAATGATCCCTGAGCTAACATCTGCTGGAAAGCTTCTGGGAAACGTCCCAACCCTCGCACCAAGAGGCGAACATAGACGCGTGCCCCTCGCGCCCTTTGCAGCACGTGGCTGTGTGTTGGCGATGCTGAGGACTGCCACAGTCCTGTGTCACCAGAGCCAGCGGAGCACGAGCACCGACCTGCGAAAGACGGCAGATGAGCCGTACGGGACACGTCCAAGTGCAGCGGTCATCCACGAGCCACTGAACCAACCACAGAACCACCGTCTCTCAGTTTCTTACGATGTGAAATCACAAAAGCCCTTTTTGTTAATGAGCCTTTATTAGGATATTCTTTTACGTGCAGTCTAACTGATGCAAAGAGTATATTTCCTATTGTCAGGAGTCTGACAATCTAATGACCGAGAATACTGAAATGTACACAAATAAAGGTACAGGGGAAATGCATCACTTCCGCCCCTAGACCCGGCTGCTATCCCTGCCTGGCCCACACCCAGTGTTTCTTAGCTTCCTTTGGGTCAACCACCATTTCACGTGGTTTATTTCCTTTGGGGTGGACGGATCGGCACGCTCGATCCTGTGGTTGGTGTAGGAATGAACATGTAACTTGTGTTTGATTCCAAACCCCCTTTATTTCTGAAATGATTATAGTCTTTATTCTCGGGGTCCCAAGAGTATGAAATATAAGCCTGGAGCAGCCGGTAGGTCCAAGAATATCACCGAGCCTGAGAGTCAAACCACCTATAAGGGGGACAACAGAAAATCAAATAAGAAGTAAAATTGAGAGGAATTGAAACAGAGAGAGAGAGAGAGAGAGAGGGAGAAAGAGGAAGGTGATTTTACTACACGGATCCTAATTTTACTACACGGATCCTGCCTTACTTTAAGCTTGAATTTCAGTTTATTTTTGGCTAATAAATGTTGCTTTAACTCATCTGGGTTGGATTTATATTTATATTATTTGGTTAAAATAGCTACGAGTGCAAATAACGGGAAGTCATACTCAGTTGCCATATTCACAGACGTCTTGAAATTCGCAGTTCTCACTCCGCGAGACAAGATTGCCAGACAGCAACGGGGGTGGAGGGGACCACTTTTCAGTCAGCACACGGGGACAAAGTCCCAGCCATGTTCAGGGGGCAGCCAGGAATGAGGTTTGCAAGACAACAGGTTACTGGGTGTAGATACTTGGAAAGTCATCTGAAGTAAGACAATAGCAGGTGATTTCTAGATAAGGAGTTATCTTATTCTGATCTACCATGAGGGACCAGCCAACAGTTTGGAGGTGGACGGCCACGCGTCTGGCACTTGGCAACAGTGAGCAGGTGCAGGGGAAGGTGGGCGTGGAGGTTAAAAGTGGGACCCTGTCGCTCCTTCACCGGGACGTAAATGACCCTATGTCTCAGTTTGCCCGAGAAGATCAGTTTAATGGCAGTTGTCCCAGAAGCCTTCCCGGTCGAGCATGTCCCAGATAAAGGCGTCTGGCTTACGCAGTAATTTATAAGGTACAGGATAGGGTGGGGATTTGGGGAGCTGAAACCCTGCTCAACTACTCACTCCCCAGAGGCTGGGCATAGGCCCGAGCCCACGGTGAGCGCTCTGTACCTCTTAGCCATTGTCACTTGAACTAGGGAGTTAGATGTAGACTTGAGAAGCAGGAACTGGGTTGTACAGGGAGGAGAGAAGAAACTACGGAAGGAAAAAAAATGAGGGAAGGAGAGAGAATGGAGGGAAAGAGGGGGGTGGAGGAAAGTAAAGGAAGGAAGGAGGAAGGGAAAGGAAGAAAAGCATGTGAGTTACCAGTTTGAAGCAGAATCGGACGGGAGAAAGAAAGGTCGGGAAGGATTCACATCCTGAGTCCACGTACCTGTGGAACCGGCCACACAGTTACTTGCACATGAGAGCAGGTTTGGGAAAATGGTTGAAAGTGTTGGTGGGGGTTCTATAAATTCAACGCATCACTTACCGATCTTGAGAACAATCGAGTTCTCAACACTTACCTGACCGTAAAGGAGCGCATTATCATCTTGACAACTCCCCGGACAGGGAGCCTCGCAGGCTCCTTCCCTTCCAGCGCGGGGTCTCCCAGGGCTGTGGCGGCTCAGAAATGCCCAGATCACGCAACGTCCCACCCTGCCCAGAAGATGCAGCGTTTGCTGGTTTACTTTAAAACTCGCCGTGTAAGCAGTGGGCTCCGTGTGCCTAACACCCTGGGGTCTCCAATGAGCATTGTAAGTTCTCTAACTGGAATCCTCAATCCTGACGTGGCCCTTACTAACGAAGTATTTTCAGAGGAGTGAGCGCCTTAGAGGTTGTCACTTAGCCCCTAATGCATCCGTATTGAAATCTAACCAGAGGGCAGCCTCTCCTAAAGGTTGTTAGGATCTCCTGTGGTGGTGCTGGTTAGTGAAATGAATGGTATTTAAGAATGTGGAAGAGGAAGAATGTGTCCAGATTGAGGAGCACAGTCACAGGCCCTTGCCATC
This sequence comes from Acinonyx jubatus, assembly GCF_027475565.1. NCBI lineage: Eukaryota > Metazoa > Chordata > Mammalia > Carnivora > Felidae > Acinonyx > Acinonyx jubatus. Next base: position 2,269,201 of record NC_069382.1, on the reverse strand, counting down.
TGGCGAGGAAAGCCTCTGTGTGGCCCTTGAGGTGTGGAGTCCGGTGGCCCCACATTTTCTACCACAAATGACCAGCCATCGGTCCCTCACCGTCAGACCGCCCGGCTTTATACCTGCTGTTGGGTCTGCCTTCTGGGCAAGGTGATGATCAGACGTCCCTCCCGGGCCAGAGGGGGGCCTTTCCCAAGTACAGAGGAGGTTCCAGGACGGGATTCACCTGTTTGCCTGCTCATAGGGACCCCCAGCGTCAGCACTGCCCGGATTTACTGATTCCCCTCGTGTTTCCCAGTGTGCGTTCAGGATGACGGCAGCGCCTTGAGGGACAGTCCTAATTCTGTATTCTGGGTTTAATTTAGGTACAAGATAGGTAGGAATTCACAGCCGTCCCCTGTCATTGGGATGCCCTGGCTCAGAGGTCAGGGAGTGAGAGCCCCTTGGGGCAAATGGCGTGGGGGTGCTTTTCACCCCCATGGTGATGCCCCAGGCTAGAGTCCCACCCAGGGGAAGGAAAGCAGAGAAGATGTTATCTCCAGGCAGGGGTGGGGCGCCTGTGAACTCTGACTCTTGGTTTCCACTCAGCTCATGAGCTCACGGTTGGTGAGTTCAAGCCCCGAGTTGGGCTCTGCTCTCACAGCAAGGCCTGCTTGGGATTCTGTCTCCCTCTGCCCTTCCCCTGCTCTCTCTCTCAAAATAAATAAATAAACATTAAAAAAAACCAGACAGGGGTGCCGTCACCTGCCCATCCCAGGACGGACAGCTTTCATAAGCCACCCGGACGAATAGCAAGTCCTTGTCTCTCCATGCTGCCTTCTTGCTCATCTCCTCTCCTCTCTCCCATCTTCTTCCCTCGGTGATAAAAGGAAATTGGAAAAGGTAATAAGCCGCACTGTCAAAGGAGTAGATGTTGTTGCTTCTCTTGGACTAAAGAGATCCCCGATGACATAGGAAATTGAAAAGTGCAACTTCCCCTCTGAAGTCGACATTTGGAGGCCAGGCTGGCTTCGAGCACACTTTCAGCTCCTCACGGGATGATTCAGTCCAATGGCTTCTAGGCAAAGGAAAGGAGGATGGGTGTCTGCGGTCCTGAGAGAGGGGTGAGCCTTGAACGTCTCTGGCTGAGGGACGCGCTCTGTCCTGATCCCCTGTGGTGTGTGACACCCTGGGCCACCCTGAGAGGAGACACTCAGCCTGGGGCCTCCTCTGCTCTCACTTCACAGAACTTCTGGAGACCTCCACACCAACCAGTTCTGCCTCTCCGGCTGCGTATCCTACACCCGAACTCAATTCGGCCACCGCCTCCTTGGACTTGGCCTACAGGCCAGAGGATCCCAGGACCCTCCTCAGGTCTGAGCAGTTTGCTAGAGGGGCTCACAGAACTCGAGAAAGTATTTTACTTACTGGACTGGATACACCTCAGGAGCCGCCAGAAGGGAGAGATGCACGGGGCAGGGTCTGGGGGAAGGGGGGAAGGGGGGGGGAGCTGCCCTGTCCTCCCGGGGACTGACCGGCTGCCCCCACCCCTACGTGCTCACCAACCTGGGAACTCTCCAAATCTGTCCTTCTTAGTTTTTATGGAGGTTTCATCACCCAGGCAGGGCTGATTAAATCACTGGCTGTTGGGGATTGAGTCAACCTCCAGCCCTGCTCCCAGCCCCGAGGCCAGGGGTGAGGCTGAAAGTTTCAACCCCCCCCCCCCCCCCCCAGTCACATCATTCGTTTCCCTGGAAAACAGTCCCCAACCTACAATGCTTTCCAAAGTTAACTCATTAACATAAACTCTGGTGTGGTTGAAAGGGGCTTGTTAGGAATAACAAAAGACGCCCTTCTGGTCTTTTTTTTTTTTTTTTTTGTAATTCTTTTTAATTTATTTTTATTTTTTGAATTTACATACAAGTTAGTTAGCATATAGTGCAACAATGATCTCAGGAGTAGATTCCTTAATGCCCCTGACCCATTTAGCCCATCCCCCTCCCACACCCCCTCCAGCAACCCTCAGTTTGTTCTCCATATTTAAGAGTCTCTTCTGTTTTGTCCCCCTCCCTGTTTTTATGGGGTTTTTTTTGCTTCTCTTCCCTTATGTTCATCTGTTTTGTATCTTAAGTTTCTCATATGAGTGAATACATATGATATTCGTCTTTCTCTGACCGGCTGGTTTCACTTAGCGTAATACCCTCCAGTTCCATCCACGTAGTCGCAAATGGCAAGATTTCCTTCTTTTTGCTCCCTGAGTAATACTCCATTGTGTATAGAAACCACATCTTCTTTATCCGTGCATCCGTCGCTGGACATTTGTGCTCTTTCCATACTTTGCCTGTTGTTGATCGTGCTGTTGTACACATTATTTTTTATTATAAATCACAGTGTCTCCAGAGGATTAATTTGCACAGGAAACGAAAATTTCCTCCCGGAAAGAAGGGACCCCTTCTCCTTCACCTTCAGAATTAGGGAACACTTGTCCGAGGCCTCAGAACAGTTCTGTTCTGCCTCAGAACAGATACTGAGGATCAGCACGGGGAGTGCCCCATGAGGGATGGGGTCTCCTTTAGGCTCAGCCACGGCGGCTTGAGATCCCATTTGCAGAAGCTATAGCTGAGGATGGGCGTGAATGGTGAGGCCCACCCGCACATAGTCCGCCTGTGAGTGGACCAGGGACCGCGTCTTGCATGGAGCCCGTGGTCAACGGAGGGCCTCACGCTTGCTCTCTTCGCCTGGCTTTTGGAAACTGGGCTCGAATCCTTTGTACTAAGTAACTATTGTAGGTCTTTTAGCGGGTAACGCAGAGTTTGACATATACTGTTGAGTTTCTGTTTCACCTCAACTGTGCAAGCTCTTTCCTCTCCTTTGTTGTGAGCTACTGTGAGGAGAATTTCGTTCTTATTTCACCACATGGAGCGTGACCGGATTCTTGCTTACAGATTTCATAGCCTTCAGGCATCTTTTCAGGTGTCCCCCAACCCCCTGGACCACCACTCGTGACACCGCAGAGGGCCCCAACCTCGGTTTCACCGGTGGGGCCTAGCATAATGGTGGTGCCACAAGCGAAACGCATCCACGTCTGCTCACTAGATGAATTAGTGTTCTTTGTGGGTCTGTAGGTCCTCCGGGGGCTTCACATGCACGATGATAAAATCCAGCTTCATGATATTTCTGACTATTTAAATGGCTGTTTAGGAAGTTAAAGTTAGCATTTGTCTCATGAGAATGTTTGTTAAAGGGAGATGTATTAATGAGATGCCTCACCTAAATGTCATCGCATTAAGGCACCATTTTCCAGAATGTCAGGTGTAAACCAACATGATCTTTCCTGTGCTTACGTCCGAGTCCATTTCTTTCACCTCTAGGTGAAATTTGAATTTCCTCTAGAAGGCACTGCAAAAAATAAATAACAATCAAATCTGTGTGACCAGCTTTCATTTTAGTCAAGTGGACATACACCCAAGATACATCGCCATCCTTAAGACAGAAACCAGGACCTTCAGCAGTACACAAGAGTCAATTATTTCCTCTCTAAAATATACTAAACGTTTTAGAAGATACCAAAGGTCGGTAGGCATGGAGCTGGAAATCACTGGTTTCAATGTGCTTGCGAACGGACAAGAATTAAGTAGAAATGATTTTAGGGGGACTCTAAGCTGATAAAGTGTAAGTATAAAGTATAAGTTAAGTTAAAGTATAAAGTATAAGTATAAGTTAAATTCATTTGAGCTTCAGGCTTTATTGTAGTACTTTGGATTTGCATTTGGTGTAGAGCTGCGGCCAGACCAAAGGTAATGAAAATATTAACTGGAATAAAATGGAGTAACTGGAGCTTTTTCAGTGTGGTAGGGAGGCTCATGAAGGGAGCAGTGCTGATGAAGGACCACGGAGTGTTTGTTTTGTTCTTAAGAAATGTGAGAACAGGGGCGCCTGGGCGGCTCAGTCTGTTGAGCACGGGACTCTTGACTTCGGCTCAGGTCATGATCTCATGGTTCATGAGTTCGAGCTCCGCATCTGGCTCCACCCTGATGGCATGGAGCCTGCTTGGGATTCTCTCTCTCCCTCTCTCGCTGTGCCTCCCCACCCCCTTTCTCAAAATAAATAAACTTAAATATAAAAAAGAAATGTGACAGCAGAACGTGAAGGTACCTGTCTTCCAAGTCACATTTGGACTGTGTTCACTTGCGTTTAGAGAGACACAGGATTTACAAGTGTCTCTTAAAGCCTCGAGTTCCTGGCATAACTAAACTATTCTTGAAACTCTGCGAACTGTTGTAGCAATACTTAAAGAAAATGAAAAACTCACATGTGCAAATATTTTCTGAGGTTCGTATCTACATCGCATTTGCCTGTGAAATATTTAAAATCTGCGCTTTAATCCTCAGAGTGAAAAAGGCGATTACTCCTCTCTGTGAACGTCATTGGCGGAGAAGTTAAGTTTCGTGGAAGCAGCAGAAGCCATCGAGTATCAAGAAGCTACAGCAACGTTTCCAGAAGAGAAACCAGCGAGTGCTTCGCCCTAATTGCCGAGGCAGCTGGTGTGAGCCTCTCCCTGGCGCTCGAGCGATGAACCCTTCACACCCTTCGGACTCTTCCTCGGCCTTCCCTCCGCCTCATCATGCCCCTGGCCCTCCCGGATCTGAAGTTCCTTCATGGCCTTTATGACAACATATCTAGATTAACTTTGGTTTCACATTTCCTGTCCATTTTTCTCTGCAAGATCCTTACGGACAAAGGTGGCCTTAGAGTGAGGGAAGGAAGGACCCGAATCTGCCTCAACCAGTGGTCTTGCCCCCCCGCTTTCCTTTGTTTTTCTTGCTCCTCATCACTGGCGGTAACTCTTGGCCTCCTTCGTCTCTGATCATGTAGAAAAGGCCTCTTGAGTCTTGTTACATATGCGTTTAAATAGGGTACACGGGAATAGTGTGGGAAAACAAAACCCAAAGAACAGACAACGCGCCTCTGCAAGCAGAAATGCCTCCGCAAGCCCCGAGCAGAAGCGCACTGATGTGTCCCGCATTCTGAGTCAGCTGGTGCCCTGAGCTGGCCCTTTCGCTTCCTCTTTCTCTTCCTCAGTCTGCTCACCGAGAACCTCACGGGAGCATCGTGGGATGCTGGGCCGTGAGCACACTTCACACAGACCCTCTTTGACCATGACCGTGGCATTGGCACATCAGTCCCGAGGATGAGGCTGGCTACGCCCTTTGGGGATCCTGGGGGGGTCTCAGGAGCAGGAGGTGGTGACACGGCTGTTTGGCCACAGCCTCTCGTGGGGCAGAGGGAGGTGAACGGGGCTCAGGATGGCTTCAGCTTCCTGCCGGCCCCTAGTCCACACCGTGGAGCCGTGTATCAACCAAATGAAGAGCCTTTTCCTCCCCACATAGTAAGACCAACTCCCTACACGTTTTAAAGGACTTATTGAAGTATCCAGTTCAAACCCGTGTTGAGTGTACCATTCACTGATCTGAGGGTCAGTTTGCCAGGTCGTGCGACCATCACCACTGGCCAGTGCCTGGGCGTTTCCAGGACCCCCGGGGCCCCTGTGCTGTCTCTTTGCACAGCCCTGTTCCCTGCAAGCCTCAGGCACCCAGTCCATTTTCCATCTCTGTCTAAAAACGGGAGCTCTCCTCTCTCTCTCTCTTTTTGCTATTTTTACATATTTATTTTATTCATCAACTTTAAAGCTCTACCTAAAGAGATTCCTTTTGAAAAAAAACTGTATTTCCCTTTGACCTAGAACACCTAGTTACTAGGTGAACAGTATTTTCAAGTGTCCAGTCCCTCCAAATGCTGCGCACAACACTGAATGAAGTGTCGATTGGCAACTTGTGTTAATTCTGAATTTTCTTTTTCAGTTTTAAGGCAATGGGTTTAATGTACAGATAGGTATGGGGAGAGGCTGGTAGGCAAGAAGGCTGCTGAGGGGGTTTTTTGCTTTCTGTTTCTGGAATAACAGTTCACACTGCGTGTTACAGTGCTTGGCACGAAAGAATCCCAGGAAAATGATGTTTTTTTAATACATGCTTGATGGAGGAATTCAAACTACACATACCTGAAACAGGAGTAAGAATACTTATGTGATCCGCATGACTCAACATTAGTGGATCTCCCACTTTCCACTGCGAAACCTGCCAGCAGAGATCACACGGACATACAGCCATGAGGCTGTTCTGGAATATTCCCATGCACTTAGGCTCCTGCCTGCCTGAGACGTCTGCTTGATGGTTTTCCTAAAATAATAAAAGAGAAAACTATCTTGAAATATACATAGTATTTTCATTGGAAGTGTCTGAGCTCTAGTTTAAATTTTAATCAAGATTATAAATATTGAGGCTATGTGGTGCATATAGATTATGCCAGAGAACTGGTGCGATGCCTCATTTACTCCTTCCTAAGGCTGCACTCTGGACTTGCAACAACAGATGAAAAGCATCGGTGGAGAGATTCATTTCTTAAACGATGTAAAATAGTGACACTTAAAATGAGGGAGCTAGTAGGCAGGAAGGAGTTCAACATGCAAGACAGAGAGAAAGAAATAATACAAGAGTCGGGGGACGATGGTTCCTTACTGAGTCTGGATCCTCAAAACAAAAAGGTTGAATTACGCTCAACTCTCTCCCAATTTTACAGTTTTCGCGTCTTCCACAGCATTGCTGGATTTAATCTTCTATTTTTGTACACGTGTTTTATTTGGGGGGGAGATATTCAATGGATAGAATTCTGTGTCCCTCAGCAACACGTCAATAATAAATGAAGTTTCCTCATTTTCTTTTCTTTTATTTATTTATTTATTTTTTTATTAAAAAAAAATTTTTTTATGTTTATTTATTATTAAGAGACAGAGCGTGAATAGGGGTGGGGCAGAGAGAGAGGGAGACACAGAATCCGAAGCAGGCTCCAGGCTCCGAGCTGTCCGCACAGAGCCTGACGTGGGGCTGGAACTCACGAATTGCAAGATCATGACCTGAGCCAAAGTCAGACGCCCAATCAACTGAGCCACCCAGGCAGCCCTGAAGTTCCCCTATTTTAGAATAAAGACTAAAAAGCTAGAATACTTAGTACCTGGGTTTCATTTCTTACATCAGGAATTAATGTTCTCCTTCAATTTAAGAAATACCAACTGAAAATTGTCTATATTTATTCTTATGTGTTAGTTGTTGTTGCCCATAACTGACTAGAATTTGCAAGTTAAAAAGGAGTCTTTTTTTTTTTTTTTTTTAAATCGCTCAGATCTCCAATCCCCAGCATGGCGCAGGGGTCACAGGAGATGCTCAGTAAATAAGCTTCGGGAAGTAAAGAAATGAAATTGAATAATGTCTCCAGTGACCTGGAACCCAAGGAACAGAAAACCCAAGGAACAGAAAGACCCAAGGAACAGAAAACAGGGGAGGAGTTCGGCCCGATTGTTGCGTGCAGCAAGAAAACCTCTCCCGTGTCCATCAGACTATGTTAGAAGCAGCTTATTGATAGGCTCACTGCACATAATCTGTGGGATGGCAGGAGGGAGCAGGGCTTTTGTCTGGATCGGACGCTCTCAGGAAGCGGAGGCCCTTCTCTGATTGCGGATCTTACCACACCTGGTGGCTGAGGCACAGGGAGGAAGAGGGGTAAGGCTATCACTGGGAAGGAAGTGATACCCACGCTAGCCGGGATGCTTGCCTGGTCATAGCTGTGCCTTGGACCGCGTTCACCCTCTTGGATACACCGTTCTGTAAGTTTGCTTGGGCTGCCCTACCGAAATCGGCCAGAGGCTTATGCTCTCCTAGTCCCGGACGTCAGATTTCCAAGAAGGTGTGGGGGGCGGGGCTGGCTTCTCCTGAAGCCTCCCTCCAGGGCTTGCAGAGGGCCGCCTTCTCGCCGTGTCCCCGGTGTGCACACATCCAACGGCGTTGGCTAGCTTTCGCCTTGTCCCACCGCAGAATGGCTCTGTTTCACGTTGCTGTGAAATTGTTCGTTTTCAACAGGCTGTTGTCCAATCCTGCAGGAGCATTCTGAGCGCAATTCCCAGAAGCTCAGCCCTGTCAACCTCCTCTCCCAGGCTTCGTGTACGTATGGTATCCACGGCATTACATTTTATCCACTTACAATACAGGCGTATCTAGGATCTGCAACTAGGCTCTCACTGAGATCCCCGGTAAAGGCGTTCCAGGATCAGGTTTCCATTGTGGAAATGAAGCTTCCATATTGCATCCTTTCTCCTGAGATCCCCTCCTTCCCCTTCCTTATGGTCACAGCTGTGGATTTCTCATGTGTATTTCTTGACTACTTTTTTAATGTTTATTTATTTTTGAGAGAGACAGAGACAGGGTGTGAGCAGGGGAGGGGCAGAGAGAGAGGGAGACACAGAATCCAAAGCAGGTTCCAGGCTCCGAGCTGTCAGCACAGAGCCCAACACGGCGCTCGAACTCACGAACTGTGAGATCATGACCTGAGCCGAAGTCGGATGCCCAATGGACTGAGCCACCCAGGCACCCCTCTCGTGTGTATTTCTAACTCCCTCTCACTAGGTTTTAAATTGCTTCATGCAGAGGAACTTCGTTTTATTTATCTTTGTGATTTTAATATTTCTAGATGCTTTGCTTGTAACGGAGCTCCATAAATATTGAATAAACAATATAAAAACAGTCTTTATCAGCATATATTATACATCAGTGTTTGCTACCTAATTTGTGACAATATCATAGTTTCTTTTGCAAATAGGCTTTCAAGCATAAGATAACCTCTTTGTATCAGATATTACAATCAGCTCCTATTTTTTCCGGTATAAAGCATTTCTAATTTACAATGGGTGGTTTTCCCAAAGCTTTTGTGTAATTTGAAAAATGAGACAGATAAAATAGAAGGTGCTTTCTCATGGAGACAATAACAAACTGGTACAGTGAGGCTCCAGGGTCAAGTTTAACCCCATTTGGCTAAATTCAGACTAACCTACTACTGCTTGTCTGAAATGGGCTCTCAGAGTAAGAACAAATGAAGAAGGTAAGAAGCAGTATGAGCCAACAAAAACATGCTGGGTCACTAGTTAAGAGACCTACCCCAAGGTCCCCATTTGTCACGTGCCCAGTAACTACCTGGTTAACTCACTCATTACACAACAGACGTCGTCCTCATAATCTTTATTCAAAAGTGAGCTTGAACACATGATTCTAAGTGAGCTTGGTGTGTGTGTGTGTGTGTGTGTGTGTGTGTGTGTATGCACACACGCACGTGAATTAAAACACCAAGTGGTGGTCAGAAGCATTGAGGGCTAATTCTGCCCATGACACATATGACAGGCACTTGGTCGGGGCTCTAGCTGGCATCACTGTAGAGCTGGATTTCAACGCTTGAGGCAAGACTGGACATGTTCCCCGAGGACACTTAAAGGTCCCCCCAAACAAGGATGCCAACATGAAAACAACAATTTCTATTCTTCAGTTGTCCTATTTAGGGTATGATTGTGTCTCAGAGGGGTGAAAAGCTGTGATGAGTTTTCTTAAAATGAAAACAAAACAGAGACCGTTGTTTCCTGAAGCAGAAAATTAAAGGAGTTTATGATTTTTGAAAAGAGTTTGTGATTCTGGAAAGGAGAGGAACTCCTTTCTTGGGTTGTCATGGGAGAAAACCCCATCTCCTCCCGTGAGGGGCTGTTGTTCTTTGAAAACTGATTTGTGGCATTTGCTCTTGAAGACTGAATTGGATGAGGAATTTGGTGATCTGGTTCCAAAATATGTCTGTTAACCTCTGCTGCTAAACAGGAAGATGAAGACTGGCAAAGTGATTTTCTCTTGATGGGAAGACTTCCCACTTTTTGGAGTTTCATTGCATTAATTCAAGTGTCTGCTAAGAACCAGATGGGTGCGGGCCATGGAGTGAGAGCCAGAATTTCAGAAATAATTAAGTCAATCCTCTTGGCTAGCATGCAGGGTAGTGGGTCACAGATTCCTAAGTTGGCCGAGGGATGTGGGCACCTACCTGCTAGCTGTCATTTGGACACAAAATATCTCCATGAACTTGAACAAGAAACTCACCCACGTTGGGGTTCTGTCTTATGGATACCGTGATGTGGTCGTTTAAAGTACATAATCTCTGATCTCTCCTCTCTCCACAATTCCTGATTTAAATAAAAAAAAAAAACAAAAAAATAAAGTGCCATATCGAGTAAAATAAACACAATATTGAAATTTGAGACTGTGTGGCATCATTTTAAAAGTTTTCAAATGAACTTTCCAGAATTGGAACTTTTTTTTTCTTTTTAATCTATCAGATTTTTTGGTTGTTTCCGGTTTTACTCAAATCATTATTTATTTTTGCGGGAGAATCTAAAGCAGACACGCATTTGTCAAGATCTAACACCGGGGGCTCAAACATGTATTGTTTTTCCTTCTCGCTTTGTAGGAATGCCACTTTTCTGGGTGAACTTCCAAACTGTTTCTCTCAAGAGGGAAGACACGGGAACTTTCACACAGGGCTCTCTGGGAGCGCATTCACAAGGAACCTTCCAGCGCTCATCCTGCCCGCACCAGAAAGGGAGCCGTCTCTCCCAGGGAAGTGAATTCATCATCTGGCACTTCTGTCCCCTCCAGGGCTGCTCAGACACAGCTGGTTTTCACTGTCAGTCTGCTCTTCCTTCTAGACCCGAGTTTCGACAAATACCTCCACATTGTACACGTGGCAAACAGATTTGACTTTAGCGCTAAAGAAAGGAGAAGCCAGGAGTGTTCCGCATCCCCTACAATGTTTAGAAAATAGATTTGGTTTCCCTCTTGCTAACTTTGAAGTCAGACGTGTACAAACAAACTGAAATATCGAAATGCTGTCAAAGGTCATTTTCTCCAGGGGAAAGCAGAAGTGTTCTTTTACGAAAACAAGTTAAAGAATGATTGCCGAAGCACATTCGAAGGAAACTGGCTTTTCAACTCTGTGGTACCTGTTTCATCTCTACTGGAAATTGGATTAACTCAAGGCTTGTCCTTTCTCTTTTCTCACTTTTTTCCCCCCTATTTATATTTCTAAGACCCTGAGCAAAGTCTTTCATCTAAAAATTCATAGACTAACCTCCTTAAAATGCATGGCAGAAGATCTGACTATCCATTTTGGCAGATGTTCCTAGAATTTCCTCTGTTTGGTGTGATTTGAATTCTTCTCAAATAAGTTCAAACAAGTGTTACAATATACAGCATGGGCATAGTCCCTAAGCCTGAACTGCACTTTTAAAATCTCATGTTCATTAAATGGGCCGCGTACCTGGCATGAAACGGAATGGGAAATTTGGCCAAGAGCAGTATGATGGGATCTAAATCTTGCAACTCAAACCAAGGAATCTTGTTTGATATGGAATATTTTGGAGCTGACTATTATTATATATTTACCCAAGTTAACAACGGCACTTTTTTTTTGGTAAACACTGAAAGTTCTACCAATTGGATTTTTTATTACCTTACCAGCAGAAGCCAGCCAGAATTATAAAAAATAAGAAAGAGGAGATTAAAATTAACCTCATGCCATCTAATTCAGCTCAGTTTGGTAGAAGTATATCTTACTACTCTTCTGTTTTATTCTACCCTGCTCCACTCTACCCTACCCCACTCTATCTAGCTTAGAACCGATCAGATGCTCACCGTATTCAAGGAAAAGCACTGGAAATGATAGGAATCATGGTGATTATCATAACACTCCCCGCCTGACAGTGAATGTTTTTGTGTTTCCACATCGGTAAGGTATTCGAAACCTATGTGACTAGGACCCGGCTAAGGACCACACTGGGAAGGTATGGAATAGCCAGGAAGGGATTTCCTCCCTGAAGGTATGTGTTTGCATTTCAGAGGGGATGGGATCTGGAGTGTGTGGACGTTCGAGTAGTTGTGAACTCAGAGAGACTGTAGTTGTCTACCCGGAAGACATTCATTTATATTCCAGAGGGTAAGGACCCAGGATCTTGCCCCTATTCTCCCCATGGAATCTGTTTACACTAGGGAGCAAAGCCTTTTCTCTCTTTATGGGAAGGTGGGGTGGCAAGCTGTACCCCTCCTGCGTAAGTCCCCAGATTAATATTTTTGGGATTCCTCACCTGTGGTATGGACCCTGATACATATAGGATAACATCTGGCTCTCACCACATCACCCCAGATCATGGAAAGTTAGGAGCAAAGAAAAGTGATGTAGTCATCGCTGTCACCAGGAAATAATAGCCTATCCCTGGGCCAGAAAGCATGTGACTACTTTCAGGACAATATATATATAGAAGAATAAATCATCCAGACGGGGGACATAACGTGAGCAAAACAGGGGCCAGGTCTGTCACGGGGGTCTCCACCACCATGGGGGGTCATGGGAGGTGAAATTGGAAAGTTAGAGACCGTGTCCAGGGGAGGCTTTGACACAGCTTTGAAAAGCCAGGGTGCCTCTGAGTAAATTGGGACCTATTTCAGGTTGCTGAAAGAAGCAGGACGTGATGAGAGGTTTCATCATTCTACTGTCCGGGAATCTACCTGGCAGATCTGAATGAGCCTGGCCTTCTATGTTTATGTGTGTCATCAAATTGAAGATTAGAACACCTGTTCCACACCACCAAAACCTTACGTGGTCTTCTGTGTCTGTCCAACCATCTAATGCCTTTACAAGGAAGCACTGGTTTTGAGGGAAGCTGCTGAAAAATGCTGTCAAACAGCGTGGACTCTTATCGCAAAATATTTTGAATCCGGATGAATGGCAAAATTGCCCGTCTCAGAAATGTCTGCTATTTAATAGCCCACTTCTTCTACTAGTCCAGGCTATTTTGTTGGGGCGTATTTTGTTCTCGTTTCCGAAAAGGCGTCACAGACTGTTTGGCTGGAGAAATGGGCACTTATTTCTTGAGATGCCGGAGTCTGGAAGTCCAGGATCAAGCTGGCTTCTCCTGAGTTCGGTCTTCAGTTTGTCGATCTTGCTGTGACCTCCCTCTGGCCACACGTGTGGTGCCTTCCCCTCTTCTTATAAGGACAGCAGTCAAGGTGGTCTAGGGCCCCAGCCTACCGGCCCCACTGTCGCTTAATTATCACTTTCAAGGCCACACCGCCACATGCAGTCACACTCAGGTTAAGAGTTCAGCAGATGAATTTTAAGGGGACACACACCTGTGTATTTGTGATTCTTACACCGTGTTTCCTGAAACCCCAAAGCTTATTTCTTCAGAGACACGGTGTTATTTGTTACAGTGAGTGAACACTGGCATAATTCATACCCTTTTAGTTTTAGACCTGATTTGCGCATGGAAGCATGAGCAGAGGAAGAGAATATCGCAATTCGGTAAGATGGCAAGAGTGTCTCTTTCTGTCTTTCAACTCCTTTATTTCTGCCCATGTTTTCCTGATGCACTCTTTGAGGTTTGTTGGAAAATGGACAGAAGATTTTCCATGGAAGTGGATAAATCATCTTCAAGAGACACATAAAAGAAAACAACTTTCCAATTTACTCTCTCTCTCTCTTTTTTCTTATAAGAGCAGCAGACACTGGGGCTTCAGGGCATTTGGTTTAGATTATTACAAAATAATACATGGGAGTCATTTTCCTTTTCTTCAGAATTCTTTAGTGAGTTGTCTTTCTTTGTCAGCCTCTGTATTCATGAAAATTTTATAGTCATTTAAAATTCTCGAAGTTTGCCCCAAATTAAGATGTCCTTTGCACAGACACCAACACACACAGTGTAAATCAACAGATGTGTATCTCAAGCTTGTACTGACAATATGCCGTTAGATGAACATGAAGAAAAAGAATTGGTCCTTGCCTTAAAGTAACCTACTGGTGAGTGGCTGGTGCAAAATAATAATGAACCTCCTTAAAGCAACAAACATTATTTGCAAATGAATATGTTTCATTAAATTACTAAACACCTCATTCTTATGCTGGACAGAAGCCTTAAGGATTAAAAAATGCAAATTGTCAATGTGGAAATAAAAATGAACCTATTTTATTTCAGGGAGTTTGAAAATACTTGTTTCTCTTATGACCCGTGGCTTTACAAAACCTGGGCAGCATCTCAGGCGAGAGCTGAGGAGGTCAGCGCCTCTGGGAACTCCATCTGGACATGGCTGTAAACGATGCAGTGTCCGCTGGGCCACTGGCCGCTTGGACCCAGAACAATTACTGCTCGGAACTCAATGAATCTCTTCAGCATGTCTAAGCCTCATTTTCTAAGTCTCTAAACTTAGAGGTGTGGGAGAAGAAAAACCTCCAAGAAGGAAAAGCTACGTCTTCTGCAGGATCTGCCGTAAAGAGTAACGGCCACAGAAGGTTCTCGTACGACGGCCGCAGGAAGCTGCCATTACAACGCTAGGTGGGGATGGGATGCCAAGAGGAGGGCTACCTGGACCGGAGCAGGATCACCGTCGAACTCAGGCTTTCACCGCTTCTTAAGCCATGGTCTTGGAGAGGTTCAAAGAGAGGAAATGGACATGTTGACTGAATTAATAAAAGAGAACCACACAAGTCTTCTCTTTCTGGCTTCGAGCAGCCAGGATCAGACTCAGCCTCTCAAAGTAAATGACTCTACCAGCTGGACACAGCGTACACAATCATTGTTCACAGGCGATGGGTGACAGCTGGCAGGAGCCTGCACCTGCAAGCCCACGTGTAACTTCCAGGAAGCAGGAAGCAGGAGGGCAGAGACACAGAGAGCTCACCTGTCTCACTGGGTGAAGGGAACAGAGACCAGAGGTGCCAACACAGGTGGGATCTGGAGGGAGGGGTGCTGGAAAAGGGAGATCCTGTGGAGGGAATGACAAAAGTCTGCATGGAAATTCTTGAAACGCAGACTGGCTCCTGGTTGCAAGCACAGGAGGTGAGGCTCTGGGAGACCAGGAGAAGACACACGTCCAAGGAAGAAGGTGATGTTCTAGAAGTCATCCTGTGCCTGGAAGATGCTGCAAGTGACGTCCAATCTGGGGGGGGATTTGCTGGATATTCTGAGAATATATAAGGTAAATACAACACTAAAAGGAGACAGAAAATCCACGATTGTAGGGGGAGTTTTAACGTAAGCCCCACAAAGCTGATAGACAAGTAGATGAAAATCTGTGACTGCAAAGATCTGAACACTGGTAACAAACGACCGTACTGATATGATACATATATGCATATATATGCACATATATTTATATGCGTGTATATGATTGATATGGTATCCAATAGTGATAGATTTACATTCTTTTCGAGTGCTCTGGAAGCATTTACTAATATTTTCCCTGTGCTAATTCATAAGGCAATCCACAAGAAATTTCAAAGGGTTGAAACCATTCAGATGACAGCTTTTGACTAGGGTGAATTAAACCGGAAAGCAGTAAGAGATAGATAAGCCGAAATTTACCCACAGATCAGAAATTAAGCAATACCTTTTAACGTAAACCCCGCTTAAAAATTCAAAGCACAATTTTTAAAAGTGTCGTAAGTGAATCTTAATGAAATTTCAAAATATCAGTATGTTTAGATGAAAGTAAATGCTCAGAGGGAAGTTTGTAACAAATACATTAGAAAGAATACTGGAAGTAAAATATCTAAACTTTCTTTTTTCTTTTAGATGGCGGTGGGGGGTGGGAGGGAGAGTCTGACGCGGGGCTCAGTCCCAGGACCGTGAGATCATGACTGAGCCAAAATCAAGAGTCCCGTGCTTAACCACCTGAGCCACCCGGGCACCCCAACATATGGAAACTTTCATCTCAAGAATCTAGGAAAATAGCAAAACAGAACAAAGTATGTTTAAAGAGGACAATAAGGAGAAGAGAAGAAAGCAATGAAATGGGGAAAATACGTGAATGTTTCCTACCCTCAGAACATCCATAGTGCTTAGTTCAATGAAATACCTCCCACTTAGTAATTTCTAAATAATGAGCCGTCTTGGCTCCCACTGCACAGCATGGCGCATGAGGTCAAGTGGCAACAGGCAGCAAGCCGTGCGCCTTCCGTGTGCCGGGCAGTGCTTGGGGCACCTGGCATGTGAACACGCACTCGATTCTCCAGACAAAGTGGATGAGGCAGATTCTGTCACTGCCCCCCACCCCCCGGCCTTGTTTTTGGGTGAGAAAACTGACATCAGAACTGTGAAGGGACGTGACCGCCATCATGTAACTGAGGGAAGCAGAGCCAATACTTTAACCTTGACACTCTATCTCCTGAGTACGTGCCCTTAACCATTCCTATCACCTCCCCATTCACGGGTTCTCATCTTCTTGTGCTGTTCAGGCCAATTGAGGTGTTTCTCTTCTTGGTATATCTTACTCTAGTGTGGAAAAATTCATATAGTGTTAAAATTACCTTTCTGGGTCAGATTTATTCCTTGACCTATGCTTTGAGAGAAGACAATAGTATGGTTCTGTCTTTGAATAACCTTAATTTACATAGTATCTATCTATCTATCTATCTATCTATCCATCTATCTATCTATCTATCTACCTTTGTAAAGAACACCTTGTTTTTAAGGGTCATTTGTCTAAAGGCATATGTTAAAATGCATATGTTAAATGCACACATGAAAAGAGCTTTTGAAAAGGAATAAAACTATATTTGATCTCAAGCAAAAGCTTTTCTGAGTAATTAAAATAGTAGAACATCAGAAACAGTTAAAGATCGTTGCATTTTTTAAAAGAATGTGATGCTCCATCTTCTAAGTACTTGTCCATCCTCTGAACTAATGTGAAAAATTAGTCAATGGCTTATGCAACAAAGGTGTTCGTCAATACCTTTTACTCAGTCTTGATGGTGAACTGGATTTGTTTTCGGTAAATCAATAACCTTCATATCCTCTCCCGCAAAAAGTTAAAAACGTCATTCAGAGGATGAAATGCAATAATTTTGAATTTTATTCTCACTTAGCTAAACAATTTAAATTCCCCCTTGGTAAGCAATTCTGAGGATGTGGGTCCCAGCCTGCTAGAGTACAGATAGAGAATGTCAATGATCGTTTGTTCTTCCAAAGGCTCAAACTCGAGGTTAATGGAATCGCACTGAATAATGAAGGAGAATGTCCAGACACATTTTATTAAAAAAACATGACCTCTTAAAATTCAATTATACACGTTCTCAATAAAGAAGTTTAACTCAATTATAATGGCTCACCAAAATAGTGTGAGAGAAATCATTCCAGATCTCCAAATTCATTATGGCACTGTCCTGAAATCTGCTCACCTGAAAATTTATTTTGAAATACAAAACAGGATTCTTTAACTTGGTATTAACCTTTTAGAACACGAGTCAGTCAAAATGTTTGCAAAGTGTGTGCTCCCTCGTATTATGTTTTAACACTCCGTTAACGAGAAATGTGGAAATATCATGAGTGTTTTTCTTTTTTACTCGTGGTGCACAGATGAGCAGTAGTTAGAGGCACGCAGCGAGTGTATTGTACATGCTTATTCCCCTCATTTTAAGCACTCTTCTGCAGCAATGTGAGTCTCCCACTCCCAGCACCTACAGCTTTACATAATGGTTATGCTCATCATCAAGCTATGGCACGTTTTATTTGTGTGCATAGTTTCTGCTACAAAGTTATAGCAATCTCTAAATCACTCTGCACCAGAGATGATTTTTCTTGCCTTCTAATCGTTGTCTATATTCTGACTGGGATCAGAAGCATCTCCCTCTTCTTGGCCAGCTGACATCCTCAACTCCATTCAGGATTCAGGGAAGAGGACAACTTTTTTCTCAAGAAAGCCGATTTTGAGCTCTAAAATGGCCTTCTAGGAGATTCCCTGCACTTAGTCAGGTTATAATGTTTTTATACAGCATCCGATTATTTCTGTATGAATTCAATTATTATTTGAGTTCCTCGGGCCCTCGCCTGTCTACTGCGGAGTTATGAGGTTGTTGGGCCGATGGCCTGACTCCCAGAAGCCAGCAGTGTGCCCAGCACAGAGTAGGGGACATAGTCGCTCTGCGACATGTCCTATCAGACCTCTAGAACTCTCTGTGATGTGGCCACCATTTCTGATTCCGTCACACAAGGCTCCTCCTTGACCTGAACTTCCTGCCCTGATAAAATAGCTAAACGTGAAGTAGTCTTTACTTTTGTTCGTTTCATTGGGCTTCGCGTTAAAAGCAAAGACGGGCTCCCTCAAACATTGTTTGGCCTAATATAGTCAACTTGTGAAGAGCTATGAAAATGATATATTTTTTTACAAAGAATTGTCATAATGAGGAAAATTGTTCTTTTTCTCTTAAGACTTTTAGCAATTACAGTTTGTACCAGTTTCATTTTTATTTCATTTCGAGCTGCCTAATGAAGAAACACTGAATGCATCAACAACTTGGAAACAATAAGGGTGTGTATATGTCTTGGGAAATTTATGATATGTTTATTTTAAAAATAAGTATGTTTTGGGAGTAATTGCATCTGACGCTCTCTTTGGGGGTAATGGGCAAAATATTCCTTTTAAAAAATGTAAAATTTAGAAGGGGCGATTTTCTTTATAAGATTCTTTTTGTCTTAAATTTGTTTTCCTACTGACATTTCACTACGAACACTGGTCTTGATTACAAACGCACATTTTAAAATTCACATCAAGTGGATAATTATTGTTTTCTCTCTCCTTTAAAATAATTTTCCTCATGATATACTCGCACATGTAAAGTCTGTCAGCCTCCAGCAATCAGCGGTCCCCACTAGAGGCAACCACTTGCAATTCTTTGGGTAATTCTCTAGTAATTTCCACTGGTTGTTGCCATCATTTCCCCAACAAACCAATCAAGAAACCCAACAACATTCATACGATGCGTCCTGATGACTGCATTTTAGGCTGCATACCTGCTCACTGCTATCATTAAGTTACCTATTGCAAAATGCATGAATCGCACTGGAGACCGCTAATGTCAGGGAGAAGGAAATCTGAACCTAGAATTTAGGAAATCAGTCATTCGGGCACTCACTTTTATTTGTCAGTCTCCCCTTCTGCTGCCAGTGTTCGAATGATTCTGAATTGAAATCCCAGTCATGATGTCTTTATGATTTTGTGAATTTACATCAACTCTGTTGATCTCCGGGTCCTCTGTAATTGTGTGAATGACACCCACCCCAGCCAGAGTTTTACTGCAGTATGTGGTTACCACCTTTCTTCTCCATTCACCTTCCTCGAAGTCACGGTCTTCTCATTATCACAACACGAGTTTAGCAGGTAGGCTTAATACTTTCTAAGGGTGTTAAAATTGTACTGAAGAGCCTGATAAAAATGATGGGGTCCCCATGAGTGAATCTATGATGGTGGAAAGATAAAAAGGGAAACCTATCTGGAGTCAGGGAGTCTGTTGCTGAGGCCATGGAGGCATTTCAGGTTTGGTCTCGTGGAGATTCTGCAGGGTATCTGAAGACAAACTCACCCATTGCTCCTATGTCTACCACAGGCTTCTAAAATGTGATTTTACCCTAAAGGTAAGATCCTTGGAAGTAACAAAACAGCAATAGACCTAAACTGCCTCTAAACTGTATTCCTTCAGGGAAATTACAAAGGCATAGAATTCAAAGGCTTAACTTGTTCGTAGAGTAATTTAGCACCCCCATAAACACACTGTGCTTCACTTTTAGAGATGGGAACAGGTGTTTCACTTCTGACTGGCTTGGGACAGCCATCACCGATGCTCAAAGGGAGTTTGAAAATATTTCAAACAGCAGGTACTTGACTTAAGCAGGTTTCCACCTACAAGCAGTTCCTGACATTCCATTCTCTCCAACAGAGCAGTGAGTCACACAGCCACTGGGGGCGATAAAGTGGCACCGAGATCCCCATGGATGACAGAAGCCAGCCTGTGAAATGACCCCAAAGGGTTCAATCATTCACTCTAATTGTGCCCTGCAGTGTCCTGTTAAGAGGATAAAGTCAAATATGAATCGTCTGCTAGGTTCCTCACCTAACGATCTCGGGGCCCCTTACCACCTCCAAACTTACACCTTCCAATTTAACTAGTTATCAGGTAGGGTAGGAAATACAATCATTCCGTGCATCACAGGGCTTGGGAATTGCATATAAATACGCCCTAGTGAAAACTGTATCTTCTGTGCTCCAACGTTGTAAGCTGGAATCAATTTTAGCTTCCATATGAATGCAAGACCCACAAAACAGGAAATCTTTAAAAATCCAGTTTTATTCTGTCAAATTTGCTGGTTCGTCAGTGGTGGAATCTCTAATTCTAAAACAAGGGAATTCCTTTCTGTGACTGTATATGGCAAAGCATTGAAATCAGGCAAAACAAGCTGATGTAGAAAACAAAGCAAACAAAAGAAAACAAACAAAATCTGTGCCATGTCTCAACTCAGAAGTGGATCCCGGTACATACTTGAAATCATAATGTGGAAAATGGAACATGTAGAGCCAAAGGTCACCGTGGTATCTTTGTCTCCCCGATGCGTGAGGGTCTAAAACCAAAGAGCAACATTTTTCGGAAGAATAGAACCAAATCCTGCCGGTGGAGCATTTGCAATGTCCAGGCTGTGACCACCTGGGCGAGTCCAGGGCCTCCAGAACTGGCACACACTACGGGAAATGCTAGGCGTAGTTCTCAGGCTGAGAAGGCGGGTCTTCAGGAATGAGTGAACAGTCTTGGAAACGGTAACTGTCTGTGTAACCGGAAAATGCCTTGCTTTTGCATGTATCCTTGAAGCCATTTTTGCTGAATAGAGAATTCTGGGGAGGGGGCTTATTTCTACCGCTTGTTTTTGTTTGGGTGTTTTGTCCAGAATCGGTGGTTGTTAACTGAGGGAGGGGTAGTGTGTGAGGAGCTCATTCCTCCGTATCTGAAGGAGGAGTTCAGATACAGGTATTTAAGGAAAAGTCCAAAAGTGCTCATTGCCTAAGTGTCGTGTTGCAGATCCGAATCTGTAGGAGGAGAAGCCAAGCCAGACGCTGGGATGTACTCAGTCACAGGTGTTAGAGTCTGCACTGGAGACAGTTACATAATAAAAGCCGAAATGACACAAGAGCAGCTCCTACAATTTAGGATCGGTCCATGGAGAGAGGAAGCACAAAGTTACACCAAGAGCTGGTAGAAAGAGACAGCACCCTAAATAGAGTAGCTGAAGAAGGCTTGATAAAGGGACTACATGCCAGGAAACCCCCTAAGAGACAGCAGAAGCGACCCCCAGGGTAGCAGAGGAGAGGGGGGATTTCTTCCCCAGCGGGCTGGGAAGGAAGGGCGTAGCTCTGGGAACCCGGGGAGGTCCGCAACTTTAGTGCTGTCACAGGAGATACGCCCGTAGAGGAGGAAGACAACCATCTCAAACCCACTCTCGCTCCTTCGCTGTGGACGCCTCTCATTGCTTGGACATGGGCACATGCCCAGGGCAGCACAGCCACAGGCAGGCCGGCCAGAGAACCTGGGCAGGGGGAAGTGGTCCAGGGGACTAAAAGGGGAACCCCAAGCACAGGTTATGAGCCTGTCCTAATTCCCATTCATTTATTCCAGAACTAAAGCAAAGCACTAACGTCCAGGAGATCTTGTTTCTTGACTTCCACAAAAAGAAAGAAAGAAAGAAAGAAAGAAAGAAGAAAGAAGAAAGAAAGAAGGAAAGAAAGAAGGCAGGCTTCTCTTCCTTCTCTTTTCACTGCTTCTCTTTACTAGGTGGTTGGTTCTTTTCGTTTTTCTTTCTTTCTTATTGCAGGCGTTGTTAGTGGTATTACTTTGTATGTGGTTGCATATACAGGATTCCCCTGACTAATGTATGATTTAATCTTGATCTCTGCAGGTCTGGGACATGATAGAAACTCAGGAACTATGTTTTGAATAAATTAATGAAAGAGGAAAATGGGACAAGACATTGTACATCACATGTGGGCTCAAGGTCACGTAGAATCACGGAGTTGGAATCAGACATACGTTAAAATGCTTGTACCTTAACACATCCCGGACACCTGAAGGGGAGGTGAGGTGGGGAAGGTGCATGAGTTGTGCCTTCTTCCTGTGCTTCTGCTTGTCCTCTAATGAGAACAAATATGTCCCCAAGCCTCTGCTCTGTCTGTCCCCCTTTGACTCTACCTTGGGAAGGAGTCCTGTCAGCTGAGCGGGACTCAAGGTCTGTGGGCCTCTGCTGCGGGACATTTGAGGGGTGGCAGGGCAGCCGTACGGGGCTGGGCTGCTTCGCTTATTAATCCAAGCCAGTGGCTTCCTTTTCCAGTTCTCTTCCTGATCCCACCTCAGGGAGGGGAGCTGGGTGAGCGAGCTCAGCCCGCACACCCTGCGCTCTGTTCCCTCCTGGGCTCCAGCTCTGGCTGGCAGAATGTGCGGGTTGCGTGCCAGGCGTCCTAAGTCACTTCTGAGCAGAGCACGGGCTGGAGCTGGGCTTCCCGGGAGCCCGCCCTCGCACCATACCGTAACCTAACCTGCCCTGTGGGTGACCCTGCACCCGGAGCTGGTGGCCTCCGGACAGACGTCCCCCTGGAGTACCACACCTGAGCTGCACGCTCTAAACCAGATGTTCGCCGTGCATTAGAAAGGCGCGTTCCGTGCTTGCCCAACTGTTGGCAAAATGGGGCTTCGTTGGCAATTTAACCACCGATCTCAGTGGGTCCAAAGAAGCAGCAGAACCCCAGAGTAGAGGAGGGTGAATGGGAACCCCTCAACTTCTGTGGCAATAAAGGAGGTGCCATTACCCAGCTCTTTAACTTTCGTCAGATCATGATTCGCTGTAGAACATCTTTCACTTCTCTCCTAACTCAAAAATTTCACAAATCCATGAATTGTTAAAAATGGGGAAACACTGCCTATAGACATGAAACACAAAGATTCTTTATTATTGTGGTTAGTGATGATACGTTATAAGTTAATTATAATATTAAGTTTCAAGAGTCTGATATTCATGCCAAGATATTTTCTTATTAAAAAAATTTTTTTAACACTTATTCATTATTGAGAGACAGACAGAGACAGAGCATGAGCATGGGAGGGGCAGAGAGAGGGGGAGACACAGAACCTGAAGCAGGTTCCAGGCTCCGAGCTGTCAGCACAGAGCCCGATGTGGGGCTCGAACCCACGAGCAGTGAGATCAGGACCTGAGCCGGAGTCCAACACCCGACTGAGTCACCCAGGTGCCCCGATGCCAAGATATTTTCAACAATAGTTTGAGAGTCATTCTTTTCTGGAGTTTTCAGTCTTAACTTTTAATCCGTCACTAACGGGTGATGGTTGACTTTTCCCCAGACACTTTCATATAATCCCCATTAACATCCTGCCATGAATTAACACTTAATTAAAATATATAATCATGTTTTAATTCCTTGCTTGTTTCCCTAAATTCCTTGCTATTTATTAATACATAACAGAGCATAATATTTGCATTTTAATTAACTTCTTCACACTTAATAATCATTTGCTTTTGCCTTTGTATCTGTTCACAAACAATAGCTAATTCCCTAATCTATTAATCTATCCTCCCCCTGCACAATTGCTTTATCTTGTAATTTCTCACTAAACCGAGAAAATATTTACAAGGGCTTTCTTCCTTTGTTAACTTCTTTTTAAAATTATTGCTGTATGCTTCGGGAAAGCTTGCCATATTAAGTTGCAAAATCCATCGATTTGCTTAAAATTTATGTAATCTGGGGAGAAGGGGAGCCACATAAAAAAACTAGCAGGGTGCTAAGCAAACCTCCCGCACTTCGTCCGGGATTTAATCACTCTGTCACATCGGACAATAAGATTCCTTCACGTTACTATATGCCAAGACAATACTGCTCCCGTCTCATATATAATCTATGGCTTTCCTGTTCTGGATTCTTACTCTACAGGGAAACAGCAGCCTCCTTTTTCTTAGCAGTGAGTCAATTCTGAAACATTCCTCAACTATAATCTTGAGCAACGCGCCTCATTACCTTCAGTGAAGAAGGTCACAGTGCTTGGTCAATATTAACACCCAGCTTGACTGTCAATACACAGGCTCTGGGTCATTTTTCAATGGCTTTTTGAAACACTAATGAAAGGGAAAAAAACAGATAAAGAGACCTTGTCTTCTTTAGTGTAAAATATTAGAATCATAGCTTCGTACAAATATAAAACGAACCTACGGCAAAGGTTTTATTTACGTCATCAATTACTAAGGGACCCAGGGAAGTGTTGTCACAAGTCCAAACATTATTGTAGAGCAGGTGTACATAGGGGCCATGTAATAAAGGAAAATTAGGGGAGGACTTGGTGTTACATCCAAAACTGGTTGATGAGAACAGAACAATGAAGCACCACCTGTCAGTTATCTTTCCCACCGGTTGGAAATTCTTTTCATTTCTAGCAGAAGAGAGAACCTTTATAGGTTTATCTCTGCCCCTATAAAGTTATAAAACAGCCCATCCAATAAAAAAAAAAAATCAAAGGTTCAAGTTCAATAGTGCCTTTTTTAAACTATTGGATAAGTTTTCTGACAAAGGCTATTTAACAGGGAAGGGGGGGGGGGAAGGGGGTGCCTGGGTGGCTCAGTCAGTTAAGTGTCTGCTTCTTGATTTTGGCTCAGGTCATGATCCCAGGTGGTGGGATCGAGCCCCTGCGTCGGGCTCCATGCTGAGCATGGAACCTACTTAAGTCTCTCGTCTCTCTCTCTCTCTTTTTCTAAAAGAAATTAAAAAGCAAACAAACATGTATACTGACAAGGAGATGGTGGGAGCCCCAATGAGCTGGGGAACGTGAGCCATGACCCAAAGGGGCAGCTCGTCCTTGGCCAGAGTTCCCTGTACCTTGTGTGTATAGAGTTCACACAGAGTCCAAGCCTCCTATTATTTTTTTTTTTTTTAACAAAAATCTAGAAAAGAGAAGTTTCCGGGGAAAAAACGATTTGTGAAAGATTCTGTAGACCAAAACAACAACCAAACTACATTTTGGGGTTCCAGTTTCCATCTCCCAGACAGCTCAGGACGCACCGACCCTGGGGGAAATCTGTCCTAGGGGTGCTGAACGTTCAGGTGACTTTTGACAAGGCCCCCGTTCACCACCATTTGCCCCCTTAGCGACTTGTTACCTCCCCATAAGGCAAATTAAACATTTACTATGTTGACTTCAGGCTGGGGTCCCCTGGTTCTCTCCCTGAAGCCCGAGGGCTTCAAACTTATATACGGTTATAGCCTTAAGGCTGCTAATCCCACACCCATTCTGGGTCTGTTGCCCGACCAGGTCTCCTGGCCCCAGGAAAAGCCCGGGTCCCCGAGGCTGTGGCACCATAAATCCCTGCTGTGGCTGGAAAGCCCCGGCTTTCTTTTGTGGAGGAGTTTGGGACATCTGAGAGTTAAAGACACTTCACAGAACAAAGACAGAGCTCAGGCTTCGTAACAGAGTGGAGATCCCGCTGGCTAATAGACCTCTGGACTGGGGTCCCCTGGTGACTCCGCCATCCAGCCCTCGACTCCCCCTCCTCATTCGGTGTCGGGGACATGGAGAGGGCTTGACGTTCACCAGGATACAACCTCCAAGTCACGGGATGGGCCTTCAGAAGGGGGCCGCTGGGTAAGATGTATCCAGAAAGCCAGCAGACATGTCCCTGGTTGGGACATCGTGCGAAGCCTCCGGCGCCTATGCAGACCGGCCAGGGCGCTGCATAAGCAACACCCAGGCCTGGCTGCCCATCGATATCGGCAACGGCGTCAGATAAGAAGTCCTCTGTCCCACTGAGATGGGGACACTGAAGGAGTCTATAAAAATCTGTCATTTGCTCCTTTTTCCTGCTTCTCTTCTTGCGAGCACATGCACCCCCACTTTAGCCATGCTTCCTCCTGCAAACAGTGTATGTCCTCCTTGTAAGGGACAAGGGGCGAAGGGTTTGTCTAGAACAGAAAACATGTAAGGAAGGACCAGATGAGAATGACAGGAGGAGCCCTCGTATGCGCATCCAGACCACGGGCGCTAGACATCTCGACGCCAAGACCCCTGCTCCCAGGAATAACTGACGTATGAAGGACACTTTGTTCTAACCTGTTCCTGGATGTCGGAGAGGACACGGGCCCCAGACCAGCATCCTCCACAGAAAGCCCAGACTTCACGCAAGGACGAGACCCCCTCCCCTTTCCTTTTCTGAGTCTCCCAGACACTGTGTCTGTACCTGCACTCTCTCTACGGTCCATAAAGTCTGGTCTCGCCTTCTGCTGGTTTGCGTTAGAGTTCTATCCTGTGTGCAACGGGGACCCTCCCGGCTGGTCCTGTGGGAACCCCTCTGGGTCCTTGCACCCGGCCTGCCTGCATCGCCATCACAGCCAAAACTGTTCCTTGATGTACAGCCCCTGCATATGATCCAGACGAAGTTCATCTCATGGTATCACGGGGACTCCACCGATGTCATGAAGGTTCTTAAATCAGACACCATAAAACGGGCTGTCCTTGTACATGGCACGTGAGCGTCTCCTTTTTTTAAGCCGCTCTATGTATTTTTTCATACTAAAGTAATTTGGGAAGGATTATTAAGTGGCAGTAAATATGAGAAACTGTAGCAAATAGGTGACTCTCACCAGGTGTGTTTTCATTTATACAATATCATTTGAGCATTTAATTTGTACCAAACACGTCAACTTGCCGTTGAGGTACCGGGGGCTCATTAAAGACAAAGCTCGTGCCCTCACAGAACTGATTTCTAACAAAAAAACGCAAAGTACCAACAACGTAGAAGTTCAGTTACTGAGCATTATTGCTCAGAGATACATGTACCGACTAAGGTCATTCGGTCCTCAAACCATTCTTCAACTGTGTTTTTCGCTCTCTCAGGGGGCTGGTTCACAGACCATCATCTGTCTCCTTTTGTAACCTGCTCAGCCAGAACCCCAGATGCTAATTTGTCTTCCATTTAATCAAATTAACAAATAAGGAGCAAACGAGAAGACAGCACTTTCTGCACAGGTAAGAGCATGCCAATGACTGTGCAGCACCAGCCTGTGGACGGGCCCGGTTTATGCTCCTGACCCACTGGTTCTGTATCGTTGCATTTGTTAGTGGCTCTGAGACACCACCCCACCTCGATCTCTAGCTGTGCATCTCTGGGAGAGGTCTGGTCCCAAAGCGTCTTGCTTTTGAGTCCTGCCCAAGGACAGGATTCATACACGTAACGGACTTTTCTTGTCTGAACTTTCACTTCACCTTCTTTCTTCCTTGGTCAGTGAACATAGGCTCAGTTGCTAACTGATACTTAAGAGCAGGTGTTAGGCGCGCCTGGGTGGCTCGGTCAGGTAAGCATCTGATTTCAACTCAGGTCATGATCTTGTGGTTCGTGAGTTCGAGCCCTGCGTCCGGGCTCTGTGCTGACAGCTCAGGATCTTTGGATCTTGTGTCTCCCTCTCTGTCCTTTCCCCGATTGTGCTCTGTCTCTCTCTCTCTCTCTCTCTCTCTCTCAAAAACAAATAAGAATACTTAACAAAATTAAAAAAGAGCAGGTGTTATATCTTGCCATTACAACGATCATAGGTTGATTTGATTAATAATGCCTGGCATGCTAGAAAATTAAGTTAACAAAAGACTAAACTCAGTTTGCTCATTTATCAAAGGGGAATGAAAATTCCTACTTCAAAGGGCTGTGATAAAAATTAGAGTAGATAATGCAGAGCTTTGCAAGCAGTGTGCTCCTGCCCACCCCTGATGTGACCCCATCAGAGAACACCCCCGCCCCCCTGCCGGGGTAGCAGCCTTCCCCAGTGTCCTCTGAGAAAAGCATATTCCATATGATGTTAAAAAAAAAGGCAACGTACAAAATCTCGTGAGCTGTGCAACCCCACTCAGAGCTAACCGTTGGATTAAGCTGTGTGCTAAGTTAGCAGGAAATGTGGAAACGGGTAGGGAATTTCATAACTGAGGCTGGGACTACACTTACGCCTGTCTCTGTCCTGTGTCACCCGTCTTCTGGTGCTGACGGTCATAGAAGAGTGCAGCCACCCACCATTCTCCTACCTGATACTGGGACCCTGACACCGTTGCTCTAGTCTACACCTCCGGAGAAGAATTGTACTTCTTCACTCCTAGTGGCAACACCCTCCTGGATGCTTCGAGCTGTAACGCAATGACTGAAGCCTGAACTAAGATTCTTCAGGACCTCTTGATTTCTGTAGAAAATCATTTACTAGAATTTTCTGCTTTTTTAAAAATTTAGTTGTACCTTTTTTTAAAAATCTGAGAGCGAGAAGAAGAGAGAGTGTGAGCAGGGGAGGAGCAGAGACAGAGGAAGGAGAGAACCCCAAGCAGGCTCCATGCTGTCAGCACAGAGCCGAACTCGGGGCTCGATCTCACGACCCCAGGATCACGGTCTAAGCTGAAATTAAGTCGAATGCTTCACGGACTGAGCCCCCCCGGGGTGCCCCATGATTCAGTGCTTTCTTGGGTTCATTTCGTCATCAGTCCCTTCATTCAGGAGGTCACAGCAAGGAGCAGACAGTGCTAGCAATGACACCATGCTCTGGCCGAATCCTTCCCGATATACCCTAGGAATCAAACTCAGTAGAAATCTACTCTCCTACCCAAGTCCGGGAACGTACCCTCTCCTGATTAAGTGAGGCTCACCCGAACCCGGTTTGGACTCTCTCTGACTTGCCCGAGCTTTCTCTCCCTGTGCTCACCGAAGCTAGCCATTGACTGTCAGCCAAAATTCCTCCCTGAGCATTTTCTCTTCCACGTCTTCTGACCCTGCCTTGCTCTCTCTAAAGGATGCTGCTCCCCTGCACCTCCCCACAGTAGTGTCTGGTTCTCTCCTCCTTCCCCGCTCCGGGCTCAAAGGCGGATGAGTCTCCTTGCTTCTTGCTGCTTTCTAGGCTTTTCCTCTCCGCGCTCTTGGTCATCGTTTTGTGAAAGATGCAATCTACTGCGAGTTAATATAAAAATGAAAATTTGATTGTTATGCCGTCGCTTACACTCAATAAATTTCACCAAGACCTTATAAATGGACGCTGGTAAGGTCGTCCCCAGGAGTTTAAGTAAGGAAGAGACATAAAAATGATTCCCTGGGTTTAATTGTGAGCCTTGAGTCTGACTTTTTCCATCATATTTCTTCCACAAAGTAGTTTTCCTCAGTTTGTTGTGGTCAGCATGGTCCCTTAAGTAACTCCTTTAGTATCGCTCCCGATAAATCCTGAACTTGTGTCCAAATGCTTTAAAAGGCGCAATCACTCACTCATTGAACTGGCCTCTGTGCCAGAACCGTATCAAGTGCTGAGGATACAGAAATCTGGGCTCAAGTAAAATGGGTTGAATACCTTCCAGGCCCTCGCTTGGGTGCCTGATGCATGTGTTGTAGAAGCTAGTTGTCTGTCCTCCCGTGATGCTCCCCTCTGGGCAGCTGCCCCTGTCAGGTCCCGGGTGGAGGGTGGGGCTGACCCCTCATATCCTGCCCTGCATCCTCCACGGGAGGAGACAAGGTGCATCCCCGAGCAGCCAGCCCTTCCCAGACGTTCCCGACCCAAGTCAGCTTATCATTTCCCACTTTCTTCGGGATGGACTGTGGGTCAAAAGTTCAATATGACTTAGAAATAGGCTTCAGCGTCCTCATTAGCCACGGGGTCAATGTCACACAAAGGGTGGTTCGGGGACTGGCATCAGGGCCAACACCTGGGGCTTGTTAGAGATGCAGAAATCCAGGCCGTCCCCGCGTGGAAGCAGATTTCCAGCTGATTTGTGAACTAACTGAAGTGTGAGAAGCATTGACCTCAGCAGGTCAAGAAATAGAACAAGCAAACAGCATTGCTGTCAATACCATTTTTGCTCTGGATTCATGCCTTTAAAATGGAGCCCGTCCCCAGATCTTCCAAGTGGGCCAACTGAGAAGTCGACTTCTTCACATAACGGTACGTGATCACTATGGTTCTGTCTTGAGAATCAAAGGGTCCTCATGCCCCAACAGACCTGCTCGTTTCATCCTCAAAACAAAAGGAGGGAAGACATTTAATCCCCTTTAATACAAAAGCAAACTCAACAGCAGCAAGGGACGATAATCTGGATCATCACACCTCCGATAGATGCAACAGTGGGGTTCAAAACTAAGTTTAGCATCTCTCCAACCTTCCATCTCCACCTGCCCTCCTGTGATCTGAGGAGGGCCTGGTTCTCCCCACCAGAAAGAGAGCTACAGCCCAACGCTCCTTGCGGGGTTTTCCATGATTCCATCTGGAGCCAGGAAACCATTTATCTGCAATCCTTCTCACATGTTAAAGTCCCCCAAATGAAGCAAAGGGTAACGGCACATTTTTTTTAACACAAATTTTGTAGAAGGACGAAACAGAGTCCATTTACAGATCTAATTTGCAGATGGACGTCGCTGCCATTTCCTACGTTTAACCTTTTAAGATCATCGTCTCCTAAAACCCACATGCCGCAAATAAAGAGCATCTTCAAATGTAAAACTTCCAAGTATTTGCATTGTTATAAATTCACTTTTCAATGAGGTTTCTTTTTTTATTTCTAAAAGATCATAGCTACTTGAAGTTTCCCTTTCTTTCACTCAAAAGGATTGAAAAAAGGTAACATCTCTGGAGAGGCACAGGGTTATGGAGAAGGTTAATTCGGGCCAGTCTTGCTTTGAATGGTTTATGATTGTCCGTAGTTTCTTTCATTGAATTTTTTTAAGAGAAATTCACTAGGAATTTCAGCCACAAAAAGAATCTCTTCAAGTTACTGCACACACTTAATTGTTCTTTTTCTTTTTTGTCCCCAAACGAATGATTGAGGTGGCTGCAGGAGATCCACCCTTCCTATTTCATTGTGTATTTTTAAAACACTCGCGTGTGCCCCCACTGAGGTCTCGGTGTGAACAGACGGTCGGGGGCCGCTGACACGTGGGCAAGAGTCACCAAAATGGGGACACAGAGCTGTGCAGTGAGCAGACGCCTTTGGAAACACAGCCCTGGTAGACTTGCTCGATGAACGGTTGCCAGTAACCTTCATTTTGCACAAAACCCCGATACCTGCAAAGCACAATCACATGAGGACTGCCTGTGTTCAATTCGACATGGTTCAAGGACTCACGTGTTGCAAACAACACGCTGAAAACCAGAAGGAATGACACATAAAATTGCACGTGACCCCTCCTGCTACTTTCAAAGAGATGCCAGCCAAGGCTTTCCCGTCACCCAAAACAACGTGATGCTTCAAACGGTTTGACGTTTGTGGATATGCGGGAGCATCTGCTTCTCGATGGTTTTAGAGTCTTGTGTTCATATCTTTTGCTTTTCATTCCTATAAATGCTTTTCATTTCTGTATTTTGAGAGTGCTTTAATATTTCTAACTGTCCTTTGTTTACATTTAAATATTGATCTCTGGGTAGCTAACGCGGGCCTGCAGCACGAGTCTGGAACAACTTTCTACTGAGTGACTCAATGTCCTTTCGGCAGCAGCCCTGAGATTTCCTTTTTTTTCTTTTTCTTTTTTTTCTTTTTTTGGCTTTGATTCGTGGATATGCCCATCTTCTCTCTTCACCTCTGTCTCTCACTCCGTCTCTCAGAAGCCCACACGCGAACATACAGACATACACACACATACGCACATCCATCCGCACATAGTAAACACACATCTCTGGTACACATTCAGAGAAGTCAGTTACTGTTTGCATTGAGTTTTCGTATTATTCTGTTGGCATCAAACCACCGTCATCATCCACAGCTGTCATTACATTAACTCTATGTATTTCCGATTCTCTCTATTATGTCTGTTAATAAAACAGTGGAAACGCCGTTCCATACTTAATCTAAAATGCATCCATTTTGTTGGGCTCTCATGTGAACCTGTCTCCATCTGATAACTGTGCAACGCCCGTGTACAAAGGCTTTAGTAAACACTATTTGCGTCGAGAGAGTTACCAGAAATTACAGAAGAGATCTGTTACCCATACACTCCAAACACGTTGATTTTCTCCACAGTGTGGGTATCCATCAGTGAAAATGCTCGCCAGCAAAACCTCCTGGGGTCCTGCTCCATAGACAAGGGACTGGATGTTTGTGTCCCCAAAATTCACATTTTGAGACCTGCCCGTCAAGGTGGTGGTGTCAGCAGGGGGGCGTGGGGCGTGGGGCGTGGGGCGTGGGGCGTGGGGAGGTCATGAAGGTGGACCCTCAGGATGAAATCCGTGCTGAATTGGAAGAGACAGGTGAGCTAGCTAGCTCACTCTCTTCCTTCCGTGGGAAGACAGAAAGCAGTCCTTCATTAACCAGGAAGAGTCCCTCATGGGGAAGCCGACATGCCGGGCCCTGATCTCAGACTTCCGGCCCCCAAAACTCTGAGATGTGTTGTTGGAGCACCTGGCATATGGGAATTTCTTCCCGAGGCTGAGCTCAGCCACTGCGGATCTTGAAATCCCACCCTCACTTTTCTTGGCCCACCTGATCCAGCTCGCCCCTCCCAGCGCTTGTCTGAATTGTAGGTTACTTTGTAAAGTGTTTATTTTGAGAGAGAGAGAGTGCGAGCACAAGCAGGGAAGAAGGAGAGAGAATCTCCAGCAAGTTCCCCCATGTGGGGCTCGATCCCACGACCATGAGATCATGACCTGAGTCCAAATCGAGATTTGGACGCTTAACCAACTGGGTCACCCAGGTGCCCTAGTTGTAGGTTACTTTAAATTCGGGGTTCCGATTCTCCCTTCTAAACCAAAGTACCATTGAACGAAATTAGAGATCACTCTGTTAACTCTTTGAAATAGTGTCCCAATCAACCTAAATCATATTTATATTTAATTTGCTATTTTCTTATTGTTGGATGAAAATGATTTACTTGCCTATTAATGCTTTTTAACTTCTAAGCTCCGAGGCTTAAAAATGATTGTTTATTTCTGCTGATATTTTAACATCCATATGTGATCCTGAATAGTCTGTATGCAGAGAATGCCCCGTATAGTCAAGAGGCAGATAAATTCGCCCGATGCTTCTCAAAAAGCTATCGATTTCCACTAATGTCTGGAATGCTTTATCCATTTTTCATTGTTCAGCAGAATAAAGTGATAAACACATAGATCTTTTTTAACCAGACAGTTGAGTGCTGGGCCACACACACACACACACACACACAATGTACTTGAATCTCAAATTGAACAAGTACTGGAAATCTGTTTTCTAAGCAGATTCCCTTCTTCAAGAGTCTTTCCAAAATGTGTGTACAGATAACAAAATAGCTTCCAGACTGTATTCCATCCCCCCCAAATTGCTTCATACCATTACGTTCTATGGTGTTTATTGCAATTTTAAAGGAAAGTACTGGTCTGTGAATAGAAAACAAGAAAATAGGGGCATGTGGGTGGCTCAGTCAGTTAAGTGTCTGACTTCGGCTCAGGTCATGTTGTCACTCATGGTTCGTGGGTTCAAGCCCCGTGTCAGGCTCTGTGTGGACAGCTCACAGCCTGGAGCCTGCTTGAGATTCTCTCTTTCTGTCTCTCTCTGCCTCACCCTGCTCTCACTCTGTCTCTCTCTCTCTTTCAAAAATAAATGAACATTGAAAAACTTTAAAGGAATTTTAAAATTTTAAAAAAAAGAAAACAAGAAAATAAAACTGAAGGCAAATGTTCATTTGAAGCTAGAGAGGGTTGGGGTTGGCCACAGTCTTCCTCTGGCAGTAACCCCAGGAGCACCTAAGGCTCCTCTAACCGTGTGTTGAGTTTGTGGGCCCGGAAGACCGTCAGGGCTCGTCTTGCTATGAGGTTTTCATACAGCACATATAAAGCATGTGGCTCGGAATAGTGCACATTCGTGGCTTTCATACCAACTGAACAATCCATGCCTCATTGTGTGTTTAATTATGGGCTCCCCGAATCACATGTCCTCTCT
Organism: Acinonyx jubatus; assembly: GCF_027475565.1. Taxonomy (NCBI): domain Eukaryota; kingdom Metazoa; phylum Chordata; class Mammalia; order Carnivora; family Felidae; genus Acinonyx; species Acinonyx jubatus. The sequence continues at coordinate 2,235,547 of NC_069382.1, read as the reverse complement.
AGGGTGGCCAGTCCGCACCCACCGGGCACACTGCTGTGTCTGTAACACCGCGCCAGGCTGAGCTGGAGAGCGGTCAGCGCACCTTTGTTGAATTTGCGGCTTTTAAACACTTGAGTACAATTACAGATATTTGAAAGGCATGTTTTATAATCTCACTGAAAACAAACTGAAGCTTAAGTTTACACACACACACACACATACACACACACGCACAAATAATTGGTTAGGTTTTAAACCAATTCTCTGAAATTCTCTGAAGAAAATTCGTTGTGTCTTTCATCATTGGCAAGCTTGGGACTGAAAGGACATTAAAATTAACTACGGCAATTAGTTGGATTAAAGGCACGAGAAAAGACGGTCTGGTGATACCCAGGAAGTTGGATTTTCCCATACGTGCTTCCTGGAAACTGTACTGACATGGCTTTATTTGTACCTAGTTTTGATGTTCTTCCAATCTGCTCTCCAATGTTCTCTTTTATAGCTGGGACCCTGGTGTGGCCTACAAGCTAACTAGTGTTGTATTAACCCGCTCATCACAGCAAACTTTTCTCTCCCGCTTCTAAAATATTTTAATGGTTAAAAAAAGTGAGTATGCTAGTGCTTTTTAAAGTCACCATTACCGTTTCTAAAGAGGAAAAGTGTCGCCCTTTCCAGAAGTTTCTATTCATCCAAACATAAAGCTTGTAGACGTTTGTGTCTGGCAGTTTTGCTTTGTGATGTCAGCTGGAAAGTAGCCCCCAAAGACGTCCATGAACCTGGGGATGGTGCCTTGTGTGACAGCCAGGACCTTGCCTGTGTGATCCAGCCAAGGATCCTGAGATGGGGCCAGCATCCTACCTTACCCAGGTGGCTCCCGGTGTACTTACAGGAGTGCAGAGAAGAGGCGGAGGAGGGAGCTGTGATTGTGCCGAAGAAGGCTGTGTGTAATGACGGAGGCAGAGCCTGGAGTGATGCTCTTGGGAGATGGAACAACGGACCTCGTGTCAAGGACTCCAGGCCGCCGGAGGAACTGGAAAAGGCCCCCAAACAGGCTCTCTCCTAGAGCTTCCGGAGAAAGCACAGCCCAGTAAGATCAGCTTGAGACTTCTAGCCTGTAGGACTACTTGGGAATAAAACGGTTGTGTTCTATGCCAAGTTCATGCAGTTGGTGACAGCAGCCGTAGGAAAGGCACACACCTAGCGAGCTTTGTCCTGCCCGTGTCCACCTGCCTGCTGGGGTACTAGGGATCTGCTCCATTTCCATTCCCAAGTAGTACTCTGCCGTGTGGATGCATCACGGTTTGTCTTTGCAAAATGTGATGGCTGTTTGGACTACGAAAGATTCCTGGTCCCAGGGATAAAGATAGTGTACATAGGCTATTTGCGGTGGTAATAGGTTTTCATTTCTCTTGGGCAGATACTGAGGGGTGTGATTTGTAGATCGCATGATAAATTACATGTGTAAGAAACTGCTACAGGGCCGCCTGGGTGGCTCAGTCGGTTAAGCGGCCGACTTCGGCTCAGGTCATGATCTCACAGTCCGTGAGTTCGAGCCCCGCGTCGGGCTCTGTGCTGACAGCTCAGAGCCTGAAGCCTGTTTCAGATTCTGTGTCTCCCTCTCTCTGACCCTCCCCCGTTCACGCTTTGTCTCTCTCTGTCTCACAAATAAATAAACGTTAAAAAAAAATTAAAAAAGAAACTGCTACAACATCGCCCCAAAGTAACTGCAGTGTTCTGCATTTTAATAAATCATCGCGTAAGTCCCATTGGCTCCCACTTACAGGCAGTTTGTCTCCATTTCGGTTTCTCCTTTTCCAAACTTTAGCCATTTTCGTGTACCTGTTGGGGCATCTAATTTGCATCTCATAGGACTTACAAGTATGTAAAATTCTGCTTTTATAGCTATAAAATCTACAAAACCCATGGATTTGATTTCATGGGTAATGCGTACAGGATGATGGGTGGCAGTCAGCTTGTAGAAAGCTGTAAGAATACAACAAAGCTGTAAGCATAAAATAGGTATTTAATTAATGCAAGTTTGTTCCTTTTGTTTTCAGAAAATAAATCTACGTCGCTGATGTCATGATACGAATCACAACATACTTACTCCAATGACATTTACTTTAATTCTTTCTATGAAATAAAAATTTTCACTTTCCTCGTACATCAAGAAAAATTATATTAGAAACTTTATAAGATTCCTTTCAACTTTAGTATTATAACAGATTGAATTCAAGAATCTGATGCTCTCCTAGATTATTTTCCAGTATCTTTAAGCAGTTTAAGGGTATAATTTTAATTTCCAAAACTATTGTTAAAACCCAGAAATCACTCCAAAATATGGCTATGTATTATACTCTGGAGAAAGAATCTAATACATCTTCAGCATTTTCTATGCAACACACATTGTACTAACCACATGCATACATATGGTTCTTTAATTTTTGTGGAAACCGATGAGATACAGTTGTATGGTGTCACCATGAAGCTGACAAAGACACTGATATTTAGAGTACTGTGTTGTCTGATGTCACAAAACTAGTGGAATATGAGGATTCTGATTTGAGAACATCTAAAACCATATAACCACATAACTGGAGATGTACATTGAAAAGAAGTTTTTGTTTTTCATAAATCTTCCTGGTGATTTCAAAATGGCCGCTTGGTCAGGCTGAGTGAGCCGGACAGGAATTCATGAGGCAGCACCCCATGCTGCATGAAGAAAGCGGAGCCAAGGTTGTAAGACAAACAGCAAAGCCAGTAAGAAGGTGTCGAAGGTGGGTCAATCCCTTGGGGGCAGAGTGACTAATATTAATAAGTGCCACTAACAAAAATAATGGGTCACACCAGGCACCTGGTATATGGTAAGCAGTGTTTTAAGCACTTAACTCATAATCAAGTCACTGACTTGTCACACCATTCTAGGGAGGAGACATTCCTATCATCCTCTGAGCCCTGACTCATGACCAGTCTGCCACATGCCTAACACTCAACCATTTCTCAGGGGTCTGTTTTTAAAATCCCCCAATGGCGAGGCACCAGGTCAGACCCTCGCTTACTACCTCTTGATATTCACGTCTGTCAATTTGGAGGAAGGGATCCATATTCACTAAATACGGATTTACTATTTATTATTTACAATCTACTGTTTACTAGTGTGAACAATTATAAGATTCTGAAGGAAAAATAAAATAATGGTATGCTGGTGAATTCAAGAGCTTTCTAAAAATGTAGGAAATGGGGAAGTACTACATAAGGTGGGCACAAAGGAAATAACGTTTTTTTTGAGAGAGAGAGAAAGAGTATATGAGCAGGGGATGAGGAGAAGGGAGACAGAGAGGGAGAGAGAAACTCCCAAGCAGGCTCCATGTTGTCAACACAGAGCCCGACGTGGGGCTCGATCTCATGAACTGACCGAGCCTCCCAGGCCTCCTGGAAATAATTAATTTTATGAAAGTATTTGATACGGTGAAATTTGCAAAGTCCTGTGTTCACTGATGGTGAGAACACCCATTTTTCTTTTCACCGATAAGCCAATATATTTGGAAATCAGGGAGAATCCGAGGCTGAGACCGATTCTAAATTTATAAACATACTGTTAATTAGCATATGAAATAAAGTATCACAGAGTTACCACTGCACTGCCTTCCCGAGCCCCAAGAATATTAGTGATAATGTGCAACACACCGAATGGTAGTTTCTTGAGGAGGTTGAAGGAGCAGAAAGCTAACTTTCATGTCCTGTGCTATTGCTGCCATTTTGAGTACCTTGTTATCTTCCACAAGTAGTGTCATAAAACCACAGATTTTGATGTTAGGGATGTTATCGTTCTCCCTCATGAAATTGATGCATGATGAACCCAAGATGCAACGGGGTACAAAAAGATGCTTGAAGGCATACAGATATTCTATGAGAGAGCCAAGAAAAGAACTCGATTTTCTTCACATTAAGTCACACAATCTCCACTATTACATGTCTCTATAGCCACCCCTCACACTTAGGTGAAGGCAGTCCTTGGCCCCATATGTCCAATTAGTGTGTGAAAGAAAGAAAGAAAGAAAGAAAGAAAGATTAGGGACTAAGAGAGGATTTGGGAGATTTGAAATATACAATACGCCTTCTGTCAAGGGTATGCTCACACTAGACAAGCAGCAAAGTTTGCAGAGTTTTGTTTTGTTTGCAGAATAATGATCCTAGCATGGGTCCAAAAACAAGCCATGTAAATAAGGAGTGTACAAGCATATCAGGGCTGAACAATGCAAAGCAGTGATGTGTGGTTCTCCAGTGCCAGGCTACACCTGAAAGCAGAAATAACGAACCAAAGGAAAAGTGATAAAGGAGAGAAGGAAATTAAGTAAGTACCTAAGTGATCGTGACATGGCTGCTTGGAAAAAATATTTGTTGATTTTTGTATTTAGTCGTGGTTACTGATCCAACCTTTAACCAATTTCGAAGCCGGGAATCCACAGAGCTGACAGCCTACTGTAACGAATTCACATAAATAACTTGCAGGCATTTTAGGTCTGTAGAATCTGGGAAGAGAGAGCTATAGCTGTCACTGGGGTAAATACTGGAACTAACCACAAACCTAGAGGAAACGGACCCAAATTAAAAAGATGAAAGTTAGTGAAGATAAGGATAGAAACTGCTGGCCAACGTGGGCTGGGAGTTCAGCAACTCTGTGCCTGGCTGTCCCGTGGAGCCTGATGATCTCCTTCATAAAGGTCCAGTGTTCCAGAATTTAGGTAGTATTGGCCTTTTAGTATTCAAAAGGTGAATTGGAAGAGTAGGCATCCGTGTTCAGCTCTACAAATACGAACTTACACCATAAAACTAATGAACATTACATGTTGGTTACTTTGGAGAGGCACATTTGATGTGGAAAAACACAAATCGGAAGTTTTATCACTCAAATAGATTTCAGTGCTGTTCTGCAAATGCCTGATACATATGAGAGACAAGCTTTCTTGGCTTTCTACTCAGTGAGCAGCCTGAGGAAGGTGGAACGAATACTCAATGGCTCACCGTCTCGGTGGGCGCCTCAAGTGTTTTAGATCTGGGAAGGACCCACCCCCATAACTGATGTTAAATCTGAGCCCTCAAACGTGGAGGGAAAAAAGCAATGTAAACCAGGAAGAAATTATAATAATAGCGAAAATTATAAAGTCATACAGGGAATACATGAAGGATGCATAGTGAAAGATATGTAGTCTTAAGAAGCCTAAAAATATCTCCATGAATTATACACAGATAAGAATAATCCCCAAGTCTGGCTGCATGTGATAGGGTATGTTGGTAGTGTTTTGTCCTTTTGAACATATGATGGTCCATCTAGGAAGGCGTGCACTATGGTCCAAAGATGTAGCCTGTTCTCTAAAGTTCAACTGTCAGGGGCACCTGGGTGGCTCAGTCGGTTAAGCGTCCAACTCTTGGTTTCAGCTCAGGTCACGATCTCACGGTTTTGTGGATTCAAGCCCTCTCTCTCTCTCTCTCTCTGCCCCTTCCCCGCTCAAGCTGTCTCTCTTTCCAAATAAATAAATAAACCAAAACAATTTTAGAAAAAAAATTAAATTAAATTAAACTGTCAGAAGTCTAAAGTGAACCAACAGCCATAGAGATCCTACAGGATTCTTCTTACATAAAAACAACAGGTATCAATTAAAAGCATTGCGTTTCTGCTTCTACCCCCACTCCTCTGGTTACGTGACAGTGTTTCGGGGCAATAGTGGCTCGAGGACGGTCGGGACTTTGCTCTCCTACTCGTGCCTATGCTCCCGGCAGCTGCTCGATAAGTGTGCCTCTTCCTAACGAATGAATGACTTGGGGGTAGGTGGTGGATACGTGCATATTTTACTTGGCACATCAAGAGTTTGGCACCTCTAGCTGAGCACTCTTAGCTGTGGTTTTTCGTCTTACCCCAGAGTCTGGCAGTCTCTGCCATGTGGCATCTTTCAATTCCTGCCGAAGGGACGTGGCTAATAACTACACGGGAAGCGAAACGATTTAGAATGCCGAACTACACAGGAAATGACACCATTTAGGACACCAAACCACTGATATGTTTACAAATATGCCTGCAATGTAACGCGTATTAAAAATTTCGGTGGCCATACATCCTATCACCCAGAAAAAAATAAAGCCTGGGGAAACTTCTGCCTTGGCACAGGCCCACGGGCCACTGATGCTGCCATGGGTCCTCGTGACATCACACACCTGAGGTGAAGGGGAGGAGGCTGGGGCATGGCTGCTCCAAATTTGACATCCTCAAGGTCTGCGGTGTGCTTGTGTGTGAACAAATGCCTTGTTTCCTACCATCTGGCCTATGGGCTCCACAAATATCTTATTAGGGACATGGGCTTAAAATGATTTTTAAACAGCCACAGATGAGTTGGATGTGTGTATCACATGACATTTGTTCCCCACTACCATCAAAAAAAAAATCATTAATAACACTTGGTTGAAAATGTCATTTTTTCCGAATCCCTATATGAGCTGGACGGTCATGGCGCTTACTCAAGGGAGCAGGATTTGTCAAGAATATGTAGCTTGTGTCCCGATTGCAATATTTTCATGACATTTCAATACTTTCGAGGCCATTGAGACAGAAATTTGAATTCCGGTTTGTCAATTAAGGTTAGTTTGACTAGACCAGTTAATGGATGCAGAAAATGAAAACTGTTTCCGAGCCCTGGGTGACGTGAGCCCACGCTGTGGAAATGATTGAGAGGAACATAATTTCCGACAGCTCCTTTACAGGAACAAGCTCATTTAGAAGTAAGCAGCCGAGTACTGGTTCCCTTTTGTTAACTGTCATCGGCATAACACCAACAGGCGAGATCTAGACGAGGGAGAGAGGAGAAGACAGGAGAAAACAGGTCGCTGGTCTGGGTGAGGAAACACTGACCTCAGTGGGAATATCAGCAAGGAAACTTTAATCAAAGCATTCTTAAGCACTGACGCCAGAAGTTCAGAGACTGACCTCAACTTCTTCTCCACTCGAGAGCCATTGCAATTGCATGGCTCAGAAGATGGTGATGTCCCTTGGACTTGAGTAAGCATTCATTCCCTGTGCTTTTTATTTAGTTTTACTTTGATAACTAAGTAGACTCTTTCTGACTTTGGCATCAAGCGTCGACATCTCTGAGGAAATCATGGATCGCTTGAACAACCGTGTTGTACAATGCTGTTGACCACAAACAAATTCTTGACATGCTCCTTGTGAATTTCCCGGTTTATCCATGAGACTCACAACCGTGATTTTGATGGATATTCAGAGATGAGAAGTGTGCAGATCTATCATTCCCTTTGTTCTTCCCAGCAATCTTCAGAGGCCAATATTTGCACCATCCTTGTTGTGAAGACTGGAAAACTGAGGCTAAAAATACTCAAGGAAGGTGTCAACCACATCTGCAAGATTAGTCCTGTGGTCAATTTCTAACCGTTTGAAACAATGTGACTCGAGCGGGAGGTATGAAATAACGTTTGCACTTCTAGGCAAGTATAAATAGCAGCCTGGAAAATCAAATTAATACGGCAATCAGGGGCATCTCAAAAATGGGATCATGCTCAGTTTTAGGAAAAAGAGCTATGATTTCCTCAGGGAAGAAATTGCAATTATTCTCGAGAGGAGTCTTAGGTAGTTAAGGGAGACTCTCACTTACATGCTACATACTTATTTCTTCTTTGAATGTTTGCGATAAAAGTATCTTCACATTTTAACTGCGTAAATAAACGCGACCCTGATAAGTTATTCTTTCTGATATATATGAAAGAGTTTTCTCCATTAAAACAAAGAAAGGTGGCTGATCAAAATCTTTGTTCCTTAATCTTATGCTCCGTAGTGGTAACAACCAAGGGAACAATTATAATGCCCCGAGACAGTCCAGCCTTTCAGGAGAAGTGTACTTGCATACCAAAATTAATAAATGTGCAGGTATTAAGTTACATTCGCATACACCCTCAGAGTGGTCCCATAGGAACACCTCAATAACACATTTTACTACAGTCTTATCTAGACTATGTCTTAGTAACTATGTAATTGTGAAGAGCAAAATTCACAAGAAAATATTTTTGAAACTGTAAATGCCCACATAATACTAGGTAGAGTATTATCTCTCCTGTGGCGATTTTGAAGGGAAGTCTTGGATAGAATGTCCGTTACCGAGGGCAAGTATAAACAAGCAATTTCCCTCTGCTGATCTGGAAGAAAAAATATATCATTTTCTTCATCACCTGGAGCCAGTAATACAGTTTGAAGCAGATGTTCCGTGGTTCTAATTTAATTCATTTCGTGTTGGCTGTCTGTATTTTTTCCTTGTCCTCAAGACATTTAGAGAAAGGTTTTTTTTAATTTTTTTTTACATTTATTTATTTTTGATAGAGAGAGACAGAACACAAGTGGGAGAGGGGCAGAAAGAGAAGGAGACACAGAATCCGAAGCAGGCTCCAGGCTCTGAGCTGTCGGCACAGAGCCCGACGCGGGGCTCGAACCCACGAACCGTGAGATCATGACCTGAAGTGAAGTCAGACACTTAACCAACTGAGCCACCCAGGTGTCCCGAGAAAGTTTTAAACACGATATAAAATAACCAAAAGTAAAAACGGTTTGTGAGCCTATGTTTCCTCTAAATTAGTGGTTAGTCCCGAAGACCAGCGTTCTGCCAACCACTCTTTGCTGATGTGTGCGAACAACGTACGGAGACAGTCACAGCATTCCCTTGGCAGTGTCCCCCATGTGTAACCATGGTTTTCTCACTTCTGTGAGGAATTGGCAATAGTCTGAGACAGCAGCCCATCCAAATATGGTTAGAGTCCGCAGTGTTTGCTGTGATCTCCTATTTCCCCACAGTTCCAAAAGTTGGCCGTCTTGTTTTCTTCTTGCAAAATGTAAATATACACAAATAAAAATCTCCCTTATATTGACATTTAACAAGTAATACATTTTCCAAGAATAATTTTCTTATAGATTTATGTGCAAACAAAAATATATCTTCTTTGCCCATGAAATATGGAGATTCCTAGGTCTCTCGACCTTTTGGTAACGGCAGATATGACTGTATACTTTGGCAGCTAAATCTGTTCTGTCTACTATGTGAAATAAATTCCAGTTATGTCTTTTCCAGCTTAAAATAAAATGCAGTTCGGTAAGTGCATTCAGAGGGAGAATCATGTCATAAGGCATCAAAAGGGTGAAATTGAGTCTCATGATAGTTTCAGTATGGTTAATGGTGAATAGTAATTGATATTAATGAGATAGAAAAAATAAATTTGAGCGTGAACAATAGATACGCAGGAATACCTAGTACCTTTTTCATTCGTGTTATTCTTCATTCAACTGAATGCAGATTGTAATTTTTTCCTGTTTATTTCTATCAAGAATAATTTTGGTAACCTATTTAGAAAACCTTCTACATATTTCCACAACCTTCGTTTCATTGTCTATATTCTATTAATTATTGTCAGACAATATCCATTTAAGTGTTCTTTTAAAAATTTTTTTTTGCACTTATTTATTTTTGAGTGAGACAAAGTGTGAACGGGGAAGGGGCAGAGAGATAAGGAGACACAAAATCCAAGGCAGGCTCCAGGCTCTTAGCAAGCGGTCAGCACGGAGCCTGATGTGGGGCTTGAATCCACGAACTGTGAGATCATGACTTGAGCCAAAGTCGGACGCTCAACTGACTGAGCCACCCAGGTTCCCCCATTTAAATGTTCTTTGTATCTTAATTATGGCACTATTATTGGTAACATTGAAATTGATTTCCTAACATACAAATATCTGCTTTCCTGACGTACAATTAGATTTTTCCCATCCAATCTTTTCACTGCAAAAAAAAAGTAAAGTAGCAAATTGTAGTTGAATATAATTACACCATTCAAAATTATAAGTTTGTAAAAAAAAAAATACCACATGTAAAAAATCTGACATTTCATCTCGTTGAGCCAAAGCTTACCTGCCCGCAGAACTTGTGATCGCGGACCTCACGGCAGAAATACCAAGTACTGCGATAGCGCTACAAACACATGAAGGAATTCTAATTTCTGGGGTTCTCAACTGTGTTTCCTCCTCATGCAGGTTTTTCAGCAAGCAAATTAAACTACATTTAATCTGCTAAACTGAAACGTTTCCTGAGCCGTGCAGCATTGTATATGTAAAGGTTCATTTCAGGGTTTCCTTGGTTTGTTTTTGTTTTCCAATATTCCTTCGAAAGATGTAAGAGTAAACTGGCTGGACCTCGGGCATGCGATTATTTCCAGATGGGAATCCGCCGCTTTGGTGACAGACCTGTGCCCTGCTCATTTCCACCAGAGACCTGCAGTAGAGCAGGCGTGCAGACTTCCCAGACTGTGCTGGCCAGAGGACAGCTAACTGCTATCAAAATCGAAGACAATGAAAAGAAAATGGGTCGACTTCCTTATATCTTACTCTTGTGGGATCCAAAATAAGTATTCTGGGCAACAAAAGGCTCTCCCCTGAGCACTGATTCAAAGACTCGACTCCTTAAGTGTAGTGGCTGTGTTATTTTCAACACACGACCTGCTTCCCGGGTCACGCATTCCGTTCTGTTGGCCGCACCTATGTGTGACAAGAGGTGGGATGTAATTTCCCTTGCTTCCAGAAGGAAGGAGAAATGTGGATTTAATTAGGATCCAGCAAGGCTTGGTGCAAGGACCGGGGCTCCAGTAAACTGTGTGTGTGTTCAGATACTAAGAACAAGTTAATTCTGTTCCCAAATGACAAAGGTCACTACACACTTGAGGACATTGATTCTTATACGTTTAGGAACCGGGGATCATATGAAAGATCGGATTACAGTTCTGGCTCCTAGTCCCAGAAAGTGTGTGATAGGTAAATAATGAATATGCATGTACAGTGTATGTGTGTGTATACATATGCATATATGTATATGTGTGTATATGTGTATATATATGTGTGTATGTGTATATGTGTATGTGTATATGTATATGTGCATATGTATATGTGTATATGTATATGTGTATATGTATATGTGTATATATATACATATATGTGTATATATATACATATATATGTGTATACATATATATGTGTATACATATATATATGTGTATACATATATATATATGTGTATACATATATATATATATTATTGCATTTTGTGGTATACAATTTCTATGACTTTCTAGTGCTCTGAGGTCCTTTTCATTTTCTACAGGTAAACAGCTCTTGGTTAGAATTACCACACTGGTCCTCCTAAATCCTGACCACCTGAATCAGAAGGACATGGGCTCAGTCCCTTCTCAAATCAATGACAGACCCTAAAAAAACTTTTAGGGAACTCTTAGAAACTCAATGAAGGAAACTCAAGGAATGGGCACAAGAAAAGTATTTCTCATTCCAAGTTACAAAGGAAAAATGTTATGATCAAAATGTTACATTTTATTTGATTTCCTCTAAAAAATGAGATAGCTCTTCTAACACAAAGTTTGCATCTTCAAACATACTGCTAAGTGAAATAAGTCACACAGAGAAAGACAGATACCATATGTTTTCACTCTTATGCAGATCCTGAGAAACTTAACAGAAGACCATGGGGGAGGGAAAGGGAAAAAAAAACTTAGGGAGGGATGCAAACCATAAGAGACTCTTAAAAACTGAGAACAAACTGAGGGTTGATGGGGGGGTGGGAGGGAGGGGAGGGTGGGTGATGGGCATTGAGGAGGGCACCTGTTGGATGAGCACTGGGTGTTGTATGGAAACCAATTTGACAATAAATTTCATATTAAAAAAATAAAAATAAAAAATATAAATACTGCTGATTTTATAACTCAAAACAAAAAACAACAACAACAACAAAAAAACAAAAACAGAAATAATCTGGTAAAATGGGCAGAAGACCTGAATACACATTTTTCCAAATAAGACATACAGATGGCCAGCAGACACGTGAAAAGTTGCTCAACATCACTCATCATCAGAGAAATGTAAATGAAAACCGTGATAAGATGTCACCTGATACCTGGCAGAATGGCTAAAATCGTCATCGTGTTAAATCCTAAGTCACAGGAGTGAGCCTCCATGCAGTATGGGCCGACACCCCAACATACTCCTGCTCCTTGTCCCCATTTCTGGTTCTGTGGTTTTATAGTGAGTAAGGCTTTCATCCTGAAGCAGGACCGTACGTCCCCATTTGGGCTATGCCGGGCCCTTGACCGTGATCGTCGTCCTGAAGGCCATGAAAAGAGAGGGATGGGAGAAAGACTAGTAGTATCCTTCCAGGCATCAGCCTTGGACGAGGTCCGCAGGGTGCAGGGCAAGCCAGGGTGCCGGAGGAGAGCCCGTGAGCTCGTGGAGCTCAGCCTTCTGGCACCGATGTCACCCTCCAGGTCACAGGTTCTATCCCTCCTGGGGACAGTCTGCACAACTGTTTAGCCAGCCCTCTTGCAACTCGGCCTCCCTTCCAAGCAAACCCCGGGCCTGATTTTCTCTTGCGAGAGCACGAGGCTCTTCCTAAACTCTGTCTGGGCTGGGAGTGTGGGTGTCTGGCTTTCACAACGTCCCCAAAGACGGTGGTCGACCCACCTTCCCCAGGCTTCCAAGGCAGTTGGGGAAAGCTGGCAATCTGACAATCCTTATGCCCGACTGGAATGGTGGAGCTCATAACCTAAATCCCCCCTTCGTCCAGGCTATGATGGGAAGGGTCCGTCCTCAGTAGTGAAACATGCGGGGGATGAGGGCTCTCCACTGACCACCAGCGATGGTCCTCAGGACCGTCTGAGCAGAAAGTGGCCTGTCCAGGATTCCATCTCGGGGTCTGCTTGCTATTCCCAATTGTGTTCTCGTACTGAGCCTTAGCCTGACTTTTATACATGCGTATGCACACACACACACACACACACACACACACACACAAACGCGCGCGCGCACGCGCACTCTAAAACAGACCTGACGCAAAGATTTTCATACAGATAGTTTTTCTTGAAGATAATCCAAGAGTGGGGCTGAGGGAATCACATCCGTTCTAAAACTGTACTGTGACACACACTAGGCTTTTTATGTATACTTGAATTTGTGTATAGGTATGTATATATACATATGCTAAATTATTAAAATACAAACGCACTTTATGAATTAACTCGCTCTGATAGACGTTAGCCATTTTCTTCTCTCCTCAGTTCTGCATTTTCTTCTGAATTTTCCATTTATCTTCATTTCTTTCATTTCCCGGATGAGATAGGGATATTTCCTCCCTCTCCCCATATCTTATGCAGAGTTACCAAATGCTATCAAACTTCCTTTCAAGTCTCTTTGAAATGCAACCCTACTTTGATTCCAATGTCACCCTTAGTCCGGACCCTATCACCTTATGAGCCGCTTATTTCAAAAGCTGGTTTATCGCTGCTGCCTTTCCATTTTAAGTTCTCTTGGATATATATTTAATGTATCCAGAAGTCAGAAATAGAGTCGGTCTAACACAAAACCATTTTCATGAGGCCGACCTCTTGCTAAATGAGTCTGATGACTTCTCATTTTCTAAATGAGAAGCTTATGTTCCGTGTTGCAGCCGTTTGCATGATCCAGTTTGAAGCCCGCTCTCCAGATGTCTCTCTTTCTCCATCACAGCTGATTTTCCCCTTTCCGACGGAACTGTGCTCCTCTTTTGCAAAATCACCATTTTTCCCCATCGCACCACCTGTGATCATGCAAAGGTATGTCCTTCACACCTGGAATGTTTTCCTTGCTTTCTCTCTGCCTAACACCATAGATAGGATTACTATTTCTTTAGAGCCCTTTCTGGCATCACTGGCCAGGCTTCTTTCTGTGACAAATCAACTCAGAGTCCTCCAGAGCTGTGCTCCACATTCTGCCCGTGTGTTTGCCACGACTAATGATCTCTTCTAGGTATACACCCTACCTCCTCCATCAGGGGCCCATCTTACTCAACAGGGTTTGAAGCTGATTCCAAAATTCTCCAAAACTGGATGTCCTGGAAATCAGGAGCACCTATCAAACGCAAGTTTATACGGCCTCATTTCATGTATTTCTTTATTCTCCACTCAACTTCAAAGCTGGAAAGTAACAAACTGTGTTTTATTCATATGAAGTTTATGAGCGGTGCACCAAACTTCAAAGGTCAAACTTCAACATTAATCTGATGAGCTACAACACCTCATAAAAATAAATGAGGTAAATAATAATGGAATCTAAAATGTTTGTGCAATATAGAGATGAAAAACGGCCTGGCATAAACTATTATTTTAGGATCCTGAATATATTACAGTATATTGTTTAGTATTAAAGTTGTGAATAAAAGCTTTTTTTATGATATTGTTGTCAGGGAAAGAATAACATATAACTTAGAGGCTAAATTTTTCATACATTCTTTATCTATATTTAATTTTTATTTTGAGGAATGTGGTGTGCTTTACCCTCGGTCAAAATCGCCAGAGTAGGAAGCATGTTTAATTCTATTTTTTAGATATCCTGCCTTGGCCCATTAGGGGCTTCATAAATACACGCTGCTTGATGGAACAGCCATCGGAGCCTCACCTAATTCAGGCATGAGATGTCAACTGTCTTCTGAATCAGGGAATTAGAAATGGAGGAATTGGCCACAACTGAGCAGGAATTTCTGAGTAAAACCAGGAAGGATACAGGACTACGTATGGGAATTGGCTAATAGCGTCTGGTGACTGGGTGTTAAACTCAAGCACGCTCAGCACCCAGATGTGTAAGCACACTTGGGTGGATGACAGGGACGGGAACCCCAAGGATTCAGGCTCACAAGAGCAGGAAGCTGGCAGACAAAACTCAGACGCGGGAGGCATTCATAGGCATTCTCCAAAGACAGGGACTCAAAACCATAAAATAGAGGCAGAGCTCTGTACCTGGAGTGGAGGCTATGCTTCTATGAAGGCAAGTAACTTGAACCAAAGAGAAACAAGCTTCTCAGTGCAACTGATACCAGTCTGCTCCAAACTCTCTAGAGGTCAAAACCTTTTGAGGGCAAGAGATCTTTAATGTGGTTATGTTAGAAGTAATTGGAAGGAGACTTATAGGGACAAAGGACCTTGGGTTGAGAGAGTTTTTCATTCAAAACCTCACCAGATGAAAGAACAGAGAGCGATTCCTTGTAATATTTTTTAACTGAGAAAGCAGCATAAGTGTGTGACGTGTCCTGAACCTAAGGGCACAGCCTGGTGACTGCACGTGGATGCAACTGGTACCCAGCTCACATGAAGACACGGAACAGCCAGCACTCTAGACCTTTCTCTCGAGATTTCTCAGTCAATGACCTCCAAACTCCAGGGCAGTTAACCCCTCTTCTGACCTTCAACACTCCATGAGTTGGTTTCCCTGTCTCTGATCTTCATGAAAAGGGTGCACCCTAACCCTAGCCCTAACCCTAACCCTCATTCACGTCGCGTGATGCTCTCTGATCAACATGACAGCTCAGAACTGTTTGCAAACCCATAGCCCAATCTTTATGTAGGGCACCCCATGGCGCATGGACAAAACAAAATTTAATTATTTGTACTCCTTTAGATGGGAACTGTGTTTTGTTGTTTTGTCCTGTGTCGGGGTATTATCAACAAAGCTTCTCTGCATCTCACCGTATGTGTGTGTTGGGTGATGTCTGTAATCACTCTCTCAAATATGTAAGCAGGAGTGCAGTGACTGGGTGCTGGGCCAGGCCTTACCTCCAGCTCGGTGGTCACGGCCTACCGGCTGCCCATCATGGCGGGCTCCACTCTCTCCAGCAATGTATGCGGGCTCTGGTCCCTCCGTGCTGTTCTTTATACTTGCCAAAAGTTTCCAGTATTCCAATCCTTTCTCCAATATTCACAAGTTTATTGTGGCTTGTTGGTTTGTTTCAAGTTCAGCCCTACTGATGGGTCTTGTAGAGGTAACCCACTGTGGCCGCAGTCTGCATGTTCTTGAAGAGTAATGTTGCCGGGCCCCTTGCCAATAGCTAATTGGGCGTTTGGACATTATATTCTACTTTGAGCTGTTCCGGTGCTGTTTTGACCATAGTTTGGTTTTTTTTTTAATGTTCTCTTACTGATTTGTTAGAATTCTGTGAAAATACAGGCTATGAGACTGGTGTTGGAATGTTTGGCAAAGCCCTGCTTCTGCAGGCGGTACCTGAGGATCTGAGGCAATCCTTAGCTTAAAGCCAGAGGCACTGAGGAACCCAGCCGGGTCATGGAGATTGCCCTGGGTTCAAAATTTGTTAGACATAATGGCTTGCATTCTGACTGAGCTGCCGCATGTTCATTTTACTGCTGACCCAGGAAACAAGTAGTGCCAAAGTCATGTGCTCTGATACAGGGGTGACAGTGAGCTCCATAACATGTCTTTTGGCTTTCACTGGGTCAGGGGGGTGCCCAAAGTTGGTAAGTCTTGGCAGCCCACATAAAGAGAGGCCAATACCTGGCTCAGGGGCCCAGGGGTATGGGCTTCCCGCCTTCCCAGCACCAGGACTGGGGAGGGACAAGACACTAGACACTCACCAGGTCACCACGTAAGTCACTTCCTTTGAGTGCATTCACGTATGCTTGTGTCCCTTTCCTTAGTGTAACAGGTGCTGGCACAGCACACGGAAGCCAACCTCTAGTCATGGGGGGAACAAAAGGCCAACCAAGGAAATTAGGTCTGGGATCACACGGGTTTGTAACAGTGTGTCCGATTTACACAACCTACTTTCATCTTTCATGGGATGTCAAGAATGACTCTGAAAATAGAATGTAACCCTCAATATAAGTGAGAAAAGAACGAGCGAATCATGAATTTTGTTCGCATTTGCAAAGATCATATATAAAATTATATATTATGACTTGGACTATGTATGTTATTATTAATCGTTGCCTGGGTAGGGGGCTCCTGAGTCGCTCAGTCAGTGGAGCGTCCAACTCTTGATCTCGGCTCGGGTCATGATGTCACAGGTCATGAGTCTGAGCCCGTGTCAGACTCTATGCTGACAGTGTGGAGCCTGCTCGGCATTCTCTCTCTCCCTCTCTCTCTTCCCCTTCCCTACTCGTGCTTTCTCTTTCTCTCAAAATAAATAAATAAAATTAAAAAAAAATAATTGCCTGGGTTACAACTTCCCTAATTGCAGAAGAGATAAAAACAGAATAACGGTTTCAAGATATTTCAATACATAGATGAAATTCCAGTACCAAAGTGCTTCAGCAAAATTGACTAGAGTGTCTTTGCATATGGATTATGAATCCCATCCCCTAAGGTAAACATGAGTATAAAGAGTGAATGTTTCTTTCTTTCTTTTTTTTTTTTTACAAAACCTATGAAGTTCTGGGTTTCCATTAATTTGAATAAGTACCTGAAACTAAAAGGTCACGGTAATTACATTGAATGGACTGAATTAGCAGAGTTCATATTTACTGTTTGGAGCCTGTTAAAATTTGGTTAAGCTGGTGTACCTGTTACCATCACTAAGCACTACGTGATATAACTTCTGGAATTGCAAAGTGTCTGTCAGGCAGGCTCCGTTCTCAATGAGACTTTCACACTTGGGTATTGTTTTAGAAGTAAGTACGTATAGCGGGGATATGTAAGTGAACAGAAAACAGTGGTTTTCCATTTCATGTTATTCTGTTTCTTTAAAGTTTGTTTATTTTGAGAGAGAGTGAGAGCAGGGAAGGGGAAGAGAGAGGGGGAGAGAGAATCCCAAGCAGACTGTCAGCGCAGAACCCGACGCAGGGCTCGGACTCACGAACCACGAGGTCTTTGTGTGTCAGGAATCCAAATCCGAACAGTTCCTGGAAGGTTGGCGGCATCATTCCCGCCTTAGAAGTGAGAAAAGGAAGGCTCAGAGTAAAGAAGTTTTCTAGCGCCCCTCGTAGAGAAGACGTGCGTACCCATTTCTGATTTCCGCCCGGTTCTCTTTAGGGAGAGAAACCACGGAGAGAGTGCTCTCAGAAGATGCCTTCAGCCACCAGGAGCAGACACGCTGAAAACAGGAGAGAACAAAAGAAGACAAAGATCCAAGGGTTCAGACCTACCCAGCTTGGGGAAGTAAGAGAGGCGTCTGGGGCAGGGGCTCCCTTCTCCCCCGTCTCGGCCGTCAGTGTCATTCTGCAATAGCTTCCCCGAGAAGCCCGGCCTTCCTGGGTTTCCCGAGAGTTTCCTTTCTCCCTGTAGCCACGGCCTGAGGACAATTCTGAAGACATGACACGAGGGCGGTGCATGGTCAAATCCTGCACGCTCATAAGAAAAACAGGAAGACCATTCTAAGGCCGATGCCTTTGGACAGACAACATCTATATTCAAAAGGGTACTCACCAGACGCCTTACTTTTGTGTAGTAGTGATTATGTATGGTGTAGTTTTCCGAGGTCATCCGAGAACACAGAAAAGCTGCCGAGTTAGTTATTGTTACTAGTACCCTTCCATACTCAACGATCTCCTCCCCAGGACCGACGTTTGGGGTTTTAGACTAGCTTATCCCCCACCATGCATAAGCGATGTGCGGAGCACATGCATGATGGGTGGGTAGAGATTACACAGAAAAACAGAAATTAGGGGCGCCTGGGCGGCTCAGTGAGTTAAGCGGCCAACTCTCGGTTTTGGCTCAGGTGGTGATCTCGTGGTTCGTGAGCTCGAGCCCCGCATTGGGCCCTGTGATGACAACGTGGAATTTCTCTCTCTCCTCCTCTCTCTGCCCCTTCCCCACTCTCTCTCTCTTTCCCAAAACAAACAAATAATAAAGTAAAAAAAATTTAAAAAACACAAAAATTCTGTTTTTGAAGAAGGCATTATTTTTCACTGGAAAATTATACATTTAAAATGAAAGTACCATTTTATTGAAGTTTCCTGTGGAAGAAGACTGCTCGTGTCATGCGGTGCTTACTGATTACGAAGTTACTTAGAGGAAGGTGCTAATTATGTGCTTACATTACATACCAACAATTTTTCCAAGAAGCATTTTCCCTGAACAATACAATTATAGTGTAGATGCAGGAATTTAGATTTTTCTCATTTTTACTATCAGGGGGAAAAGGCCCTCCCTAATGGACCACCTGAAAAGAATGCTTCATTTAGAGCCCTGTTCTGGCTTTCAGTACATTTTTTGTCTTAGTAAATATTCTGAAAAAAAAAAAAGGTTGATTATGACAAAAAGCATTTTTAAAAGAGTATCGTAAGTAAGAAATACTTCAATACTTTATTTAGAATAGGGTATTTTAAAGTTAAATTTGACCTATGCAATACTGGTAATTGGAATTGATTCTTCTCGTTTATAACACAGTGTGTTTATAATGTCTTGTGGATACAATGTAAAGTAAAATAGTAATAGAAAAAATTATAGTCCTTGCCTCTTGCGAGGAAGAATAACCCTGATGGAAATACCTTTTTCACTCAAGTACATATGAAGAGTATAAATACGATGTTGGGTACAGGTACTAGGTAGTAATCACCGAGTTGACTGATCACTGTGCATCAGTACTAAAGTCATACTCGATTATATGATGGCATCGCTCCAAAGTCCCTTGGAGAACATGCTGAACTCTGCTGACAACATAAAAATCACTGAGAGATTGGAGTTCATTCATGGGCTTTAGAGAATGAGATGGTCTAGCTCTGCAGATAATGCACTGTCCTGCTTTTGTTTGAAGCTAATCACGTGGCTAAGGACCTTGCAACATACAGAGGTCCTCCTGGTTGTTTTTACACTGACATTATGGAACCGATCCAAGAACTTACGATGTTTGCTCAGGCTAACTTTGTCAGACATTAATGACTGAGCTTTGAGGGGAAACTGAACACTCTCTTTGCTGGTATGATAAGTTATAATATTTGTGGAAACATTCCATTACATACAGGGGATATCTAGAAAGAGATGTTAAATTCAAGCAGGAATGAATTGATTTTAATACTAAATTAAAATCAGCTTGTCCCACTCAGATACTTCGAACATTTAGGTGCTTTGAAAAGAAACTAAATCTCGGTGGAAAAAAATGTCAGTGCTCTTTGTCTGTCATCACAATTCTGAACAGTTATCATTTGTGCTGGTATAATTCATAGCGAATGCTAGCTAGTTTATTCTTAAAATAAAAAAATCGCTTTAAAGATTGCCTTACAAATTAATGTGCTTCTAGCCTGTTTCTTTTTGAGAACTCTGCCATTGCTAAATGCAGCACAAAAAGTCACCAAGGTAATCTTGTAGTTCTAGGCAAAATCTATTAATCTCTGAGAAACTCAAAAGTAAATTTGCTGATTAAGGTGATGTGTGTAGGTCATTCCTTACCATCATTAAGTTGTGGCCACAGAAAACATTTGTATATATATATATATATATATATATATATACACACACACACACACACATTTGTTTAAATAAATATATATACATATACATATGTATATATATACATATATATATTTATCATGTACTTTTTTGTGTAGATTTTGTATAGATTCTACATATATAAGCTCTGCATATATACATATATACATGTGATATGTATATGTTATATATAAATATATTCTGTTCATATGTAAACATACAAACATATTATTTTTCTAAATAAAGGTATACTAATTTTGGAAGATTTTCAGAAGCACTAAGAAAATTTGATGAACTGCCCCCACTACTTTCAAAGATGATTTTTAGCCATATAAACAGGAAGAATTTTTTTTCAGCTGAACTCTGAAAGTGAGGTGAATGTAATCAAAGTAAGATTTTAAGGACCCAAATCTCACACTGAATGGTAGAATTATCACAGGCCATGACAGCTGGAAATGATAGGGACTTCTGTGCAGTCCTCATATTGAGAGCTAGCTAGACTGCTCTGGGAGAAACATTGCTTAGCTCGGGAAAAACAGAGTAGGAATTTATAAAACATGGGCTTAGAAATATTATTTTGAACCAAGAAGCTCTGTATAAAGAGATGGTGTATGATGGTGGGGCCCCACCGAACAGTTGGTAGCCATTGATTCTGTCGATCAAAATACAGAAAAATTGATTGGGTGTAAAAACAATATTCTTCTCAGAAAGCACAAGCTTCTGAGTGATTCCTCAACTGGAATCTTAAGAGTTTTAATAGTTCCAACCAACGTTTCTTTTTATATAGCACGTTGCATTGTACTACAAAGTGGTTTTGACTCATTGTTTAAATATGAAATGGCCTTACCATTCCGGATGATCTCTGAAGTGCTTTCCAGATTTTTAAGCCTGCGGTACTCTGGAATGAACATAGCTCAGTTGAAAAATCGACAGTTCAGTTGATCCACAAAAGAGGGTTTTTTGACATCTCGGACAATGCTTGTCCCGTGCTCACAAGTTGAAAAGTCAGTAGAACGGTGATTCCGTTTCGGAGTCTCTCCGGATGCCTCTATTGGATCAGAACACAGTCATGCAGACACTTGCTTGGGTCCCACGTAGCACTCCGGATACATCAGTTCATAACTTTCTGTTTTCAGCCAGTTTCCTTTGGAGGACTTTTATTGATTGCTGCCAAAACGATCACAATGTTCACGGTAGGAAGTAGAAGGTAACGGTGGAGATGAAATCCCACAACATGTATGCAGGTGTGTGCTCGAGAATGGGGCCCTCACAAGCACCAAAACCCAGCAGAATTCAATACGTTCTAGTCATAGTAAAGATCAGACCAAAGATGTGTTAATGAAGGTACATTTATGTGATGGCCTGTTCCCGAAAATGATGAGAGAAATCAGACTGTAAGTCAGGTCTATTCAAGGAGATCAGTCTGTACTTACTCTATGAAGTAGAGACTGTACCAGGACAGAAAGAAGTAGGTAAAAGTCAAGCCACCAGTGCCACAAGCAGCCTCTGACTGTGACAGAGAGAAAATGATGCCCCCAGTTTGGACACCTCAGAGCGCAGGCAGGTAGGTCCTCTAGGAAATTCAAATCGATATAGTGAACTTTAAATCAATATACTATGTTGCTTTCCTGCTCTGATGTCAGGATTATTTCCTCTTCCCACCAGTCTCCAGAGTATGCCCCTCAACACTCACACTTTCTGGGGGGTTGGAGGGACAGTCCTGTGAGGAGAGTGGGTCCTTCTAGCAACGTCAGAAGGGGGGTTGTCTTCCCTGAAGACTTGGCTATACTCCTTGTGTTTGAAAGACTAACACATTTTTTAAAGTTTATTTTATTATCCATTTTGGGAGAAAGAGAGAGAGAGAGAAAGGGAGAGGGGCAGAGAGAGGGAGAGAGAGGGAATCCTAAGCAGGCTCCGTGTTATCAGTGCAGAGCCTGATATGAGGCTCAATCTCATGACCCATGAGATCATGACGGAGACAAAATCCAGAGTTGGACGCTTAACTGACGGAGCCACAAGACTAATATATTTAAAACACTTGAGCACTTGGGGCACCTGGCTGGCTCCATCAGAGGAGTGTGTGACTCTTGATCTCAGGGTCTCGAGTTCAAGCCCCACATTGGGTGGAGAGGTGACTTAAGATGAATAAATAAAACTAGGTCATAGATTATTAGATCAAAGGGGTCATATAACTGAAAAATTATTGACCAAATTCAATTTTGAGAAGCATGAGTTTTGAGTTTTAGAAAGTATGGCCCTTAGAATTCTCATTTTGATTTTTCCTCTCTCCCTGGTTTCATAATACACACACACACACACACACACACACACACATATATATATATATATATATATAAAATATATTTTTTTTTCCAGAGGAAGGGATAGTATCTCATCCTGGACGTAGTTTACTGGGTCCCAGAGAAAATATTACTCTTTGAAAATAGAGTGTTCTTGGGGCACCTGGGTGGGTCAGTCGGTTGAGCGTCTGACTCTTGATTTCAGCTCAGGTCATGATCTCAGGGTTGCTGGATAAAACCCCACATCAGGCTCTGCACTGAGTGTGGAACCTGGTTCAGATTCTCTCTCTCTCTCTGTCTCTCTCTCTCTCTCTCTCTTTCCCTCTGTCCCTCTTTCTCTCTCTTTCTCTCAAAATAAATAAACTTTAAGAAAGAAAAAAGAAAATAGAGTATACTCTATGTCATTTAGCTCCCTTGAAAGTATAGTAGAAATCATGTATTTTATAGAATTCTGTATCTTCCTTGATTTTAGTCCTGATTTTAATCCATTCATGACTTTAGCTCCATATCATTATTAAGCTTATTTGCAGGTTGTTAAGTATGTCTGATTTTTCTCAATTTTTCTTTACAGAACTTACAGTGAGGTGAAAAACTCTTACTTTCTTTAAAAGAGTTAAATGTTATTCTCCAAATATTACCAAAAATAGAGGGAAAAAAAATAAGGTCGCTAAAGAGTAAAACTATTATTTTTGGAAACACAATTGCCCAGATTTATAATAGTTTAGTGAAATTCATCTAATAGTTTAATCTTGTTTAAAAGTGGTTAAACATAATTAAGAGTATGCATTCATAGTAGACCTTAAGTGTCTCTTCCCTCTTTATTTCTATGAAATATTAGCCTTTTGAATGAAAATTGTGGGGGACGAGCCAATACATCGTGTTATTTTGTGTTCAACATAGCTAAAAATTTGGCTTCAAAAAATGGCTTCAAAATAATAATAAGATGATCTTTAATCTTTATGAAGTTGTATTTCGGGTTCCTCCTCACATTGGTGGATATTATTGACTTTCCTAAATACAAACTGTGAACGTAGGAAACATAGAAGTGACCTATAAATAAAGCCCAGGGTCTAGGGAAAAAAAAAAAAAAAAAAAAAAGAACATACACATCCCAACCCAGAATGTTAATGAGTTTCTTATTTCCTAGTTCAGTGATGATATTTTAGGAATGTATAAACGCAATTCCTTCTCAGTAATTGTACCTATTTTTTTTAACTGGTCTTCTACTTAAGATTTAACTTAGGTAAAGGGAAGAATTAATTCCTTTAACAACCAGCAATTAAACCAGAAAAGAAACAACCAAAAAAATCCTGTAAATGTCCCCTATGTTTTGAAATTATAAAAATAGGTTTCTGAACATTCCAGTTACCAAAAATGCAGAGTTGACTGTAGAAATATTGTTAGCTGAATGGTGACAAATAGGATATAACTTTCATAATATGATAGGGAGGCTCTTTGGAAACATCAGACAGCAAACATCCATGGTGAACCTGACAATCATTTCTTTTGAGAGCATGACAGGCGAGAACACCCTTATCATCAGCTCTCCTGAAAACCACCCTGCAGTTTCTGGCCAGTGCGGAAAACCAAGAGACCCAAGCACAACAACAAAAAGGCACAGCTTAAAAGGAAGAGTAAAATCGTCATTCTCTAGTGACGTGACTGCATGCATGGAAAATCTGAAAAATGAGAATTAAGAAAATTTTTACGTGCTTGCTATTCACAAGACTTCCATGTATGACATGTATAACACGATGTACATTGTGATAACATTCATATAGTATATCATTTAATAATATAGTAATCATGCTGTATCTTCTTTCTTTCTTTCTTCCTTTCTTTCTTTCTCTTTCTTTCTTTCTTTTCCTTCCTTCCTTCCATATTCTTTATTTCTTTCTCATCCTTTCTTTTTTCAAAAACCGTTCATCTATCTGCAGATCTTTAAATCTTTATTTCACAACCTCCATTCAAATTAGGAAGATTAAAATAAATCAATTAAAAAATAAATCCCAGGGTTTCATTGACACAGTAACCGTGGACCTTGTTATAGTTCAAAGGCAGAAATAATGTTTTACTGAGGGAAATAGCAAACGCATATATTTCTGGGATGGGTTAACACGAGGACTACACACTAAGCAATTCCACCCGATCTACGTGAATTGTTAGGCTTCGGATTTATCTGAAAGGTCCTGGGGGCACTTTGGATGGTGGGGCAAGTCATACTTGAGAGAAGCATGTAACTCCTGTTTTCATTTCATTTACTTTTTAAAAGGAGTTCAAATAATTTTCAGGCAGGTGATCGCCTCAGCCCAGAGTTTAGAGAAGAATGATGTGCCCGTGTTCCAACCTGACCTTGTCGGTGCAGCTCGCTATTCGGACCTTCAGGACAATGAGGGACCCTGAGCCGGGGTGGTTCTGAATCGGTACGAGAGGGGCTACATTCACTGCTCCCCAGAAACTGCAGAGTAAGTCCTGCTCACCAGACTGGAATTCGGTAACAGAAGCAGAAAATAATAACCTGGCGTATCCTGCCATTTGACCTGAGACAAGGAAGCATGTGACTTCACTCTGATCAAGCAATAGATGTGGAAGAGACACCACCGTGAGCTCCCTAGGTGACTATTGTCATTGTCAGTTAGAGAGGGGCTTTCCTTATCTTATGCTGCTTTTGTGAAATGCGACACTAGCTTTTCCTTACAAAATGTTTGTGATACCCACTATCAGGAACTTTTGTTCTTAGCATGGAAACAATCACAAATTGCTAAATGCTCGGATCTAAAGGAGATATTAGGGTGGGTTTTCTGCCTTATCAGGTTTGTGATTTACTGCATCTGGGGCCCAGAAAATGGGATTATTTTAAAAAGCTTGCACCTTCTGAAATCCTAATTATTTGCATCCTGAAAGCATCCTTTAGAGTTTTAACTCAATTTTCTACATGAAATATACACAGACTGATCAGGTGCGTTTTACCTCCCCAGTGTCTTTGATAATTGGTTTTTATCTTTTTCCACCTCTAGCCATATTTCCCTAAGTTTTTCTTGAAACAAATACAATCATCTAATGTAATCTTAACAAAAGCGTGTCTGATTGGATATTAAACCACAAGGAATCAAGTGCCAAAGAGTCAACATTCTAATAAGAATATTCAATTTAAAACCAAAGTATCAGGGCTCCTGGGTGGCTCAGGTCATGACCTCACAGTTTGGGAGTTTGAGCCCCGCATCGAGCTCTATGCTGACAGCGTGGAGCCTGCTTGGGATCCTCTCTCTCTCTCCCTCTCTTTCCCCCTCTAAATAAGTAAATAAACTTAAAATAAATTAAAATTGTTTCTCTTGGATCGCCCGTATCATGAGCTAAGGCCCCACACAACATCAGGTTGAGACCAAGTCAAATAGTAAAGCAAGACAGACAGGGACAGGGATGAATTTTGCAAAGATGATTCCAATGTGGTGGGATGGCCTTCACAGGGTTTTTATTTTTTTCTTTATTTTTGCAATCAGAGTATTTCCATGTTAGCTTTCTGAAGACGTGTGTCCTTTCCTGAAGCTAACATCACTTAAATTTAGGTATTTGTATTTATATGTGAACTAAATGATTCACAAAGTGGAGGTGGAGGGGTTGTAATCACGAGAAAAGATGAGATGCTTCATTCAGGAAAGATTGAAATGACTTCTGGAAAATCACGGATGAGAATTCACGCTTG
This sequence comes from Acinonyx jubatus, assembly GCF_027475565.1. NCBI lineage: Eukaryota > Metazoa > Chordata > Mammalia > Carnivora > Felidae > Acinonyx > Acinonyx jubatus. Next base: position 2,209,281 of record NC_069382.1, on the reverse strand, counting down.
CCTGGCATCAGTGGCCAGTTGCGGGTTAGACGAAGGTTCCGGCACTTTGCCTAAAATGTCTGTTAGCGGAATTGCAACCGGAAAGAAAAGAAACCCCACCTTCTAATCCGCGTCCTCAAATTTTCAGTGAAGATGCTCTGCACGCGTTGAATGATGTTGAACGATGCCTCCGACGTGTCCATAGGACGGTGCCGTGACTCCGGCAGGGCGCGTCTAACAGTTCCCGGGGGGGAGGGGGGAGGGTGGGGTTTGCTTGTCTCCCCTTTTAATTCATTGATCCTTGAACTTTGACAACTGTTGGCCGTTGAGGACCAAGCGGGCTCTACATCACGCCGATGGCAGGTGCGCTGGGCCTCCAGGCTCTGTCTGCTTGCTCACGTGTGTTTAGAGCAGCTCGGCAATGCGGGGTGTTGTCACACAGCAGGACTCAACGATCCTTAGGTCACTTCGTCCTCTTCCCTACGTTGCCCTAAGTGTGAAAACATACATGGGGCTTGGAGTAAATGATCGCTATTAATCATTAGGAATGAGTTGCCGTGGACGGGCCAGGGCGTCCTCACACTGACAGTGGTGGCTCCCAGCCTCTGGGTTTGCATGCTCTGCCTTCACTCCAAGCCCCTTCCGTGGACAGAGCCACCCACGCTGTCACGACACTGGGGTTTACACGTGTCCTAAAGCGTATCCAAGGGTGTCCAGTTTCAAAATCACTGCACTCTGGGGTCATTTGGATTTTCTTGAAAGGTTAAGACAGGCATTTCTATATCACAATGAGAGAGAAAAATATTTGCACGTTTCAGCCTCATCCCTGGGGACAGCGTTTGCCAAACCTCCCTCCATGCTGGGGTGGTGATGATAGAGCCCACGACAAGCTTAGGGGAACAGGAGAGGGGCGTCAGTGTCCTTGCTGCTACACTGGAGCCACGGTTCCTCTTTCAGTGACCTGTGGGGAGGCCCGCACGCGAGGGCAGCAAAAGTGGATTTGGCTTATGTCTCCTGGGCAGAGGGCTTTTCAAATCCCTTTATCCGTCCTCATAAACGTGTCTTTCCCAGGCCCCCCTCTTCGAGGCAGATGACAATGTCTAGTGTTCTCCCAGCTTGGCACATTGTCAACCTTGGTGGCTGGGGCTGGGAGACAGTGACCTGCAGATCCCGGCTGAGACCCTCCTTTCAACCATGACTTCTGCCCCGAGCTCTGCCTTCCAGCACCTCTGCACCCCTGCCTGGGACCCTGGAGAGCCAGGAGAGGCTGCAGGCACCTGCAAGGACCCTCCTGCTGGCTCTCGGGGCATAGTTCTTACTCAGGGACCCTATGCTCCGTGGCCTTGCACCGCCCTGCCTGGGCTGGTCTCTCCCCCACGGGGAGACCCCAAACCTGTCCTCCCCACCGTCTGCCCCCATCAGCTGACAAACGCCCCAATTCTCCATCTACAACGTCCACCTGACTTGCCCTGTGGTCTTAGGAAACCTAGCTTTCTCCTATCGGCAGAGAAGACACAGTCTTTTTGTCCTCAGAGACAAGAAGGTGTCCAGAACCCAGTCCATCCTGTTTTCTAAGTCTCGGGGCTGTGCCACTGCCTGCAGAATATGACAAACAGGAATGTGCCATAGTCCCGCCTTTGCAGGTGACAACAAGGTCACATGTGTGAGAGGTACAGGTGCAGTTCCACGGACCACAGCCCAACCCCTGGTTAGAATATTTTTAATGATTTTTTTCCAGCTTTATCGCAGTAGGATTGACAAACAAATTTATATATATATCTATGTAATATATATGCGTATATGATATGTATGTATACATATTAGGCCTGTACAATGCGAAGTGCGAATATACATACACACTGTAACGTGATTACTATAATCGACCTGGTTGGCATAGCCAACCCCTCACTTAGTTACCATTTTATGCTGTTTTTGACGCTGGAGAACTCCTCTCTGAGCAAATTTCAAGGATGCATACATTATCACCAACTAGTCACGAGGCTGGACATGAAGTCTCCAGGACTGCACTGCTCCTAAAACTGAAGGTCTGTAGCCTCCCCAACAGCTATCTCCCCTTCTAAGATAGTGTCCGTAGGGGAAAGTTTCCCAGTGCAAACAAACAGCAGCAAACCACTGAGAATGAGGGCTCTGGGTTGTATAGTTGGTGGTGCTTTTTACTCAATTAGCCTACGGCAGTTGGAGTTCCAGTCATTTTAAAACCATCCATGTGGCAAAGAGGAGAGAAGGGATTTGTCGGTACACGATTCTTTCATTCCCTCTCTGAAAAAGTTGTCCCAAGTCAGAGAACCGATTACGAACTGCCAGCTGCAACTTATCTTTCCGAGGATGGATTTTTTTCAAGTATCAAGTCAAGCACAGAAATTAAGTAATACGATGTTTCCTCGTGCTGTCTACACAAGAATGCCCTCAGGATCCCTACACGTTTTCACACATGCCTCCGGATGCCACTTCACTGACAATCATTGTACTGGGAAGTGTAATTTGGGTCCTTGGTATTTTCTGAAAACTGTCCATGGCTTGTGTGACTTAACACCACATAAAGTTTCATAAAGTAGGACAATTATTGTCTCTGATTTATAGATGAGAGCAGTGATCGTTGGATTGCCAAGAAATTTGCCTCATTTATGGGCACAGAGCAAAGGCAGGAAGAGAAGCCAGACTGGAATCCTTCCATTTTTTTCTTACAAAAAACCAAAAGGCTTCGAAATTGCATTAGACCTTTTGGAGACAAAAGCATGTATTGTGGTGTTAAAAATCTGATGCTAAGTTTAGTTTCGACTTTCCACAATAACACCAGTGCTGTTGCTGACTTTATGTGGCAAAATATGGCGGCAGAATTTGGGATTTGAGATTGGGTTCTCAGAGTGTGTCCTTGTTTGTTTGCCTTCCTTGAGTTCGAAATCCAAAATCTAACTTAAAAAAAAAAAAGAGGATGATGTCGAAGGCAGATTCCTCTGTCTTATCTCTTCTCAGCCAGTTATTCGTCCCTTACTGTGTCCTTGTTCCATTCGAGGTTACTCTAAACCATCTGAGATGTGTGCCATTTTCGAGACAAATGGGAGTAGAGCAATCCAAAATGCAGACCACCTTTGTTCCCATTTTGGAGTTAGCAACTTCCCGACAATTTTCTAGTTGAAGAGGCAACAGCCCCTGCGTTGAGAGAAGAGCCAGTGGAGCAACTTCTACGTGTGGACTTATGTCCATTTGCAAGAGATTTGTGAAGTGAGACCAAGGGTAGAGCCATCTTTCAGCCCTTCCCCACGGGTTTCCAGGGAACGGGTTTTATTCTGTCTCCATACCCCTCAAGACCATTGCTAGCACCAACTCCTGTGGCTACTTCTCTTTCTCTCTCTCTTTCTGTGTGTGTGTGTGTGTGTGTGTGTGTTCCATACACTACTGTAGTTGGGAGGGTCCCTAGGTAGGTGGGGGAAACAAATGAAAGTACTGTAAAGCCACATGAAGTGGTGTCAAGAGAAACGGGTGCTTTTGAATAATGTTATTTATGGGATTCATGAATTATATGAGTGTTGGCAGAAGAAACCATACTTTAATTTGACAGATCTCTAAGATTCCCCAGACAAGCTTAGCCAGCCATAGTCACCCAGCGTGGAAAGAAACAAGAGAATTTATATTTGTTGAGCAGCAGGCACCTAAACATTGCATACTCAGAGCAGATCACTGTCCAGCCATCCTGTGACCAGCTTGTAGAGATGAAAAGCCAAACCCCAGAGTCTCTTACAACACCAGTTCCAATAGCTCTCACATTCCTACAACAAGCTCCTTGCACTATGTCGTGCACATAGTTTTCGATTTCTAAGGAGAAATGGCAAAGTAAATAAAGCTGTGTTTTGTTAATGAAAACACGACCTGCACTTGAAAGAATTGGTTTTGAGTCTGGAGGCATATGCTGTTTGGTAAGAACGTGGCAAGGAAACCCAGTGGAGAGAAAAAGACACACTTCGCTTTGAGATATTCTATTCTTTGAATTGCAAAAGTAGGACATGCACACGGAGATCAAAGGGCAAGCAGTGTAAATGGTTAACACGGAAATCTGTTGGGGTCTCCTGTCTCCTTCCACATTTGCAGTCCTTAGTGGGAACCAGTGGTCACCTTTTCTCTCTCTGGCCCTTCTGATGGTGACCCCCACACCTGACAACTCCACGATGGAGAGACTGTGCCACCAATGCTGGAACCGATCAAACTTAGTATCTCTGAAAATGGTTCCAATCAGACAGTAGGTATCTCTGTCTTCTTGCAATAGAAGGGACACAGCAGCATCCAGGAAACTGAACCAAGTCTTTACAGAGCTGACTTCTAGTGTAGGCAACACAGTCATAAAGAGCAGATTTTAAAAAATACCAGCAGATGGGGCGTCTGGGTGGCTCAGTCGACTAAGCGTCCGACTCTTGATTTCGGCTCAGGTCATGATCTCACGATTCTGTGAGATGGAGTCCTGAGTCAGGTTCTGAGCCAACAGCACGGAGCCTGCTTAAGATTCTCTCTCCTCCTCTCTCACGCGCACACTCTCTCTCTCTCTCTCAAGAAAAAAAAATAAACTTAAAAAATATCAGCAGAAAGTCAGTAGACATCACAGAATGAGGAATATTCTTTTAAAAACAATTCCAATATTCTCTTAAAAACAATTACACAGCGTAGTATCCATTTCAGGTGTACAACGTGGTGATTCAACACATCCACACGTCTCCCGGTGATCTTCGTGCCGAGTGCCCCCCTTCCTCCCCACCACCCATTTCCTCCAACTCCCCACTTATTTCCCCTCTGGAAACCATCAGTGTGTTCTCTGGACTTAAGAGTCTGTTTCTTTGTCTCTCTCTCTCTCTCTCTCTCTCTCTCTCTCTATCTGTCTCTCTCTTTTCTCTTTGCTGGTTTGTTTTGTTAGAATGAGGGATATTCTAAAAAACAACAGACTTGGGCGCCTGGCTGGCTTAGTCTACGTGTCGTGAGTTTGAGTTCCACCTTGGATGGACCGATTGCTAAAAATAAATAAACTTTAATAAAATAAAGTAAAATAAAAAACAGTGGAGTTGATGTTGTCCACAGTGAAGGCAGTGGCACACATGGATGCACGCTCTACGTTAAAAATGTTTCAGAGACCCAGACGTAGCATGCCCTCCTTGCTTGGACACTGATTCAAACTGACCACCAATTTTGAAAGAGTCAGAAAAATGAGAGAATAATCTACGTTTGTGCTGTTTTTTATGAACTATTATTTTGGTTAGGTATGGCAATAGCATTTTGGTTATAATGAGAATGTTCCTAATTGTTTCAGAATTTTTTAATGTTTATTTTTGAGAGAAAGAGAGAGAGAGAGACAGAGCTCAAACAGAGGAGGGGCAGAGACAGAGGGAGACACAGAATCCCAAGCAGGATCCAGGCTCCGAGCTGTCAGCACAGAGCCCGACGCAGGGCTGGAATTCACCAACCTTGAGATCATGACCTGAGACAAAGCCGGATGCTTAACTGACTGAGCCACGCAGGTGCCCCAAGAATGTTCCTAATTTTTATAAATATATACAGCAGTATGTAGGGGGGACATGACTCAGTGTCTGGGACTTGCTTTGAAAACGGCAAACAATAAGCAGAACAAAAAGGATTAGATAAGGCAGATATGGTAAAATCTTGATCATTTGAATCCATATGGCTGATATGTGTCCACACAGTACAGATCCAATATTTTGTGTGCACTTGAAAATGCTCATAATATTTTTAAAGATATTGGTAAATGAGTTGGTCAAAGGAGAACTGAACAGGAAAAACTGTCTCAGTGGATCAAATTCTGGACTTTTCTGATAACTTCAATCATATAAAAGTGAACGAATTCTTTTGCATATTACCTATAAATTCTGTTGTTTTCCTCTCCCAGTTCAATCTCTCATTTAATTTTATTTCTCATTAACATTTTCAATTGCTAGTGAGGTACAAAATGCAAGTAAAAATGAACCCAGAAAAATGTTAATTTTGAAATTGTATACTGGTTCTAATAAAATATTTGGGGAACGGAAAAGCAATGTGCTGCAAAGATTATTATAACTAAATGGGGGCTCATTTCATTCATTTCACTTTGCATCACAATAATATGCTTATCACAAAAATGCGCTAAAACAAACACTTCCTAAAGAAGTAGCAATGAATTTCTATTTCAATTCATAGGTACAGGGTACTCCATTATCTTAAGTACTCAAAATATAAAACTGGCTAAAACAAAAACAGACTCTTTACATCTGCATGTGGAAATTTTAAGAATGTATTAAAATAAATTAATATTTTAAAATGATAATTTTACAGCTCAACCTAGTATAATGGGCACTCAAGCCATCCAGGATGCAATATGCATGATTCATTTCCATACTTACGGATGTAAAATACTTCCATTTAATTAGAACGGCTTTATTCTCTCAACAATTGGTACTTGCCATATTGTGAAGGATATCCATTTATTATGAAAGAAAACTCATATCAAATGTTAATAGCACTACAGCTTTTGCATTATTTTAAGTCCAAACCTATTATTTTAAAAAAGAAAAAGGAGATGTTGCCTGTGTTGGTTTGGGGAAAGTAAGAGAGAATTTTGTAATTCCGAATTCCATTTCCAGGATGAAAAGATTTGTGGGGATTATTTATTGTAGTTAGATACATTTTTCAAACTGCTCTTTTTTTTTTTTTTCAATTTTCTTCTTATTTGTGAGTCCAAAGGAAATTATTGGCTCTTTACTATGATTAAACTCTGCAGGCTTCTGTAGTCAGCAGGAAATTAATAATTAGTTGTTGCTGATAAAGCACAGAGCATCTCAGTCAACCGTCTTCTCATATCAATTATCATCTTATTTTTATCAGATATTGGGGAAGAATTGGTACCAAGTTTGGGCAAGAAAAATGTATAATCCCTTTCTAGAAAAGGAAAAGTATGTCTTTAGCCATCCATGCAATCATATAGTAATGCTACAAATATTTCCTCCTCCCTTATTATCCTATAGTCAGAGAATTAGAAAAATAAAAGCAATACAAAATGATTAAAAAATAATACAATATTCCAGGATTTCCCAGCCCCCTACCTGTTATGCAGAATGTCTCCACATTTTGTCTTCACTTTTTCTTTCTTTCTTTTTTTTTTTTTAAATGTAAGCTCTATGCCCAACGTGGGGCATGAACTCCCAACCTGAGGATCAAGAGTCACCTGCTCTACCCATTGAGTCAGCAAGGCACCCCTCTTCTTCCATTTCTATCTTCAGTGCGTGCCTACCTGTCCCGTAAACCAGAGACAAAACCCCCACCAAAGCCCTGTACGACCTCTCATTTCCTTGGCCCCGTATGTTGGCTCACACAGTACATTTTTTAACGTTTTTGAAGGTCTATTATCCCTCAAAGGTGGGATCGAAGACACTTATTTTTAAGTTTCCTTATATTGAGAGAGAGAGAGAGAGCTGAGGAGGGGCAGAGAGAGAGAGAGGGAGAGAGAGAATCCCAAGCAGGCTCCTTGCTGACAGCTCAGAGCCTGGAGCCTGCTTCAGATTCTGTGGTCTCCCTCTCTCTCTGCCCCTCCCCCATTCATGCTCTGTCTCTCTCGGTCTCAAAAATAAATAAACGTTAAAAAAAATAAGTAAAAATGGGTATGTTTTGTTTCAAAACGTTTAGAAAAATTTGGTGTTAAATGTGCTCCTTACCAAGGAACAGCTTTGTATCGGAGCCACAGCTGCTGCCTTCTAACCTCCTCGATGGCTAATGATTATTGAGGGGCTGTCTTAGGTACACATTTGATGTCAGGTATTTGCTGCTTGGGGAAAGAGACAAAAGTCAGTGGCACGGGATGGCATGTGTCTACTTCCATAACTGATGCTGCTATGCACCTCAGACACCAAAAGACACAGAAACGTTTCCTAAGTCATCAGAGTCGTTCGTGACCTTCAATGTCGTTTTAATTACACGTATTTTGTGGTGTCATACTACTAAAAGAGGCTGGCAGTTTATATAATAACTATTGATGAAAGTTACACTTACCAACACGCCAATTACACGGACGTGTCTTGCAAACCTGGACCATTTTCGGCAAACCGGGTTAGAGAATTGCTTTTCATGAAAAGTGTATTTTCAAACAGCGAGGCGTGTCTCTCTCAGCTGCCGTCGGGTTGTCACAGGGAACCTCACCAATGTGCTCTGCTATGTAGAAGCCAATGAACGAATACAGCAAACGGTACGGGGCACTGACACGTTCTGACAGTTTGGGGATTTGTAAGAAATCTCTGCACCAACATCAATCTCAAATCTGAGAAAGCAATCCGAATTTGGCATGGATCGGTCGGCTTGGTGATAGAAACTTATTTTCTCAGCTGGGAGGAAGTGACAGGCAATTAGCTCACATCGTTCATTGTAGAGACGCCAGAGGGAACAGTACTCTGTAATTTTGCACGCACATCACGATGACTGCAAGGGTCAATTTGGGCTCGCCCAGGAAAAGAGCATCCAATGGCAGATCCCAGATTTCACAGAAAGCAACAAACATACCTCCTCAGCACGCGCTTTATATAGTCGTATGGCTCTCTCGTTGCCGAGCAGGGGACTTCAGAAGTGATTTACGGACGTACGATTTACAGCCATGCCCAGAGAATGTGGTGTGCATTTCTTTGGTCTTTAAAAGCAGCAAGTCCTACAAAGAAACCAGACTTCTTGAAGGGGATACATCTCTTTTTAATGAAAAATATAAAATATGAATTGATTTCTCTAGCTATTTTGAGAATATTGATTAGGAAATTCTTCGTTTCCGTAACTTATTACTTTTTTATTATAAAACTACAACAGTGACATCCAGTGTTTAGTAAAATTAATGGCACGTCGTCTCTAAGGACAGCTAAGGACCCTCATGTTTTGAACAAAGATGTGTGTGCTTATTTGTCATATGGACACACATGCATAGAAATACACGAACCGCTCAGCGTGGCTTTACTCACTGGAGAGTGTCATCGGCGTGTCCTTCTAGACACGCACACACGGGCACAGCCTCATTTGTGTTCATACTACAAAACTCTCCTGCCCGAAGATTTGGGCTGTTCATCCTAAAACTGGTTTTGATGAGAAAGTTTGCTGAGCTGCATGGGCATTGTTTTCCGTGTTTGTCTTATTTCTGCGTCTTAGGATTCACGCACCTGAGATCAGCTGAATGGTGGCAGAGAAGCGTCCCTCGGGGCTCCCATGGAGTGACAGCCTCAGCCCACATCATTCTCTCCACTTCTCTGTTCTTCAGGATCCAGATACATCCCCCAGCAGGCAGACAATTGTCATGCAGTGGGGGAGAGGGTTACGTTTGTGCTGTATCTTTCTATCGAGTGTGGATCATTTGGATTTGAGTCCTCCTCTCTGCCACACCGCTGCACCTGTCAAAGGCTGTCACCAGGATTCCAGAGTCTAAGAGCAGAGGGAAATGACACTGCAGAGCCCATGCACTGCCTACGATACCCATCTGAGACCCAAGTCAGTCAGGTAAAATCCTTTCAGGTGGTCCCTGTTCTCATGAACATGTACTTCCAACTTCCCAAACTGGTATACTGGGTTCAGTCTCCAGTCCCAACTTACTTCTCTGGCTTCTTCCAGGTTTCAACACATGTAACTTTCCGCCGTTTCCACCACTTGGCCCATTTGCCGATAATACGTAGCTGTTCTCGAAACAAATTACGTTGTGTCAGATCTCTCGTCCCACGCTGTCCCTTTCCCTTCGGTTAGGTTGTTTTGTTTTGCTTTTGTTTTTTTGTTTAAGTTTGTTTACTTATTTTGAGAGAGAGGAGGAGAGAAAGAATCCCAAGGAGTCTCCACGCTGTCAGCGCAGAGCCCGATGCAGGGCTCGATCTCACGAATCATAAGATCAAGACCTGAGCCAAAACCGAGAGTCAAACACTCAACCGACTAAGCCACCAAGGGGCCCCCTTGGTGCGTCTTCTACTCACGGTGTGCATGTAGATCCTTCAGTTCTCTCTGCTTTAGTTTATTTCTGTATATGAGCATAAACTATTCATTACTGCCTTTTCCACAAGGCTGATATAAAGAAAAAGCTAATATAAGGGAAATATGCCCACATGAGTAAGTCATACATAGCCATGTTACATGGATATTCCATAAAGGATCCTTTGTTTATGTATTACCAAAATTTGTGGATTGTGTAAAAAAGTTGAACGGTTAAAATAAAATTTATCTTATAAAAAATATTGCTTTTGGGCTCCTGGATGGCTCAGTTGGTTAAGTGTCTGACTTCGGCTCAGGTCATGATCTCATGGCTCGTGGGTTCAAGCCCCGAATCTGGCTCTGTGCTGACAGCTCAGAGCCTGGAGCCTGCTTCGGATTCTGTGTGTCTGCCCCCCGCCCCAGCTCACGCTCTGTCTCTCTGTCTCTCTGTCTGTCTCTCTCTCTCAAAAAGAAATAATATTAAATTAAAAAATATTTCTCTCACTTTTTATTTTGGAATAATTATAGACTCGTAGGAAGTTGTAAAGATAGTATAGCGAGGTCCCATGCACACTCAACTAGTCTCCCCAGAGTATGTGGTAAGTAAGGACAGTGCATTATCAAAACCGGGAAAGGGACACAGGTACAATGTGCGTGCACATGATCCTATCACATGCAGATTCGGGAAGCCGCTGACACAATCAATGTAGAGAACCATTCCATGACCACAAAGACTTCACCCCCACTGCTCCCTTTCCAGTCATGCCTATGCCTCTCTTCGTCATCTCTAAACACTGGCAACCCTTAGCTTTTGGTCCTCGTCTCTATAATTTTGATATTGCAAGAGTGTCGTACGAATGGCATCATGGGGTACACAACCCATGGCTTTTCCACTCAGCACGGTGCCCTTGGGATCCACCCAAGTGGCCACGTCTCTCCATAGCTTGCTTCCTTTTCTGGCTGAGTAGTGTTCCAAGGTGTGATGGTTTTATTAGCCATTCACCTATTTTTGATGTTTTCAGTTTTTGGCTATTAAAGTAAAGCTGTCTTGAGCAATCATAGACATTCTTGTGGAGATGCAGTTTTCATTTCTCTGGGATATATACCCCAGAGTGCAATCACTGGGTCATATGGGAAGTGCATGCTTGTTGTTCTTAAGAACTTGTCCAACTGTTTTCCCCACCAGCAGAGTGAGAGATCACTTCCCGGCATCCTCCCCAGTGTGTGTTATTGCACTGGTGTTAATTCCAGCGTCCTGATGGCTGTGTGGTGACAGCGTGTTACTGTCGCTCATATTTCCTCAACAGCTGGTGATGAGCGTCTTTTCAAATGCTGATTGGCCATCCATCACTCCTCCTCAGGAAAATGTCTCTTTATGTCTTTTGCCACTTCTCCGGTCGCATTTTGTTTTTTCATGTTGAGTTTCGAGATGTGTTTGTATAGTCAGGATGTGAGTCCTTCAACATACGCGTGGTTTATAAATGTTCTCTCCCACTACCCACTAGCTCATTTTCTCATGCTACCCAGAGCCTTTGCCAAAGCAAAATTGTGGGTTTTTAAAAAATTTTTTATGTTTTGTTTTCTTTTTCTTTCCTGTTTTCTCATTTTCCATTTCCTTATTTTTTCCTGTCTTTGTGTTACTTGACTACATTTGTAGATTCCCATTTTCACTGTCTATAGGTCTAGAGTGTATTTATATGTATGTCTTCGTCTAGCTTTCAGTGGTTACCGTACACACATAACTTATCACAATCTACTGAGTCAACCTTTTACCTGTTTGAGCAAAACATAGAGACCTGATCTCTCTTCATACCCTTTTATCTTTTCTCATTTTTAAGATAATTATGGTAAGTATTTCCTCTATGTGCATCAAGATCGCGTTAGACGATACTGCAATTTTTCCGTCAACTATTAAACAGAACGTAGAAAACTGAAGAGGTGAATGAGAGACTATATACTGCAGGCTGTTCTTTCACAAGATCTCGCTTCTTTTCTGAGATTACAAGATTTCCTCACTTGAGGAGGAACATATTCGGGTTCAGTCAGCTTCTGCAATCTGTGGGTTTATTCTGCAATCTGTGGGTTGACTGAACACATTCAGGTTCAGTCAGCTTCTGCAATCTGTGGGTTTATGTCTTTTGCCAAGTTTGGGAAGTTTCCAAGCATCATTTCTTCAAACATCTTTTCAGCTCCACATCCTTTGTCTTCTCCTTCTGGGACACCAGTGATGAGCGGCCCATTCTTTGTTACAACCGTACACATCTTGAGTCTCTGGTCATTTTTTTTTTTTCTTCAACTTACTTTCTGTCTGTGGTTCAGACTGGGAGAGACAAGGCTGACAGCTGTTTTCCTTCTTGGCAGATGTTTTTGGAAGAACAAGCCTCTCCCGCAGACAAATAAAGGAAGAAACAAAGCAAATTTTAATGTCCCAGGTGTGGGTTTGCCTGATGTGTTAAAATCTGAGGCAGCACAGCCGCGTTATGAATCGGCTCTTGTCTGACAACTAACCTTCCTTCCTGAGTGCACCGGGCTGGTCGGCTGGAGGCCGGGGGCAGGATAACGCAGCCAAGAGAGTTCAGACAGCAAACCAGCCAGTCGGCGTGGCAGGCTGGGTGGTACTAACACAAAGTAAGAGTAGAAACGCAGAGGAATGTAGAAGAGTTGGGACAAACAGAAAACACATGTCAACATGATGAACTTCCAACCCTATCTCAAGTACAATTAACATAAATGGATGAAGCATTCTTATTGAAAGGCAGGGACTGTCACATTGGATGAGAAAGCTAGGCATAAGTCCATGCTGTTTATAAAAAACACCCTTTAAAAGGATACAGATCGTCCAAATGTAATAGAGTGGCAAGAGGCATACCATGCAAACTTTGAGCAAAGGAAGGTAAAAGTGGGAAGACTCACACCAGGTGGCTCGGGCTTTGAGACCAAGAGTATTACAGCAAATAATGAGGCACGCTTATTAAAGATAACAGTACTTGTTCGTCAAGAAGGATTAACAGTCGTCCGAAGTGTATGTACCTTAAAACCTGTAATAAATGAAATGAAAATTTACAAAAATAAAAGTAAAAAGGGATGAATTTCAGACACACAAAAAACGGCTGGAGATTTAAAACCATTTGTCCCAGCAACTGGTAGAGCATTGCAAACAGTCATGGTATAAATTGTTTCTATTACAAGGGTTATAGAATATTAACTTTGCGGTGGGTCAGATAACAGCGCCCAATATATGAAAATATATAGAGTTCACAAAGAATATTTTCTGGCCATACTGCATTAAGTTAGAAATAAATTACAATATCATATTAATAAGTGAATTAATAAGGTTTCAGATAGCCCACAAACCAAAGGAATACTCACAAGAGGAAATATTTTGATCCTAATGAGAAACACATCTTATCAGAATTTGGGGATGCAGTGTCTAGAAAAAGAAACAGAGCTTTAAAGGCCTGTGAATAAGAACGATGTAAAATGAATGAGAGGCTTAAAAAAAGTGAGCAAGTTAAACCCAAGTAGATAGAAGAAAAAAGTTATACTAACATCAGAAATCAGTGAAATAGAAAATAGAAATTAAAAACTATGTTTATATATGTGATATATATTTATATAATATATATTATATATAATATAGTAGGTATATAATACAGTAGGTACAGTACAGTATAACACAGTAGGTATTATATATACCTATATACAATTACTATAAAATTGATTAACTCCCAGCAAGTCTAACCAAAACACATAGAAAATACATATTATAAACATCAGAAAATAAAAAGCAAATTTCCAGAAATCATATACCTTTAAAATAATAGGATAATAATATAAAGTATTATGCAATAAATTATGAAAACTTAGGTGAGATGGGACATAGGCCTGAAAACAATAATTTGTCAAAACTGATTCAAGGAGAAATTGAAAAATATGAATATTTATACCTTTTTAAAAAACTGAATTCATAATCACAAAACTTTCTCCCAAAAGTCCAAGCCCAATTGGCTTCACTGGTAGATTTTATTCAAAATAAGTGTATAATAAACAGTATCAAGCTTAGCCAAATTCTTCAGAAAATATAATACTCCTAAAATACAGTACACATAAAATTAGTTTTATGAGACCAAGATAATCTTGATACAAAACCGAATAAGAAAATAAAAAAAAAGTAAATTCACACACGGAAAAGCAACATCCCTGAGCGAATCATTAGTCAATTGAATGCAATTTTATGTAAGAAGATAATATATCATGAACAGATGGATTTTAACCAAGAAAAGCAAAGTTTGTTTATCATTCAAAATTATCAGTGTCATTCACCACGTGAACTGAGTACTGGGTGGAAACAAACGCACAATCACCTCAATTGATGTAGAAAAAGCTAGTGGCAAAATTCAACTCCCAGCCATGATGAGTCATCTTAGCAACTACCTGCATCTAAAAAACAGAATCTTCACACACGGAAGCTAGCATCTTCCTTAAATGGAAGACAAAGATGATGTCTCCATCATTTCAGGAGAAGACAGGATTATCTACTCTCGCGATTTCCATTCCTAATTGTACAGGAAGTCCTTGCCAATGAAATAAGCAAGAGAAGTAAGCAGAAGTATAAACTTGGAAAGGAGGTAAAACTGTCCGGATTCAGAGAAGACTTATTTCTGTATGTAGAAGACTCCCCTGAACCAAGTAGAAATAAACCACAGAAACTCATAAATTAATTTGGTGAGATCGTGGAATACAGAGTCAATTTATGAAAATAAATTACATTTCTATGTACTAATTGGGAACTACGCTTTTTGAAAACATACCATTTTATAACAAAATGAACAACCTAGGAATCATGTTAAATATATGTTGCTAAGGGAAATTAAAAAACCCAAGTAAACAAAGAGATACACTATATTTGTAGTCTTGAAGAATAAATATTTATTCTTATAAATAGTTTAGGATTAATAAATATTCTCAAGCTGTCAATAGTCCCCAACTTGATGTATAGATTCAAAACACTCCTACTCATAATCCTTGCAGATTTTTCTGAGAAGTAGAGTATATATAGGAATGTAAGGAATCTGGGATTCCTTGGAATTCGTGGAAAAGAAGAGGGAACATGTGCCATCATGGTGATCACAACAGTGTGGTATTGTTGTAGGGTCAGTGGAACAGAGTAGAGTGAAGACACAGAACACACAAAGTTAGGGTCAATTGACTTTTGACAAAAATGCCCAGGTAATACACTGGAAACAGTGAGGTCTTTTAAACAAAGATACTACTAGTTGTTGTGTGTACGGAATAAAAACTTAACCTTGACCTCTAACTCACTCGATACATAATAACCATTTGAAATGGATCAAAGACTTACACATATATTTGAGAAGCTCCCAGACCACACAGCATGACTTTGGTTAGGGCAAACCCCTCTAAGACACACACACACCCTCACACGCACACGCACAATTAGCTATTAAAATGGAAAATTTTACCTTCATCTAAATTAAAATGTTCCACTCTTTGCCACTAAGAAAGAAATAGCCAATCCACAGACTAAGGAAAAATATCTGTAATGCATTTCTCTGACCAAGACTTGTATCCAGAGTATGTAAAAAAATCTCCTACAGATCAACAACGAACAACAAACCCTATCAGCAGAACGTTGATAAATGGCTTGAAAAGCAACTTTACAAGATGCTGTACAAGTATCCAATAAGTAAATGACAAGGTACAAATGAAATCATGAAATAACATCTCATGTTCATTGGAATAGCCAAAGTCAAAATTATAGACACTACCAAATGTTGATCAGGATGACGAACAAGGAGTCTTCTCATGTATTTTGCTCAGGATGGCCAATTGCTTCGGTAACTTTGTCACAGTGTCCCCTAAAGTTACACACTCAGCTCATCTAACCCCTTGCAATCCCGCTGCTAAGTATTCATTCAAGAGAAATGAACACAAATGTTCACAGAAGCCTTATTCGCAACAGCCTCAAACTGGGAAAAAACTAAATATTCATCCACATGGGAGCCAATAAGCCAATTGTAATATTGCCGCACAGTGGAATACTAATTAGTAATAAAAAGAATATCAACACTAATATATGCAGTCACATGAATGAATTTCCAAAACATTATGATAAGTAAGGAAGTCAAGCACAAAAGAGATATTTCATGAGTCTGTGTTATGAATCGCTACAATAAGCAGAACTAATTTGTGGTGATGAAATCAGATAAAGTGATTGCTTCTGGAGGGGGTTATTGAACGGAAAAGGACAAGAGAACCCTTCTTGGGTTGATGCAAATGTTCTGTATCTTGTTTTCTGTGGTGTGAATGTTTGTCCAAACCAACCAAATGGAACACTTATGACCTGCGTGTTTTATTGCGTGTAAGTCATACCTAAAAAAAAACAAGAAGCTGAAGAGAGGTAATGTAATTGATTCCTACCGCAAGGAGTTTCCGCTCCCATAGCGCCATTAAGGGAAGCACCCACATGGTTAGAATAAGGCCCAGCATGGCGGCTCTCCAAGAAGGTGACCGCCACGAGCTCCGCTGACTTCGCCTCTGAAGCTCAGGTCAGTGTCTTCGGCCTGAACGTCTGTGCTGGCTCACCTAGTCAGCGGAGGGACTCAGGCTTTCTGCTGAACTTCCAGACCGGTTTCGTAGTAATTATGGCCAAAGCGGGATGAAATAGATCGATATACTAACAATGTAGCAGACATCTTAGGCTTAAGATTTCTAGAACACTACACGCTCGGTTTATAGGCCTCGGGCATCTTTTCATGATCTGTTTCACCTACTTCATGCTCTCTTTTCCCCATCTTTTTCCTGCAAGGGCAAGAATGTGGAAGGTTCCTTTTGGTCTCACGGATGGTTTTATTCTTACAAAGCAGTGGTTCTTAAGCAGAGGTGATTTTGCCACCCTGCCGGACCAGTGGCCATATCCGGGGACATTGTCAGTTGTCACAACTGTAAAAAGAGGATGCACTACTCTGATCAATGGGCAGAGGCCGGGGATGCTACAAAATACACACAAGGCACAAGAGCCCTTCACCGCAGCCAAGAATTATCTGCTCTAAACTTGCAATAGCGCTGCATTTCCCCCAATGATTGCTTCCCTTGTTCTTCAAGATTGAAAAGCGTTATCTTCTTGAGGCTTAATTTTTAGAAGTCTGTTAACCGGCAGGTGGACTTTTAATATTTAACTCTTGAAATCACCTGCATAGAAAGCTGTGATCATTAAGAACTAAGCACTTGGGGCCCCAGGGTGGCTCAGTTGTTTAAGCGTCCAACTTTGGCTCAGGTCATGATCTCGCGGTTTGTGAGTTCGAGCCCCGCGTCAGGCTCTGTGCTGACAGCTCAGAGCTCGGAGCCTGCTTCGGATTCCGTGTCTCCCTCTTTCTCTGCCCCTCCCCTGCTCGCTCTCCGTCTCTCTCTCAAAAATAAACATTAAAAAAAAAAAAGAACTAAGCACTTAACCTGATTTTCCCTTCCATGTATAACAATTGTCTGATACCATGATTTTTTTTGTCCCACTGATTTGTGATGGCAAAATTCTGATAGATGTTATATTATTATACGGTAGGGTCTGTTTAAGGACTATTCTAGTCCTTTATACTTGTACTATTTATTTATTTATTATTTTTTTAGACAGCATGAGCTGGGGAGGGGGGCAGAGGGAAAGAGAGAAAGAGAAATCTCAAGCAGGCTCCTCTCTCAGCACAGAGTCTGACTTGGGGCTCAGTCCCACGAACCTTTGAGATTATGACCTGAGCCGAAATCAAGAGTTGGATGTTCAGTGGACTGAGCCACCCAGGTGCCCCTGTACCACACTTTTAAAAAAGTGTGACTTTTGTCAATGGCATAGTTTCTGGTAGCGAATTGGTTATTTACTGTATCTTCAAATAGGCTACAAATACCGTGAAGGTAGGGGTTGAATTATTGAGTGTCTGTATCATTCTGTATAGTCTGCAATTATCAGATATTAAATTGTGTGAAAGATCTTTGCAAAAATTTTCTTCGCTTTTTTTTTTTACCTTTTTATTTTTCCAGGGTTAATTTTTCCAGGTAAACTTGATCAAACATCAATATCAAGATTTAACAGAAAGCCAAATTTACCATAGGAACTGAGTAAATGAAGTTTCTTGTATACTAAATTTACAATCACTACAGCATTTATGAGAAAATGAACAAAACAAAAATGCTTGCAGAACTTTATCCTAAGTATTTTCAAAATTTTCCCTCTGACAGCTTATCCATTTGCTTAGGAGACATTTTGCTCTTAGTGTTAATACACGGCTTAGTTAGTGTCTGTCTCACTGTTCATTAATTGCCGTTATTGGAATCCAAATAAATGCTGTAATTAAATTTAATTATAAAATGAATTGAAAATATTTCTATCTGGTTTTGTTGATAAAGTCATTCAGTTGGATGCCTTCTGTTTTGCTTTTGAAACTCACTAATTGTCAAATGGCACACACAGCCTATGTGGAAAGAAATTCTCAAGTGCTAATAATTAATTGGGCAAATACTCCTCCAAGGATAATTTGCATGCAAGCTACCAAAACTCATTATGGAATGTGGATATATTTTTTTAAACTTTTCTACTTAATTATTAGTGTCTTCAGAACTTATCTCCCCCTTGAATTACCCCTGGACCCCAAGCTGGGCCAGCTTGTTCCAGATGGGTCAAGAGCTCGTCCCGTCGCGGTGTGGGTGCTGTCTTCATCCTGCCACCAGGTGGCACTGTTCAAAACGGAGAATTTTGTCCAAGGCTTGGCAGTTTTGCGTGTTTGTCCGGATTCTCAACATAAACTACGAAGTGGATCTTCAAGACATATGATCCCAACCTCTTACTCAAAATATTAGCCAACCACGCCTCATTTGGGACCCAAAATCTATCGATCTTATTTGATTAGGTCTGTAAATAGCACATACTGGCCGTGCTAGGCCAGAACCTCATCCAAGCTTGTCTACTTGTTAATGTAATAGTTAACACTTAACCTAGTGAGTCCAACTGTCCCAAATTAACCGTTCCCTTTGGGACCGTCATCAACACCCAAGAGGTGGGGGAGCTTTTCTTTCAAACCATCAGAACACCCAGAGGTTACTTACCTTGCTGTCCACACACCCTCCTGGTCAGGCCAGCTTCCTCAGGGAAATTCAAAAGGGATTTACACTCTTCTCACCAGAGTATTTTCTCTACTGATCGACTTCGCGGGAGGAAGCCCTTGTGTGCGTGTGCGGTGCTGTGACCTGGCAAGTGGAGTGACAGACAATAATCGAAAAGGACTTTGCTCGTAGTATTACCACCTTTCCAAGACCTCGATAACCTTGCCATCAAATCAATATGCAAAAGCATCTAAGTTTGTTTGCAACAGAGAGAATGTTGAAAGAGCAGGTGTTCCTGTCCCGGACTCTTGCGAGACCTGAGGGGAGGTGCTGAGTAACAGAGATGCCTGCCTGGCTCTGCAGGAGGTTGGAGGGTGCTGGGGGGGGCAGGGGGAGGGGCGGGGAGAGGGGGAGGGAGGGGAGGGCAGGTGGGGCAGAAGCCAGCCACTCCCTGTCGTCCAGAGCTCTGGCTGCAAGGACACAGGGACAGAAGCACAGGCACTCTCCAGGTGCCCCTTAGTGACAATGACTTTCTGTGGCTGAAGACGTTCTTGGGCTTGGAAGTAGGGGAGCCGGAGGGAAGCGCTGGTCTTTGCCCCCCAGCCCCAGAGGAGGGCAGCCCCAGGGATGCTTCTTGTGTGGATTCAAAAGCGAGCTGTTTGGCCATAGGCATGTAAGCTGCCTTTTAGTTTGCGTATTTTTTCCCCTCCACAAATGGAAGGTCTTTGCCCTTGTTTGGACACAGCTGGCTCACGTAAGGATAAAGATGCCAAGTTGTCATCACACCGTGCTGGCATGCGCCTTGACCTCCTCCCCCTGACTCACGGACAAGCCGTGAGCTCTCAGTGAAGTCACTGTGGTGTGGACCGATGATGTCAAGTGGTTATGGGCATGATACACTTACGACAGTGATCCCGCTACGTGTTTACCTTTGTGCCTGGGGAAACACCTAACGAGTCCTGCCCCGCATCCCTGTGCCCTCAGGAACCAAGGTGGAGGGCTGGGGCAGGCCAAAGTCAGGGCTCACGGCGGGGCTCGTCCCCGTTCAGCCATACCCACGGGATCCTCTTTTTCCAAAGATCAGTAACAAATGCTAGATCCCAGCCTGCTGCATGCTGGGCAGTCAGGGGTTGCCGTGTGCTTTTATAAGCTCAGGATATGAACAAGATTGGTCCTGGGCACCACTGTAATTTCCCTGGTGAGAAGTCGTCATCTCATGCCTTTGGCTCTGTCTTCCATTTCCCAGGCCTCCGTGCTTACAGAGAGGGTTGCTTCTGGCAATTTATCCTGCAGATTGTTCTTTAAAAAAAAAAAAAAAAAAAAATATATATATATATATATATATATATATATATTAGGTGAATTGGGATCCATTCTCTAAAAGACTCTTGTAGATAATCAATGAGGATATAACCCATTGATTTACCTACTGAAGACGTGACACAGGATTCATTTGCTAATTTTAGGTTGCTAATTCTTGAAAATACTCAAGTAGCATTTACAAATGGAAGCTCTACAGGCAAGTGTTCATACTTGGAATGTCAAGGCTGAGACTAACTCTTTTTAAAGCCCTTCGTCCCCAGAGTACCATTTATTTCATATTTATGCAGGCTCCGGAAGGTGTGTGAATTGAGTTCACTACATCTTTTCATCGTATGTATTTCCATACTGGATATAAACCAGCTGAATGTAGACTTTGGAGGGTCTCCAGGGAAATCAAAAGAAAGTGGAGACAGGGGCATCAAGCCTGCCTCATTCCCACGTCCTTGGTCTCAGTGTTTCCCCAGAAGTGCCTCCCTTTTAGGAGGGCACGCAGAGCTGGAAGTGATGGGGGTGATAGTGCCCGGCATGTCAGAGAGGTGGGACACAGCAGGTCACGGCCACATGGTTGCGTGACACGTCGTGGATTGAATTCTTGCTGTCCCCCCAGTGCTCCTAAGTGAGGAAGCCAGAAACCCTATGTTCCTCCTCACTCATTAGCGAGAGCAGAGGATTTGTTGGAAAACACACCTCACTTGGGCCAACCTCCATCATTTGCTTGTGTTTTCCTTGGGAAGCTTCGTGAGCTGCCTTCCGCCCTCTGTGTCTGTCCATATTCTTTCACATAAAAAAAAGTTCTTTCAAGGAAACTCATTTCTATTGGACCCATGTACATCTAGCACTTCCTCGAGAGCTTTGTCATCCGCTCTGTCGCTCTGCAGAATGTACTGGGCTGCGTAGACATTGTGCAATGTGCCAGCCGTGTTTCCAGGCCCTGGAGATAAAAGAGTGGACAACAGAGACGATGTTTCCTCATGGAACGTACAGTTTTGTGGAGGAAAAATGAGCACATGTTTACCAACCGTCGGAAGGTCTATGGAGTGAGAACACATGCTGAGGGGGTAGAGTGGGGGAAGGCGGGACTCAGATAAGGGGGTGGAGGTGACCTCTGAGGAATGGCCGTGGAACACAGGCGTGTGGTTCAGGGAAGGGTTAGCCAGTGTCGCGTGGACAGAGCCCCCAGGCAGAAGAAACAGAAGGTCTGAGGTGGGGAGGAGTCTCCTCCCAGAAACTTAGGTAGGAGGCACATGGTGGGTGTGCGGGGCACAGGAAGCATGGGACAGAATGATGGAATCTGTTCCTAGAGAGGCGGGCAGGGGTCAAATCGTGTGATATTTCCCATACGTGGCAAGGGGCTGGCAACAGAGGACAATACATCACTGCAGATTTAAGCAGAGGTGTGATGCTAGCCAATTTGTGCTGTAAAAATCTACTCTTATAGAAATGACACACTGACAGCTGGTAGAAAATGGACCTCACGTGCACAGGAGGCAGTTAGAGGGCCAGTGAGGTCTTCCGGGGTGGCGAGGACAAGCAGGGTAGCACCAGCAAGGGAGGAGGCAGGGTGAGCATGAGAAGAGTTCCAGAAGGAGAAGCAAGCGAGTGGCAGGCCTGGAATGGAGAATGTAAGGAGGCCAAGTTCAGCAGTGACGGACAGATGTCAATGGGGACAGAGGCCCCGTTGTCTAAGACAGAGGAGCCTCGAGGAAGCACGGGCATGAGGCAAGAGATCTTCTGTACCATTTTGACTGATCTGCTGTTCCTTATTTTGCGTGGTTATTTTTTTTTTTTTTTGGTATTGTTGTTATCTGTTTTGTTTTGCTTTGTTCTGTCTCAATGTCAGCCTTGGTGTAGGAGTCGAAGATTCAAAGATGAAGAAAAGAATCCAATCTTTGGCATTAAGAATTTCATCTTTGATCCAAAGACTTTACAGCTAAGAGAGGAGTGGAGACAGAGAGACCCCTGACCTCACTCCCAGGCAGAATGGGAGCACGATAGAGATGGGTCGGGTGGTCGTTGAGGCAGGACCCTGGACCGTGGTGGGTGGGTTAGAGTCTAGCTTCCCATCTCCTGGCTGGGTGAGCACGGGCACGCCTCTTAACGTCTCTGGGCCTGTTTCCCCAGGTGTAAAATGGAAATAATAGTTGTGAGGGCAGGCTCTGCACCATCAGCACTGACCCCGATGAAAGGCTCGATCCCACGACCTGTAAGATCATGACCTGAGCCGAAAACCAGAGTTGGACGCTTAGCTGGCTGAGCCGCCCAGGCGCCCCAGATACCGTGTGTTTTGAACAAAGATGGCATCGCTGGTCATAGGGATCCTGAATGGCCCCGGGGTCCTGCAGGACAGGGGCAGCGTCTGCGTGGACACATTCCTTAGACCATGGACAGCACCCATCTTCCACAGCACAGTCCCACCCCGTCTGTTGGGCGTAATATCTGCCAATACTCATTGCCTACATTGCCTTGACTTTCACTGCTATTCTACATACATGTTCTCATGCTTAGTTCTATTGATGAGTGTATGGTTTGTGGCTCATAGCTACAAAAATTTTGCAAGCTTATTGAGGTCAAGTCCTATGTCACGTGCCTCCCAATTTCCTTTATAGCTCCTCTGGCAGCAATGTCTTACTCACAGGAAGGATTCAGTAACATCCTCTGGTTGATTAGCACCGAACCGAACAACTCTCTCAGGATACATATAAACTCCTCTTGAGCAATCAGTCGGCTATTTCCACTGTCTTATACAAGCATAAACTTAGTAACACTGATGCAAGATGGCTTTTCCTTTTAAACAGGAGCACACCGAAATGAAAAATCCCCTGATGGAGATGGTTGTAGAAACACCAGTAACATGTCAGTAAATAATTTGATCGCCGAGCGCGGTGACTAGCGAAGAATCACCGTCGATAACCGCATGGTGACTTTTCGTATGATTTTGATATACGTAGTTGTCGCCCCTATGCGTGGGTTTGAACTTAAACACACCCACCTTTACAGAAAGTCGTGGCAGTGTGATTGGAAATGGAAGAGGAAGAGACGGGCAGTCTGTCAGAGACAGGTGTTTCCGCACCTGTCCTGATTGAGCACGGGGACAAGAAGAATTCAGAAGTGGGGCTCACAAATCTGTTAGGAGACCTTGGGAAGATCCTGCCTTGAGAAAAAAAATACCGAGTGATAAGAGAATACTCTTCAAGGAGCCTCTTAAGGAGCAGCAGATCCCTTATCATTCATTTCAGTTTTTAGAGGAACAAACACTGTGTGACCTACTGACATGAACCCACCTGGAAACAGGGGCGAAAGGCACAGGGGGGCACATGGCAATCGCATCTTTTCCGAAAAGGGCCTCTGGAAAGGACCACGGGAAGTCAGCGTCGTGAATATTCCAGACACTCACACATGCTTAATTCATTTTCTTTCTTCACTTTGAGGAAGGCAGCCATAACTTCAGCTCTTACTCTCAGGTGCACCCTTTGTATTGTATCTCCGTTATTTCTGGATAGTTCTGCTCTTCTGATTTATTTTTCAGTACAGGATCTGGATTTCAAACCTTTCACATCATCCTCTTGACAGCCGACTGTCCTTGGTTCCGCACAACCGAAAGTCACTTTCTCTTCCAGGACCGCCCTCGGCCTCCGGGGCTGACCTGTGTTCCTTCCCTGCGTTCCCTGTGCACACGTGTGTGTCCTCCCCAGGGGACAGACCCGATCGTGACACATGCCACGTGACCCACTTTTTGATCAGGTGTGTCAGGACACAGGGCATAATTAATGAATACTGTTGGAATAAATGGATGGAAATGTTTTGAGACCGATCACACACAAAATACACTGATGAACGATAAAGTGTTGAGAGAAGGCAATTAAAGGGAAAAAATTAAAAGAAAATACAGAGGCAGTTTTTATTTCAATAACAGTATTTTCCACGGAGAGAGAATTCCAGCACAATAATTACCCATATTAATAGCATCAAAGGTAATAAATCTTAAAATACTAAAATAGATTCCCACCAGTTTCTTTATCCCCTTTCAAAAAGGTTATTATGCTACAGGTGGTGTGTTTACCCTATATTTTTTCGCTTAATGTCACCCAAAGAATTGCTGTGACAGGTGTCACAGACATAGTTTTCTCCTTGCTGAGACTCACCTTTGCACACACACTGAGTCTGGTCAGTAGAAGTGTGATGCCTTATGGGGGGTGGGGGGTCACCACTGCAGCCTGACAGCACCTTCCGGGCTCAGCCATCCGCATGCTCTGGCCTGACCTTCCTCACATCCCCCCTTGGCACGGCTTCCAAGGAGGGTATTCAGTTGGCATTCCATAAATGTTAGGGGCTTTGTATGGAGGGTAAGGAATCTCATTATTTGCACGCCATATGGAATGTGGCCTTCATGACAGTTGCACCAGGAGCAAAAACAAAGAGTTTGCAAGTGAATTTGGGGGGAGGTAAATCCCAGCCTGCTTTAGCCACCACGGATCAAGTGCAGACAAGCCGTTCACCAAGTGTCCAGAACACAAGTGTGCACAGGCTTCAGTCCCCCAGGGAACACCGCGGGAGATGTCACAATTAAAGAAAAGTGGGTCCACATGAAGACGGACATAGAACAACACTCGTCACACATCTCGTCTCCGAACACACCTACAGAAGTAAAAATCATGGAGGACCCAAATCACTCTGAATTATGTGGGTGAGAATTTTACCATGTTAGGGATTAAAGCAGCCCGTTAAACATACTAACTCGATTAAAAATAACCATGGCGCCTGGGTGGCTCAGTTGGTTAAACACCTGACTTCGGCTCAGGTCGTGATCTCGCGGTCCATGAGTTCGAGCCCCATTCGGGTTCTGTGCTGACAGCTCGGAGCCTGGAGCCTGCTTCGGATTCTGTGTCTCCCTCTCTCTCTGACCCTCCCCCATTCATGCTCTGTCTCAAAAATGAACAAACGTTAAAAAAATTAAAAAATAACCATGACGAATCCATTGTACATCAAGATAAATAAGGTATTTTTTAAGAGAAGATAACTATTTTCCAAAGCAAATAAATTAAGTAGAGGGTTTCACAATTTTCTAAATCTCTTTTCTGTCTGCCTTGAAAGGCAACGAGGGACCCTGGACGTTCACCTACAGACAGGCAGCAAAGACAGGAGCAGAACCTGCCAGAATGCATTCTGTACGGGGACCTTCCCCGGAGCCCTGCCATTTCTCTCCTCCCGACCACAGCATGGGAGCTACATAATACTGCTCTCATCCCAACTCTCACAGCGGGCACAGAGAGGCTCACTAATGTAGTCTGGTCACACAGCCAGCAAGGCGCAGAGCTTGGATTTAAACACGGGAAAACCGACTCAATTCTATGTTCTAAAAATCTGCATTTCAGGGAAATATGCATAAAGTAGATGTGAAGCTTTCACTCCTGAAAGTTCTCTTCCCGTTTATCACAAATCAGACCTGGAAATGCATTCCGAGAAGGCATCACAGTGTCCTTCATAGAGAGAGGATGTGATGTAATATGCAAGGATGATTTTGAAAACGAAACGGTGTCTCCTGGTAAGACACCCAAATCCCCTTGAAACATTTCTCGTAAGAACAATGTGCACCAAAAACAAACAAACAAACAAACAAACAGGACATAATGATCACTACTTCGCGGCAAAACTGGTTTTTCTTAATTTTAGTAATCACAAAGACAAGATTTTCAAGTGTGATATAATGTTATTGTAACACAGTAAAATAGCATGGAACATTTTTGAAGTGGGTTCTTAAAACCAGCTATTGACGGGGCGCCTGGGTGGTTCAGTCAGTTAAATGTCCAACTGCAGCTCAGGTCATGATCTCATAGTTCGTGGGTTCAAGCCCCTGTGCTGGGCTCCGTGCTGACAGCTGGGAGCCTGGGGCCTGCTTCGGATTCTGTGTCTCCCTCTCTCTGCCCCTCCCCTGCTCGTGCTCTGTCTCTCTCTGTCTCTCAAAAATACATCAACATTAAAAAAACATTAAAAAAAATAAAACCCACTATTGACATAATAAATGCTTTAAATATTTTGTACAAGCCAGCAGCCAGGTAGCCTCGTGATGTACTCATCCGTATCCTTTTTCTTTCCTTCATTTTGTGTTTGGATAAAATGACGAAGCAAATGTGTCAGCTATTTCTTCCTTTACACACCTGAATCAGTTTAAACTGTGGTGACTCAGGAATATTTTTTAGTTATCTTAATGTCCGAATACATCCAGAAAGAAAGGCAACAGGCTTATGGGTTTTTTCAACAGTTCCTTCGCACGCCCATGTGCCAACGGAGGCAAGACAGACAGTGTCTTAAAGGTTGAACACACATTCATCTAAATATTGAGGAGCTCTTCACCAATCTCTAATCTCTTCTGACAAATGTGTATTTAAATAATATGTTCTTGCACCTGGAAAATCACACCACATCCAGAGACTTAATTCCAGGAGCGCCTGAACAGGGTCATTTTCTTTTGCCTCTATCCCCCAGGGAAAATCCTAGCTACGCCACTGGCATAACTATAACCAAGGGAAGCGGTTTTGGGAAACAAAACCCACAGAAAGATGGAGGGCACCCTCAGTTGTGTGGTTGAGCACGCGAAGCAGGGTGCTGTGTGGGTCAGGCCATTTGGGATGCGCCAAAGGGACAAGATGGCACACCGTAGTTTCCTGACTCACTGGCTGTTCTCCCACATGACTGTGAGGTGGTCTAGAACCTCCGGAAATAACAGGCCAAAAGCAGTGCTGAATGCTTGAACTTAGGGCACCAACAGCACATCTAGTTCGGACGAGTACCCCAGGAGTCAACGTGAATGAAATGCCATTTTGCTGAGCACAGAACTGGTTTTCATTTGGAAAAGCAATGGGGAAAGGGAACCGTAGTTGGAAAGGGCCATAATACAGAGGGGGCCCATGCCTCTAAATGTCCTAGTTCAGCCTTATGCGCTGCATGGGGTGTTTGGTTCTGTTACTCATTTTCCTATAATGTAGCTCTTCATAAATCTTATATAAAGAATCAGACACTGTTACTGTTATTATTATTATCATTATTAATTATTTTATTATTGAATTGTGATCTCTCCCATGCTAGGACATCTTCCAAGCTCCTGATGCATTATTATTGGAAGTAAACATTAGGATTGGAAGAAAAAGTTAAGAGCTCCAAAACACACACACCTGGCCTGTATTTTCATTTACAACTTTTTATTTACTTCTTCTCTGTTGCTGTTAACTGTATGATTATAATATGTGTGCATGTGTCTGTATAATATGCCTATATGGTGTGTGTGTGTGTGTGTGTGTGTGTGTATGTGTGTGCTTAGGGGAAGAACCAGAGGCAGTCACATCGTGAAGCCAGCATGTGGAATGGATTCTGACATAACACACTGCAGCGGATCAGGGTGCTGAGGATTGACACAGAACAACAGAACGGGAGAGCGGTGCAAGCCCACGATGTGTCCGTGTCTCGGAGCACAGACCCTTCCTACCTGGAGCCACACTTGGATGGGAAAGGCCCGGGAAAGGCTTAGCTCTGGCCGTAGAAGACACAGCCCATGAAAGATCCAGGGGGGGTTCGGAGGACAGAACCACACTGTGTGGGAGGAAGCAGGGAGGGGCCGGCAGCAAGACCCCGGGGGTGTGGGGTGCGGGGTGCGGTGGGCGACGTGCTGGTTGCACGTGGGTGCAGAGCTGACCAGCAGGTCTGTGTCACTGGTGCAGGGAGTTCACCCGCGTGTAAGTGGATCTCTCGATGACCCTGTAGCTAAGTGTTCACTCGTTTATTTTTTCTTTTTTACACATGCACAACTATGTAGAATAGACCACGTAGAATAGAATAGACCAGGGCTGCCTGGGTGGCTCAGTCGGTTAAGCGTCTGACTTCAGCTCAGGTCACTATCTCATGGTCCATGAGTTTGAGCCCCGCGTCGGGCTCTGGGCTGATGGCTCGGAGCCTGGAGGCTGCTTCCGATTCTGTGTCTCTCTTTCTCTCTGCCCCTCCCCTGTTCATGCTCTGTTTCTCTCTGTCTCAAAAATAAATAAACGTTAAAAAAAATTTAAAAAAAGAATAGAATAGACCATGCCTATTTTTAACCTCCGAAGAATCTCTAAAATACTGTCTATATTATATCTGCGAAAAAGAGGTTTCATAATACTCTTAAGGTTTTCAAGATAATTACACAGAAATCAAATGTTTTTGTATTCTTCCAGGTCACCATAACACCAGACTGTCAGGGTCTGATACATGTTTTCCAAGTTTCCTCTTCTAGAGCAATCAAAACACATGTGCGCGCGCGCGCACACACACACACACACTCACAGTTCTGGCTTGTGCAAACAACACGCCTGCTGAGAACAAATAGTAAAGCCAGAGAGTTTACAAAAATAGAACGTCTCTTCAAAGGCAATGAAATCTGTTAGGGCAACCAGGTCTCCAGCGCCAAAGGTGTAAAGAAAAGAGAGCTACACGGAGGTGAGTGTGTATTATAAAACCCGCTTTTCACATCTGGCCTCTTACAGATTCATGGCTCTGTGTGGAGACGTTTCTAAGAAGTAAATAGCCAACAGAGCTTTGGGAAATTTACTGGGCTGGAGAAATGAAATTGAAGTTTGGGCCTCCTAACTCACCGGCAGCCCGGACTCACCAGGCCAGCATCCAGCTGAGAAAGGAGGGGCTGAGCGGGGACCTTACACTCAGCGGTTTTGACTTTCGGTAATGTGCCTTTGAGTTCAGATACAAAGAAAGGTGCTGGGCTTTGTTAACACTGCATGCTCTCAGGAGGAAGCCCGGACACTTAAGAGGGAAAGAAGATCAACAAATAGAGTAAACAAGGACAAAACTGTAAGTGGCTATAGGTGTCACAGAGTAATCAGCATCATAGTTTTAGAAAAATAAATGCCAATAATGTGTATATATCACTAAGAAGCTAATAAAACAAAAACTGGAAAAAATTTAAAAAAAATGACTATTGCAAAAGGATAAAGGACGTAAAAGGGAATTTAAAAGAGGTGAGACAATTAGAAAAACATTAAATCAGGTCATAAAATGTGCACTGAGTGGTGCAGCCACTCTAGGAAACAGAGTGGAATTTCCTCAAAAAGGTAAACATAGAAGTACCCTGCAACATAGCAATTGACCCAAAGAATACAGGGATACTGATTCAAAGGGACGCATGTGGGGGCGCCTGGGTGGCCCAGTAGGTTGAACATCTGACTCTTGATTTGAACTCAGGTCATGATCTCACAGTCGTGAGACTGAGCCCCATGTCGGGCCCCGTGCCGAGTTTGCAGTCCGCTCAAGACTCTCTCTCCCTCTCTCTCTGCCCCTCCTCCACTTGTGAGCTCTCTTTCTCTCTCTCAAAAAATAAAAAAAAATCATAAATACCTTTAAAAAAACAATGACAAAAAGGAGTGCATGCGCCCTGATGTTCACAGCAGCATTATCAGCAGTTGCCAAACTATCGAGAAAGCCCAAATGTCCATCAACCAATGAATGGATAAAGATGTGGTATGTATATATATATATATATATATATATATATATATATATATGAAGAGTATAAGAGTATATACACACACACACACACACACACACACACACATCACAATGGAATATCACTTAACCATCAAAAAGAATGAAATCTTGCCATTTGCAATACATGGGTGGAGCTAGAGTGTACTATGCTAAGTGAAATAAATCAGTCAGAGAAAGACAAATACCATATGATTTCGCTCCTATGTGGAATTCAAAAACGAAAAGCTGAAAGTATGGGAAAGGAGAAAAACAGAGGCAAATCATGGGAGACTCTTAACTATAGAGAACCGAGGGTTGCTGGAGGGGAGGTGGGTGGGGGATGGGCTAAATGAGCGACAGGCATTAAGGAGGGCACTTGTGATGAGCACTGGATGTTGTATACAAGCGATGAATCACTAAATTCTACTCCTGAGACCAATACTACACTATATGTTAGCTAACTAGAATTTAAATAAAAACTTGAAACATTAAAAAAAGAAAAAAGAAGACAGTCCATGCAAACTGTAAGGCAAACAAAGGAAGGATGCTTTATCATATCAGGCTGCAGAGCAAGAATTGTTTCTGGAGTTTAAGAGAGATGTTTCATGACACCCACAAAGATGTCACAATTTTAAATGTATATACGTTATCTTACCTTAACTACAATATATATAAAGCAAAGTTGACAGACCAAAAAAGAGAAAACAAACAAACCAACCCTACATATATCCTGGAAGACTTCTACACAGCTCTACAAACAACCAATAAAACAAGTGGAAAAAATCTTATCACAGTATAGACAATCTGGACAATACCAATAAAAATGTTGGGTAATTTATATTTTGTATATGAGTACAACTATGACACCTGAAACCGACAACATTTCGGCTGTGCTATGAGTAATAATGTGTAGTGTCTCTGGTCCAGGGGCCTCGTGTCTTCTGCCAGAACCCATGAAGCTGTGGCCTGGTAACGTTAGAGCAGGGTGAACTCTCAGGCCCTTCATGGTCTTGAGAAGGATATGGCTGACACTGGCTAACGGAGTATTAGAAATCCTGAGTAGTCTAAGAAATATCAAAAAAATTGAAAAAGCTTTTCCAAAAATATAACTCTTCCCTGAAATATGGTTACTGTCTTCCCAACCCCTAACACTACTTTGTCAATCCAGTGGATCAAATGAGTTGCTGTCGGAGAGATGTTTCTAAGGCATTGCTCTGCTCATAATACTTGTGGTAGGTTGGGTCATTGTCCCCAGTTATTTACGCTCACCCTGTATCCATGTTCTTTACTGTGTGATTTTGCAGTATGTTTCCCCATATGTCACTGATGTGGGCCTTGCTTTGACCAAAGGAAGTAGACAGAAGCTATGCGTGCCAGTTTCCGGCCAAGGCCTTCAGAGGTGGTACATATTTTGCTTACCTCTCCTGTTCTTTGGACCCTCTGTGAAAAAAAGTAGGTGGCTACTAGTCTGTGGGCTAAGTGAATCCACCTTGACTTCTGGAGCCAAGCCTAGGGGATCCAGCTGAGCCTAGGAGTTCCATCTGATGGGAAGATGCACTTAAGAAACAAACATTTCTTGTTTAAGTCACTGATATTTTGGAGCTATTTCGGAAGCAGCAAACAGTAATACACGTTTCTATGCTCATAAAATTCTAAGGGCTTCCCATGGCCTGACGAATGAAGGGTATAAGACTTATGCTCAATGTACTCTATAATTTTGCCCAATCTGTCTATTCAGTCTTATCTTTCTCGATTCCCTTTCATTAACCTAGGCTTTTACTAACACTGCTCTATGATTTAGTCCATGAGAGATTACTCTCAAAAATACCTTTCCTTTGCCAAGTCCAAGTATCTTTTCTTACCGCACGTTCCCCAAAAATCTATCCATTTCAACAGGCTATTACCTTGATGGACCTTCTTATTAAGAATTACTTCCCCTGGGGCGCCTGGTTGGTGCAGTCGGTTAAGCGTCCGACTTCAACCAGGTCATGATCTCGTGGTCCGTGAGTTTGAGCCCCACGTCAGGCTCTGGGCTGATGGCTCAGAGCCTGGAGCCTGTTTCCGATTCTGTGTCTCCCTCTCTCTCTGCCCCTCCCCCGTTCATGCTCTGTCTCTCTCTGTCCCAAAAATAAATAAACGTTGAAAAAAAAATTAAAAAAAAAGAATTACTTTCCTGTAATCACAGTTCGTATCTTTAAATCCACCAATACGTTTTCGTGTCACAGTCTACCTCCTAAATGAGCTGCGTTGGTAAACTCCTTCCAATTCATCGATGACAGCAATTGCACTCTTTTCCTGCTAGAATATTTGACAATTCTTGACCATCGTGTTTTGCACAAGCTCCCTGAGTTGGCCTGAATGACTGCGGGGGAAATATTACAGGAAGTGTCGTGCAAAATCAGCAGGGAGGAACACATATGGGGAGATTTGACTAAACAATGAACCCTCCATAAATGTGACTTGTGATGATTTTTCTCAGAATTAGTCACAAGAACAGATGGAAATTGATCACTACAGATTAATCTTCTGCCATAATTAACAGAGTCAGAGTCTGGGGCTGAAGACTGTACTACACAGCAACCTGGCTGGTACTGAATCCTTCCCAGGAACCAACAGCTGAGAACTGTGGGTCAGAGTAGCTACCACCTACGCATTGATATCTAGTCCCACTTAGGACTCTGGTGCCCCAGCCAACTCCCTTCCCCCGGCAACACAGAAGAAACTACCTTGCTAAAGGAGAACCCGCCATCTTCCCCTCATCCTAATAATGCGAGACCTGTTAATAATGAGTGGTTTGTTGAGGAAAGGGCAATTTGCCCCTTTCAGTTAGGTCCAGATGAAATTCCCTATTAAATAAAAATATATATGTACAATTACATATATGTATATATACTTATATACAGAGTATGTTCCCATCTTAGAATTGCAGTGAAGCTAAGGACTGGTTTTCTAGTGCTCACTTTCTCCACAACCACGTTCCTATAATGGAATCCCCTCGCTGCTTCAGCTGATTAGTCCACCCATTCGAGGCGAGGTCTGAGACAGTTTATTTTCTTTTTCCTGGGTGATTAGATCATAGCACTCACGGGGTACTTCTCACACCAATCGTTTTCCACCACGTGTGCTGGAAACAAGAAGCTAGCTGGTCCATGAGAGAGATCGACAACGTACATGGACAGAGAGTCACAGAGATGGAAGGCAGGCACGTCAGACTTGTCACGTTCTTGCAGACTCCAGCTTTACCGCGGGCACTAGTGACTTTAACAATCTTCATAGCCTTCCTATAAACTCCTCCTTCCCTGCTGCTAAGACCAGTTAAGTTTCTTGGGATGTGACTCTCAACCAAAAAATTACTGCATTTTCAAAGATATTGACATGACACGCTTTCAGACCTGGTGGTTCTTTCTGTAGATTTTAAGCCATCATTTGTCGAATTGTAGCGATATAGGCAGAGATGATTCTGCCGAAGAAAACGTGTCATTTCTCTGGAAACACTCTTATTCAACACATTCAGAGAGCCTACGGCCCTGGATGTTGCCCGCGTAGGACTCATGAATGAGAGGACAAAGTATATCTGTTATCCTGCAGATATACTATTCAGAACTCCGGGGATATGGGGGAAAAAAAAGTGTTAGAGTCACACATGGCACTTTCATCCACATGGACGTTGAGATGGAAAATTGTTCGGTATTGGTTGAAAATAGGCATGAGTTGATCGCTTGAGAGTGAATTCTACTGAAGCATCAATAAAGAGGCAAAGCCAATATGGTGTTCAGTTGCTCCTTCTCTGTTCCTTTCTTTGACACTGGTTGCTAAAAGTGGACAGACCATCCTCACTCCTCTCCTGGTGCTTTCGGGAGAATCGTCTGCAACCACAGACACATAACGGTTTTGCTTTACGTTTGGGAGGAAGACCCAACCCAAGAGTGGACAGCACATTTTCCTCTCATTCCAACTGCAGCCTGGGGATAATTTTGATCCACGCAATAAGGTTTCCCCTTGTCACGTAAACACCTCTAAACATCACCTTGTTAATGTCCAGTTCATCTGTGTCCTTCTTCAAGACCACATGCATTTGTATATTTATCCCCATTAAATTGTAGGTGTGAGAAGTGACAGAAATGAACACTGTCCTTGCTAATACAGGCCCAATGTCTTGGTGTCATAGTAAACTATGTGGACAAAGTCAACCTGTTCCTGTGCCCCCTCACAGAGTTGTGAAAGTAGGAAGCAAATACTCTATGTCAAAAATAAGATATACAGTCTGTCCTGCCGAGGTTGGCGTCTATGGGTTCGGTCTCAGTGAAATGATGGTATTTTTTTCTGTCTAATATCTAAATAGTTTTCTTCAGTATTTGCGATATTCACCTTTCATTATCAATCATCACCAAAGATACCATACATGTTTTTATTTTCCTAAATGAGGGCTTTGTGGGGACACTTTCCTCCTCGTGGATTATGCTGTGTTTTCGGTGATGGAGGAAATTAATCTAGCAATCCAAGCCATGCTTCTATATCTAAATTTATTTCAGGCAGTCATAATTATAACTAAGTAGGCTGATGCTTTATTATAACCTCTGAGGGATTTACTGTTCCAGGCTTAACTGCTTGCATCTGTTTATGTCTTTGGCACTATGAATCAATCCAAACAAACTCCGTTTTGCTAATACTGCCATCTGCTAGCTCCCATTCACTATTTACCAATAGTAAAGGCTCCCTATCATTCTAATAATAAGTGAATGAGCCATTTTGTTTCTTTTCTCAGGCAGCAGGAAGCCATACTTGCTAGATGCTAGTTAGCAAATAAATGTTTAGTGAAGGATTTTGCAGACTGGCAGGTCTCTAAATTCTGCAACGAAACAAATTTAATCAGAACTCGTGTTCCGCATTTTTGTTTCACCGATAGTGTGCAAAGAGTTCAATATAGAAACTTCTTAACTGACTGGCCAGGGACAAATCAATGAGGTTCTCCTTCTCCGGCAGTCGGCGGACTACAAAGAAACAGAATCAATTCGAAGGCTACACCACACAGAGAAGTGGAAGAAACTGAGCCATGAGCTGTAGGAGACAATCCCTTTCAGAAGGATATTGGCTTGAGTATGTAAACAAGGACAGATCGATTAGGAAAATACGGGCTTTGTGGCCGGAGGCCTCGGCGACCCAGATCAGACCTTCCTCTAGATCCAGGACAGGCTATCAGCTGTGTGGCACTACTGGCCAAAGCCGAGCACTGACGGGGGGCTGGAGAAGTGGAATGCCCCACAACAATGGGGTGACGACACAGGTAAGTCATTTGACCTCAAATCTCCAAGGAAGAACAACAGGAGTCTACATTCTGAGGTCATTCGGCTCCTTCTGCTCAACCAAGGAGACGCCCTGTGCCCTGAGCTGAATTTTAAGATATCCGGGGCGCCTGGGTGGTGAAGTGTCCGACTCTTGATTTCGGCTCAGGTCATGATCTCATGGTTTGTGATGTCAGGTCCTGTGTCAGGCTCTGCACCGACAGCACAGAGCCGGCTTGGGATTCCCTCTGTCTCCCTCACTCTCTGTCCCTTCCCCACCCATGATGTCTCTCTCAAAATAAATAAATAAACACTTAAAAATTCTCTTCTTTTAGCACGCTCTTTTAAAACTCTTACTTCCTCCGGTGTCTGCAGGTAAACAGGTCAAACAGAAACACAAAGTACACAAAGCTTGAAGTTTCAGAAGTGCATGGAAACATAGAAGCTTTATCTGAAGCAGTGTCCCTATGACAAAGTAACCCCAGGTTATCTTTACTATATGGCTTTAAAGATCCCCTGTTACCTGTCTGGAATGGGGTAGAGGCATTCCTAATGTCGCTAAATTCTAAGGTCACTAAAGCTGCTAAAAACAATTGTAACTAACTTTGGAAGTTAAGAACATACCACTGTCGATTAGCAACTCAGTGGCAAGGAACGATTTGTCAATTTAACAGCATTCTAAAAGCATGTTGTATAATTTATCTTTGAGTATTAGCTAGTAGGATATACTACAATATGAGAGCAACAGCAGAAAATTACACATCTTTGGAGGTTTATTTATTTATCTTGAGAGAGAGAGAGAGAGAGAGCAAGTCGGGGAGGGGCAGAGAGAGAGAGAGAGACAATCCCAAGCAAGCTCCCTAGTGTTAGCACAGAGCCTGACTCGGGGTTCGAACTCACAAACCGTAAGATCATGACCTGAGCCAAAATCAAGAGTCAGGCACTTAACCCTTTGAGCCACCCAGGCGCCCCATAAGTGTTACATTATTTATGCTGATCATGTAAAGAATTTTTTTTCATTATTGCCAAATTTAATTGAAAATACCGTTTTAAGGATGCTTCAAATATGTGAGTCATTTTTAATATGAAATTACTTGATCAGAATGCATTAACTATTCACATACGTGTGCCATATGGTTACATTTAGAGATTAGCTTCTGACCCACACATAGGCGAAATGTCAATTTGCCATTTTTATTAAAATAATTGGTGACAATTATCTGAACTCTCTAAGCATTGTTTAAATGACAGGCAAGAAGAGATTAATAAGAAAGGAAGAGAGGTAGAGAGACAACTTAATTCAATATTGAATTAGGTCAAATTAGGACCAAATTATTGAATTTGGTCTCTCAGTGACCAAATCCACTGTGGTCCCTAAC
The DNA here is from genome assembly GCF_027475565.1 of Acinonyx jubatus. Taxonomy (NCBI): domain Eukaryota; kingdom Metazoa; phylum Chordata; class Mammalia; order Carnivora; family Felidae; genus Acinonyx; species Acinonyx jubatus. Next base: position 2,172,740 of record NC_069382.1, on the reverse strand, counting down.
CCTGATGGACCTCTAGCTGGGGTCCTGTTGTTTCAAGTAGAAGCAAATTTAAATCTTTCTTTAAGAAGGATAATGTTTCCCAATGCTTCGAATTATCCCCAAAATGTTTCATATGCAATGAAAAGGCATAACCAAAAAACAACCAGGTATATGAGGAACGATCGCAATGTAAATGCAAGTCAAAAAGTAAAATGCTGCATAATAGCCATAATCTGATAGGTGATCCGTATCACGAAATGACCAGACAGGCTTCATTATACTTAACATGTTTGAGGAAATATAAGACAAAATGGTAATTTTTGAGAAATAAATTTGAGAGAGAGAGAGAGAGAGAGAGAAAGCACCAAATAGAAATTGCAAAACTGAAAAAGCAATGCTGAAATGACATCTCAGTAGGAGGATTTAATAGCAGATTAGACAGAGACTCACTGAACTGGAGGTTGGTCAGAAGAAAATACTCAGCATCAAACCATCAAACACAGAGGGATACAAGGGTGGAGAGCTCAGTACAAAGCAGAAGAGACAAGGTATGGAGGTGTGGTATGTAGGTTTGCTGTCTAAAAAGGTGGGGGGCGGGCAACAGGCCATCAATAATCAGGTGGATAAGGGAATCATTGTATATTCACATGCAAATTAGAGGTACATTCAATAACGTGTTTGAATCCAAACTAACATAGTGTCGCACAAGAGAAACCAGACATAAATAAAAGCAAACTGCAATCCCCTTCATATTAGGTAGAAAATTAAAACAGAAAACAAATCTATATTGTTTAGGGGTGTGTGCTTAGACTAAAAATGTATTTTAAAATGCAAAATGATTACTATAAAATCACAACTACAGTTTCTTTGGAGGAGATATGAGAGAAGAAAAAACAAGGTGGTCTTCTGAATTCCCAGAAAAATTTTTTTTCTCCTAGGTGGTGATTATACTGAAATATTTTCTATTGTTTGTTATATTGTCTATCTTTGGTATGTATTTTGTATTGTATTTCTTTTTTATTCCTTAAAAACATTTTTTAACATTTATTTATTTTTGAGATACAGAGAGAGACAGAGCATGAATGGGAGAGGGGCAGAGAGAGAGGGAGACACAGAATCCGAAGCAGTCTCCAGGCTCTTAGCTGCCATCACAGAGCCTGACGCGGGACTCGAACTTATGAACTGTGAGATCATGACCTGAGCTGAAGTCAGACGCTCAATCGACTGAGCCACCCAGGAGCCCCGTGTTGTATTTTTTAATAAAGTGCTTTTAATTAGTATTAAAATATAAGGAACTAGACCCTATTAAATGAAAACATTTCCTTTCGGCTTCTTCTTTTTTGTGTCTTAGTGTATTTTTGGTTTTCAGTTTATACTTACTGTTCTTTACTTTAATATATTGACTTTAAAAAATGAATTTACCAACTTTTCATTGCTCTTTGATTTCAGATCTCTGTAAGCAAGCCATGCGATGTACCGTTGGACTTTCTGTCCGTTGACTTTATTTGTAAGTGTGTTCATAAAATAGCATCATTCTTCTTTAACATTTCCAATATGTTAGTAGTGAGATCAGGCATCCTTGCATCATTCTTTTTTGCATACATATGTGTGCATATATACATATACATGTATACATATATATACACATATATATATATAACATTTTATATATATGAATATTATGTTTATTCCTCCATCAATGGATGCTTGGACACTTAGTTTGGTTTCATACCTTATTATAAATAAGGAGGCTGTGAATATGGTGGTAGAGATATCTTTTCAAGTTAGTGTTTTTGTTTTCTTTGGATAATGACTAGGATTGCTGGATCATATGGTGGTTCTATTTTTATTTTGTTTTGTTTTGGTTTGGTTTGGTTTGTTTTCCGGGAACCTCCATACTGTTTTCCAGAGTTATTGTGCCAATTTATATTTGTACCAACAGTACAGGAAGTTCCCTTTTCTCCACATCCTCGCCAACACCTGTTATTTCTTGCCTTTTTAGTAAAAGCCATTCTGACTGGTGTGAGGTGATATCTCACCGTGGTTTTGATTTTCACTTCCCTGATCACGAGCGGTGTTGAGCATCTTTTCATGTGTCTGTGGCCATCTGAACATCTTTGGAAACATTCCTAGTCAGATCTTCTGACTACTTTTTGTTTATTAATTTTATTTACTTATTTTTAAAGAGAGGGAGATTGCAAATGGGGGAGGGGCAGAGAGAGAGCCAGAGAGAGAGAGGATCCCAAGCAGGCAACACAATCAACACAGAGCTCAGTGCGGGGCTTGATCCGACAACCCTGGGATCATGACCTGAGCCGAAATCCAGAGACCTATGCTCAACCCACTGAGCCATCCAGACAACCCGGATCATTATTTTTTAATTAGACTGTTTGTTCCTTTTTTATTTATTTTTTTGCTATTGTAACGAATTTACATTTGTATTTAGTTCAGATTAATGCTTAGGAGTGAAATGGCCAGATCATATGATAGTTGACTGGTTAGTTGCCAAATTGTTTCCAGAGGTGCTGCTTTACTTTAAATTTACACCAGCAATGCAAGTGATCCACTTTCCGGTTTCATGGCCTCCTGGACAGCATTTAGTGTGGGAAGTCTTTTGCTCTTTTCAGCCATTCCAATACACGTGCAGTGATGTCTCATTGTGTTTCTAGTTGCATTTTCCTAATGGCTAATGATGATAATATATTTGCCATCTGTACGTTTTCTTCAGTGAAATTTTTGTTCATGTCTTGCTCTTTTTTTAATTGGATTATCTGTTTTCTCCTGTTGAGTTTTGGGAGTTATGGTGGATCCTACTGTTCGCAATGTGGTGGTCAATTTTGCGTCAACTTGGTTAGGCCATGGTGCCTGGATATTTGGTCAAACATTCTGGCTGTTTCTTCAGGGGGTGCGTTTGGATGAGATTAATAATTAGATTGGTGGATTTTGAGTAAAGCACATTGCCCTCCATAGTGTGGATGGGTTTCATCCAACCAGTTAAAACCATAATAGAACAAAAATCATACTCAAATAGGAAATTCTGACCATGCACTGCCTTTGGACGTGAACCACAACTCTCTCCCGGGTCTCCAGACAGCGAGCCTCTCCTGTGGATTTTGGGCTTGCACCTCCACAATCGTGTAAGCCAGTTAACTAAAATAAATCTCTCTCAGGGCGGCTGGGGGGGCTCGGTGGGTTGAGCATCCGACTCTTGATTTTGGCTCAGGTCACGATCTCACGATTTGTGAGACCGAGCCCTGCGTTGGTCTCTGCACTGCACTGACAGTACAGAACCTGCTTGGGATTCTCTCTCTGCCCCTACCCCCCAACGTCTCAAAATAAATAAACTTTACTAAATAAATACATAAGTAGATAAACGTGCACATCCTATTAGTTCTGTTTCTCGGGAGAGTCCTGACTAACACTAACCACCAGAGAGAGCTAGGACGGCGGGCTCCCTCAGCTGCTGGGTTGTCATGTCCCAAGCATGGCTGCTGCTGGCTGTCATGTCTTTGGCTGTCATGTCTCCATGGAGACCATTTCTATCTCTGAATCTCCTCCAGGCCCCGGGCAAAATCTGGCCCATTGGTGTCATCTCTGTTCTCCTCAAAGGTTGAGAAGAACAATGTTATACATGTTTTATGAAGTAACTGCATAAGGTCAATATATACGAAGTCATTTTACCTTAAAAATGCAATATTTATTGTAGAACAGTTTACAAAACACTTGTATTAAATCCTAAAATTCACAGAAACACACAAAGAATACCCAAGCAAATGAAACACTCCCATATCCCACTTCTAGGCGGATAACCACTTTAACTCAGTGAATTCGATGTAAAGGTTCCAGCTTCTATTTTTTTCTGTGAGCTTGTGTTTACTCATAATAATGAATGTATATTATAGTAAAATAGGATAGAATATATCCCAGTAATAAGACCTTCTTGAATACAAGGTAATGACCACTTACCAATGCCTATATCCAAAAATATCATGGGAAAGTTAAAACATGTAAGAATATAGAAGAAAGAATTATGTCTACTCATCAGTCTTTAATATTTAATTTAGTTACCATACATAATTTAAGTCACATCATATAAAATAAACAATCTGTAAATATTAAATGTTTCCACCCTTAGGCTTTATGAAATAATTTCATTCAAAATCTCCCCATGCTGTCGTCACCTTGACAGATGGTTTGGAGTCACCTAACACAGTCTTCCAGACTACATCATCTTCACACCCACTTAAAAATTTTAAAATATAACATTTCTTGATTGTATGAGATGCTGTCACTGATGCTTTTGTCTCAAGTCAAAAGGATTCATTTGCATAACATTAGCACCTGCTTATTCTTACGCCACTGTAGATAAACCCTCATGGTCTCATGACCTCTACAGCGCAGCCAGTTACCAGTTTGCTTGTTAAGGAAGTCTTCAAAAGGCTGGTTTATGATGGTAATAAATGTTATTTAACCTGAGGTCATTCGACTGGGAAGATATAGATATAGATGTATATCTATATATAAAGATATGGTAAATTCAACTGGAAATATATATATATATATATATATATATATACACCATATAATATGGATATCTGTGTATACACACACACACACACACACACACACACACATATGGTAAATAGTTGGTAAATCTACATATATTTAACCTTTAGCCTTTTTTCGTGTTTCAGTCCAAAAGCATCTAAATTTGCATTGTTCATAATAATGGTTCTTTTCTTTCCTCAATGGTACTTCAAAATATTGACCTGATTGGCAGAGCCCCGTACATGCGAGAGGTTTTTAAGTGGAATTGGTAGGCAGCTCTCTGAAAGGTAATTTGGGGCAATAATGCACATCTGGTATTTTGGTACAAACAGTGTTTTATTTTTAAACCTATGTTTTATTCAATATACTTCAATCATCTTTATATTTTATGAAATACTTTCTGTCATAGGAAAATTAATGATTAAATAGTATTCTGTTGTGTTGACTTGTTTTATTTAACCATTGCCTGCTTCTTTGGCCTTTTTCATTTTTGATGCTTCCTTTAATGGAAAACACAGGGATGAACCTTTGTAATTGTGCCCTTAGAAATTCCATAGTTTCTTTCCTTAGCGTAAATTCCTAAGTACAGAAGTGATATGTTTTTCTTTTCTTTTCTAATTTTTTAATGTTTATTCAATTTTGAGAGACAGAGAGCAAGCAGGGGAGGGGCAGAGGGAGAGGGGGACACAGAATCCGAAACAAGCTCCAGGCTCCGAGCTGTCAGCACAGAGCCTGACGTGGGGCTCGAACTCATGAACTGTGAGATCATGACCTGAGCCTAAGTCAGACGCCCAACTGACTGAGCCCCCCAGGCGCCCCAGAAGTGATATGTTTTGCATAAGGCCTTGATGAGTATTTCCAAAATGCACAGCAGGATGTGTGAATTTATATTCCTTTCAGCAGTATGTGAAAACCTCACGCCTTACATCCTCACACAACCTGGGGATAATTCTCCACTGTTTCCAAGCGTATAGGGTCTGACTAGGGACTCATTGTATTGTTCATTCACATTGAGTGAGTACACAGTGGTGTTGATGTTTTCACCCCAGAAATGTATTGGTCATTTAATTTTTGTTCCCTTTTTTGTTTCAGCCTCCTTATGCCATCTGTTCATTTGGGTAAATCTCCTGGCACTTTAATCAGAATCCACTGCTACACACACACACACACACACACACACACACACACATTGATTCTGGACCATTGTCTTGATATGAGGTGGTGTATCACTTACCAGTGTGTTCTGTGGGTTGACCAGATGCTTCTGTTCTTCTAAGGCTGGGTCAGGCTCCCACGGGTTTGCTTATAGGTTTGCGCACAACTGGTGAATTGTCTGATGGCTGAGTGATCTGGGATGGTCTCACTCACATGTCTTGGGGTTGGCAGTCTGTTGGACAGATGGAGGACAGGTCCCTGGGACACGAGCTTCTCCTAATCCAGCAGCTGCCCCGGGCTTCCTGACCTGACAGTGAAGGCAAGGTAGCAGGCTCCCACGTGCAAGCACCATTCAGTCTTCTGTCACGTTTGCTATTGTCCCATTGGCAACTCAAGCCACAGACCTAGGGTGTGGGAAGGACTACCACGGACGTGAACATATGTGCAACAAGCTAGCACGGGCCTTGCTAGAGTGGTTAAATCTAGGACGTCTGGGGTAAATCTAGCTTCAAATTCTGGCTCGGGATCTTAAAATACGTGTGATTATAGACAAATTACGTAAGCCCTCTGAACTCCACTCTTCTTATGTCCAAGATATGCCTAATCCTAGAGCTGTAGAGAAGTGGGAAGGATTAAATAAAATGATACATATAAAGTGCTTACCACAAAGCATGCCGCACAATAAGGGCTCAAAAATATTTTGGCCCCTGTTATCGAGTCAAATTCCTGGGCTGTAATTTTTCTTCTTTTTGATGAATTATTTCCATTCCTCATGAGACCACGTCCCTAGTGTGCATACCCCTCTGAATGCTGCTATCTGGAGACATGCCTGAGTTCAAGGGTGAACACGGATTAAAATCAAAATGAGTTCAGTGCTATGTGAGTTAAGGACTGAATTGCTTATCCTCCATAAAAAGTGCTCCCCCTGGCCCCACACTGGCTCACGGAGGGATTTATAATGCAGCAGTAACTACCGTCCAACCTGGTTAGCAAACAGCAACGTGCTAACTTCACCATAGGGAGACTATTCAGACTTCCTTCATTGTAAAAAATGACAAAGATAACTCTTCAGCACCATCATCTTTCATTAATATGTTACAGGAGGCAACATGTGTGCAATCGGTTACCAGGAATTTAGCCCCTGTTTGAGAACTTGACTTGCCAAAATACTACTTCTCACATGATTTCCTAAAAATTGTCCCAAATTCAGCTCCCAACTGACTTTTCACTATTAAATGGTCTGCGTCAGCCCTGCCGTCTCTTCAGGAATGGTCTTTCTTCCGTTTTCACCCTTGGCGGTCCATTCTCCAAAAACACAACTTAGGTTGCCTACTGATGAACGTATACCTGTTTCCCTGAGCTCCAAAGCTGCCTTCTCCTTCCTGCTGCTGCCTGAACTCTGTTAACCACATTTCCCCTGCGACTTTCTCAGATGGCTTCTTGCTATGTTCCATCAATAGGAGGGAGGGTGGCGAGTAGAGGGAAGGAAGACGGCTGTCCCTTCCTATTTTTCTGTTTCCCGTGGCGTGGTCCCAGCTTTTGAAACTCCTGGAATCAGATTCAGCACTGAGGTCCAAGACCCCACTGAGGCATAAGAAGCCCGGAGCTGTGCCTCAACCCAGACATGTGAATGTCAGCATGATAGATTCTTCCTTCATGTCCCCAAAGTCATAGCAAGAACTGGTTCATGTCACCTCTGAGGGAGGGTGGGCACCAATCCGTGGACCTTATCCTTTGAGCTTACTTTTTTTATAAGCTTAAGTTTTCTTAATACCAACTTTTCCCCAAACCTTAGAGATCACAGCTACTTCCTGCACATTTCATTTTGAGTTATCTTAGCAATATCTTTTTCCAGGTTTTTTAGGTTTTCTAATATCTCTGAAAAACAATCCCTTGTATTAACTCTGTGTAAGTACATAATGCATTCTCCATTTTCTTAACTGAGCACTGACTAATACAGCATGGGTATTTGGAGTTGTTGTAGGAAAGAAAACAAACATCAAAAGTTGGAATTCTGGAATTGTCCTGGTGATGTTATTGGTCTTTAACATGTCTGATTTCCCTTCCCGCTAGAAAATGAAACACGGGTAATCCACAGCATATAGTGGCACCACAGGCATGCACACCAGTGTTTGCTTGGGATGAACTGCCTCTTTGTACCTGTTGGGACCACTGAAATACACAGACTTCAGTCAAAATCCCATTGATCCCTGACCATTATTATCCCCTAATTTGATTTGGGGTCACCAGAAATTAACTAACATCAACTCGTTTCCAATATTTAATAGCCCTAACAAGCTCAGAGTACAATTGCCCTAGTAACTGGAGGTAGGTTTATTTGGGGGAAAGCTTAAAGTCTTAGAGTCTCTATTCATGACCTTGTTCTAGGGAACAATGTCAAGTGAAGACTGAAGTGAGTCCACCATAAATGGATATTTGGCCCAAGTTCATGCCGCAGGACTCCAAGGAGCTGTGGAGACCATCCATGTGTAATTCCTACAGGTTCTAATTGCAACAGGCGTACTTGGCTAGAAGCAGAGCCTCACGTTGGTCACCTGGCCCATGGAGTGGCTATTAGGTGGGAAAAGTAAGTGGAAGCTGATCGAACTTCCCTGCCGGAATACTCAGCTCTGGAAGGACTGCATCCTCAGCACAGGTTAGTTGCAGAGAAGGCGCAGATTAGTGCCACCTTCTCAGATTTCAAAGGTGCAGCCACGGAGCCTGTCCATGCAGCTCGCTTGTTAGGCCAGCACAGAAGGCGGTCAAGACTCAGAGAAAAACTATGAACTGCCATAAACTTCAGCGGGCGGGATTCAGTAGCAGGCGTCTTTCCATACATGACTTTACTGAAGCAAATCGACACAGCTCCTGGCACCTGGGGCAGAGTCATGGATTTGGCAAACGCCACAGTTTGGCCTCTGCCCACCTCTGAAGAACCAGCAGATGAAATTTTCTTCCCCTTCGTGGAGACATTGGTGCTTCTTCACGGTTCACCCAGGAGGGCACAAACTCTTCCGCTCTGTGTCACAATCCACACTAGGGGTTGACCAACCATTTCTTAAAGGACTAGATTGTAAGTATTTTGGGTTTGCAGTCTATACAACCTCTGTTCTAACTAGTCAGCTCTGACACTGTAGGGCAAAAGCAGCATAGACAATGAATGGGCCTGGCTGCATTCTAATCAAACCTCATTTACAAAAGCAGGCAGCCGGAATGTTCGATAATTGGCAGACTCCTGACCTAGACCAGAGAAAGGTGATCATCTAATACCCTACAGGACACCAGTCTGACCTACCCATTGAAGATCTCAAACTGACTGGACCTCATAAACGGAAATTGGCACATTTTTAGAGGCTTTAGGAAGGCTTTTGTTTACAAGGATAGGAGATAAACCTTAAACACTCCTGGACTAGCTAGTTAATAAAGTTAATGGGGGTCTAGTGTCTCGGAACGTGTCGGAATATCCACTCCAAAGTGAATGACATTTTATATGAATTTCTGGTAACAATACATACCACATTGGGATGGCAGCTGATAATCTGTAAACACGTCCATGTTTTAGTAAGGTCCACAATAAGAAATTACTTTGTAGGTATCTTCTGGGAAAATAGTAGGAGAAACAGGATTTAGAAACAAAGCCTGCGCTCGATTTGTGCTTGAAAAAAACGTAAATAATGTTTCTTCTCTACTTACTGGCGGAGGATTCTAATAATCTCTACTAGATCAAGTTTGATAATTGTGTTTTAAATACATCTTTGATATCAAAATTAAATATAGTTGGTCTATCACTGGTCTATCACTTAACGAGAGAAGCATAAATGTGTCAAAGTTGTTTAGACACCAGATTTTTTTTAAATTTTTTTTTCAACGTTTATTTATTTTTGGGACAGAGAGAGACAGAGCATGAACGGGGGAGGGGCAGAGAGAGAGGGAGACACAGAATGGGAAACAGGCTCCAGGCTCTGAGCCATCAGCCCAGAGCCCGACGCGGGGCTCGAACTCACGGACCGCGAGATCGTGACCTGGCTGAAGTCGGACGCTTAACCGACTGCGCCACCCAGGCACCCCTGTTGTGTGTTTCTTTAACTCTGGCCATGGCTAGTTTTGCATCTTTGGGCCAATCCAGTTTCTAAATTTTAATTTAATTTTCTTTTGTGAAATTAGGTCTTTACTCCAGTTGCATGTGTTCTTTTCATTTTAATCCATTTGACAAATACTTTTAAAATACTGAGTTTTATGTCTTAAAAGCATGTGCTCTATAGAGAAAGGATGCATTTACCACTGACATCTATGAAAAGTTGAAGCAAGTTTTAAAACCTTATTAAAACTCTCATCTTGACTGAAATATGGTAGTCACATCATCACATACTTTACCTCCATGATATATTAGTAAGAAAACTTTTAGAAGTACCAAACAGCACCAGGTGAAGTGTTATATTTATATTTATGTTTATGTTTATGTTTATGTTTATATATACATAAATATAACAAAAAGAATCACAGGGAGAAAAAAGTAGGAATTAAAAAAAGAGAGATGGAAAGAATTGCAAGCAACAAGCAGGGTGGGATTTTGATCCAACCATATAAATAATTCCATTAATTTTAAATGGTCAAAGCCTATGAATTAAAAGGCAGAAATTGTCCCTTTGATTAAACATGTAATATCCAATTACATACTGTGAAACTCACGTTGTGTTAAATACGTAGACATGTTAGAAATAAGTGGATGGGAAAATATTGCAGGTAAACACTAATAAAAAAAACTGGTGTGTTTATACTAATATGAGACAAAACAGATTTCAGAACAAGGGTACAATTATCAAGGGTACAGAACAATACTATGTAAGGAAAAAGATGGACGTTTACCAATAATTCTAAGTGTGAAAGCACTAAACAATACAGCTTTGAATAATTAAAGCAAAAACTAAGAACTCAAAGTAGAAAGAGATAAATCTATAATTAAATTTGGAGAATTCAGCAGATCCCTCTTAGTAATTAATAGAGCAGGTGGACAGGAAATCAATCTGAATAATCCTATTAATCAACTTTACCTAATTAACATTTTTAGAACTGCTTACTGAACAAAAGCAAGGTACACTATTTGTTTTCAACTGTACATGGAACTTGTAACAGAAGAGGGAAAAATGAAATAATATAATGTATACTTTTTCCAAAAAGAATGAAATTGGCAATGAGTTATAAGAAAAAATCTGGAATATCACCAAATATTTATAAATTAAAAAGCATGAAGTACTTTTTTTGTTTTGAATTGTTTTGAAATGAGTAAAAAACTAAAATACAAAGTACCAAAATGTTTAGGACATAGTGTAGTGTTTAGAGGGAATTTTACAGCATTAAATTTAGATCATATGACTGTATTGGTCAGGGTTCTCTAGAAAAAAGAGATCAACAGGAGATAAATGTGAAGACATTAAATATAAAGAACTGGCTCCCACAATCATGGAGGCTGAGAATCCCCCCAAACCGTCCTCTGCAGTTGAAGAGGCCCAGGAATGCTGGAGGTGTGATTCAGTCCAAGACTAAACAAGAGTTCAATGCCTCATCACGAAATCAGGAAGGAAGCGCTGATTTTTTCCTTCTTCTGTCTTTTTGTTCTGTTCAGACCCTCAATGGATTGGAGGATACCACCCACATTGGGAAGGGCAATGTACTTTATTGAGTCATCAGCTCAAATGCTCCTCTCATCTGGAAACACCTTTACAGACACACCCAGAAATAAGGTTTATCCGAATATCTGGGCACCCTCTGATCCAGTCAAATTGACATAGAATTAACTGTCACATTATAAAGAAAGAAGAAAAGCCTTGAATCAATACTCTAAGCTTCCATATTGTGAAACTAGGTACAGAAAATTCAAGAAGAGCAGAAGTCAATGAGACAGGAATGAGAAAAACAATAGAAAAATCAATGAAAACAAAACCTAGTTATTCTAATAGAGAAAAAAGAGAAGAGATACACATTAACATTCAGCACTAGAGATGAGGCATCACTACACTTCCTACAGACATTCAATGATAGCATACTGTAAACCAATGAACAAAATCCTGTAAACACTCATTCAAAAAGAAATAACCCAAGTCAACCATTAAAGAAATGAAATTTTAGTGAAAAACCTTTCAGAACAAACTCTAATCTCAGGCGGCTTAGCTGGTGATTCTATCAACTACTTAAGAAGTAAATAATACCAACTCCATACAAATTCTTCCAGAAAATAAAATAGGAAGGAACACTTTGCAACTAATTTTATGAAACCAGGTAATTTTGCAGCTAATTTTATGAAAGGGTAATTATCCTTTTAGGAAGACCAGACAAAGATATTGTGAAGAAAGAAGGCTTCAGATAATTTCCCTCATGAATATATATGCAAATTTCCTTAATAAAATATTATCAAATGAAATCCAGCAACATAAACTAGATACTATGTCGTAACCAAGGGGGAGGTTATTCTAGAAAGGTAAGCTTTCATTCAATATTCAAAAACCAACTGATATTTTTTACCATATTAACAAAACAACATAAATTGATTATTACACATATGCATATATATTATCATCTCGATAGATGCTGAAAAAAAATCTTAGTAGAATCAACAACCATTCATATAAAAATTGTAGGGAATCATCCCAATTTAATACATGTATCTCCATGAAATCTACGGCAAATATCATATTTAAATTAAAAGCTTTCCTCTGATACTGGGAATCTTGAGGATGGCCACTTTTGCCATTTCTATCCAACATTGTAGCAGATGTTCCAGACAGCAAAATAAGGAAAAAATAGACTAAAATTGCTTGCACTCTAAAGAAGTAAATAAAATAGACCTTATTCAGAAATAACCTATTTTTCTTAATATTTCTTAATTCATTAGAATTAATGAATGAGTTAGCAAAGTTTCGTAATTTAAAAAATTCTATCTGAGAGACTCCAGAATTGGACCCAGAAAAGTATGGCCAACTAATCTTTGACAAAGCAGGAAAGAATATCCAATGGAAAAAAGACAGTCTCTTTAACATGGGAAAACTGGATGGCAACATGCAGAAGAATGAAACTAGACCACTTTCTTACACCATTCACAAAAATAAACTCAAAATGGATAAAGGACCTGCATGTGAGACAGGAAACCATCAAAACCCTAAAGGAGAAAGCAGGAAAAAACCTCTCTGACCTTAGCCGCAGCAATTTCTTACTTGACACATCGCCAAAGGCAAGAAAATTAAAAGCAAAAATGAACTATGGGGACCTCATGAAGATAAAAAGCTTCTGCACTGTAAAGGAAACAATCAACAGAACTAAAAGGCAACCGACAGAATGGGAAAAGATATTTGCAAATGACATATTGGACAAAGGGCTAGTATCCAAAATCTATAAAGAACTCACCAAACTCCACACCAGAAAAACAAATAATCCAGTGAAGAAATGGGAAGACATGAATAGACACTTGTCTAAAGAAGACATCCAGATGGCCAACAGGCACATGAAAAGATGCTCAACGTCACTCCTCATCAGGGAAATACAAATCAAAACCACACTGAGATATCACCTCGTGCCACTCAGAGTGGCTAAAATGAACAAATCAGGAGAGTATAGATGCTGGAGAGGATGTGGAGAAACGGGAACCTTCTTGCGCTGTTGATGGGAATGCAAACTGGTGCAGCCGCTCTGGAAAACAGTGTGGAGGTTCCTCAAAAAATTAAAAATAAACCTACCTGATGACCCAGCAATAGCACTGCTAGGAATTGACCCAAGAGACAGGAGTGCTGATGCATAGGGACACTTGTACCCCAATGTTTATAGCAGCACTGTCAACAATAGCCAAATTATGGAAACAGCCTAAATGTCCATCAACTGATGAATGGATAAAGAAATTGTGGTTTATATACACAATGGAATACTACTTGGCAATGAGAAAGAATGAAATATGGCCTTTTGTAACAACGTGGATGAAACTGGAGAGTGTTATGCTAAGTGAAACAAGTCATACAGAGAAAGACAGTTACCATATGTTTTCACTTTTATGTGGATCCTGAGAAACTTAACAGAAAACCATGGGGAGGGGAAATAAAAGTTAGAGAGGGAGGGAGCCAAACCATAAGAGACTCTTAAGGACTGAGAACAAACTGAGGTTTGATGGGGGGGTGGGAGGGAAGGGAAAGTGGGTGATGGGCATTGAAGAGGGCACCTGTTGAGATGAGCACTGGATGTTGTATGGAAACCAATTTGACAATAAATTTCATATTAAAAAATAAAAAATAAAACAAAAAAATAAAAATAATAAAAAATTCTATATGTATAGTGGCATAAATATTTTATATTGAATCCAAAAAATAATGACACTATATAATCAAAAACATGATATGCATAGGGATAAATCTCAGTAACTATATATGAGATTCATATGCTGAAAATTACAAAATATTGATGAGAAACATTAAATGCGACAGAAAAATCCAGAGATAAATTTTGTTTATGGATCTGAAGACTTCAAGCTTCAAGTAAGTAAGGTATCTTCAAGTTGCTCTATACTTCCCCATATTGTAATAAAAATTTCAGCAGGTATTTTGAGCAAATGACAAGTAAACTATAAAATTTATCTGGAAAAGTAAACATCCTGAATTAACCAAAATAGCCTGATTTTTAGATGGAACATGACGTGGAACATGTTAAGAGGAACATGACACTTACCGACAGACAGTGTGACATCCGTGTTAGACGTATAAATGGAACGAGATCAAAGTTACAGAAATATACATAAAATCTCACTGAGTTCATTTTTGTTAATGTTGTTCAGGTAATTCAATATAGAAAGGATAATCTTTGCAATAAATGAAAAACAAAAAGAAATTATCATAAGTGCAAACTCTATCCTTCGCTCACACCTTAGGCAAAATTAACTTGACCTAGATCATCTCATGGATTATAAAGATTTGCAAATTAAAAATTCTCTCACAAAACATTTAAGAATGTATTTTTAACCTTTACTCTTGGGTTAAATATGCATTTCTTAGAGAGGACACAATAAACACATCATAAAACATCATGAAAAATTTAAATAGGACTAATAATTAAAATTTTCTGCCCCTTTAAAGACACTATTAAGAAAATAAAAAGGCAAATGCATACTTGGATAAATTATTTTTAAAACTCATATCTAATAAGGTATTTAATAATTCAATAATTGATCAAAAGAAAAAGATGAATTAAGAAGAAAGTGGCATAATATTTGCAGGGATGTTGCACCAGAAAAAAAGTAGTGGATGACAAAAGAAGTACATGAAAAGAAGCTCACCATCTCTATTCAATAGGGAAACTCAAATTAAAATCTCAAAAAATTACTACTTCATACCTACTGGAAGAGCTGATCAATCAGCTCAATAACAGTGAACTGTTAATCAATAAACACAACAAAAAGGACAGTAATAACGTCAAATGCTTGCACTCATTTTGAGCAACTGTAACTCATCCATTCATGGTGCTGTACAAATGGTTTACCACATTGACAAACAGTGCGACAGCTTTTTATTAAATTAGCAATCCTACTCCTGGGTATTTACCCAAAGGAAATACACACCTTTCCACAGAGATTTTGTATGCATATGTACAAAATTTTAGGCATATAAGTCCAATATTGAGGGGGCAAAGCTAATATCCAAACTAGTGAGTCGATGAGCAGAGTGCTGTCCGCCTACGCAGGAGAACCAGTCAACAACATAAAGGAACAGACAATAGAAAGGATTATATAACATGCATTGACAACAAAAGGCTTGGTCCAAGTGGACGATGGCAGATGCATACTGTCTATGTGTAACATTCAGGAAAAAAGCAAGTCTAAGCTCAGCAGTCGTCAGAGTAGTAGTTGCAACGGCCGGGGGGTTCTGACAGGGGATTAACTACAAGGGAGCAGAAGAGAACTTCTCGAAGGAATGGAAATATCCAAATCTGCAGTAAAGCAATAGTTATGCCTCCACGTACATATATCCTAATACCCTAAAGAAAGGATGTAAATTATACCTATGAGAATCTAGGTTATGAAAGTACAAGGAGATAGATGCAAAATATTAAAACCATGCCTTGCTGTCCCAATCTTCCATAATTATTTTATCCTTACCAAAAATAAATGTTATCTAATTACTAAATTCTTTGGAGGGTGATATTGTCATTATTATTATTATTATTTTTACTGCAGCAAGAAATTTTTGTAATTTTGGGTGCTGCAATATGACTAAGTGAATTCTAGAGATTAGTACACTGGCTGCTAGCTTGAAAAGAGTCTTTGTTTTGACATTCAAAGCCCTAATTTGCAGAACTATTATAAATATAATAGAAATATCATTTCTCTACCTACCTACCTGAATTCTCATCTCTAGTCTACATTGGTGTACTCATCATGTACTGAACCATATTCTTATTTCTATGCTCCTAGTGATCCACAGTTTGGGAACTTATTCATTAGAAATAAAAGGAAAGGGGCCCCTGGGTGGCTCAGTCAGTTGAGTGTCCAACTTTGGCTCAGTCATGATCTCACGTTTCGTGAGTTCGAGCCCCACATTCGGCTCTGTGCTGACAGCTCAGAACCTGGAGCCCGCTTCGGATTCTGTGTCTCCCTCTCTCTCTGGATCTCCCCTGCTCACACTTTGTCTCTCTGTCTCTCAAAAATAAATGTTAAAAAAAATAGAAAGAAAAATAATAAAAGGAAAAACACCCAAAATTAAGATCTATATTACATTTTTGCTTTTTTACTTTTAAGTGTATAGGGAAAGGAAATAGCATGAGCAAAGATGAATTAAACAAATGTGTCCTTAAGAAACTTACAATCTCGTGAGCAGATTGAGAGCCCAGAGCACAATGGCAGATTTCCAAACGGATATGAACTTGGTGCCATGAAAATGAGAAGGAAAGATCAAGTTCAGCCAAACTGACTGGCCAAAGGTCAAAAAATTATGAAAATCAACGTGGCAGCATGAATGTGGTGGGGGAAAATGGAGGGCAGGGTCAAATAAAATCAGCTAGTGCTCCTACGAGAAAGGATATGTGATCAGTGATCGAAATGAAAATGCCAGCGTTCAAACGACACGTTGCTAACCTTTTGTCCTATGTTTTAATTTTCTGTTTGGATGGGAAGAAAGAAACAGGGGAAAATAAAGAGCAGAAAGAGGTGTTAGGAAGCCAGCAGTTTCCGTGGACCGCAGGGAAGGCTGGAAGGTGGTCACCGATAAAGCTATTAGCTATATTGTACATTGAACTCCTAATTACAGTCTTGATGCCTGGAAGGAGCAGCTAGAAACGTGGGGCTTTCCAGCAGGGCACCAGCAGCCCCAGGGGGATAGGTGCTTTAAGCCTTTTAAGCTTCTCAGAGCAAAAACAGCTTGAAGCTGTGTTATCCTGAGCTACTCTGCTTGGCCAGTATAAGCTGCTGGAATCAATGAGCACAGCATTTCCCAGAGGCCTCTGACTTTGGAGAAAGGGGAGGGGGCAGCATCATACTTCTAAAAGTCTTAGAATTTTGGGGAAAGTGATGCCACTTATTGTGAACGGTGAATCGTACATTTAAAGGTGAGGTTTTATACTCACGTATTTAGCAGCGATGAGTTGTCATATTCTCTGTGGCTTGGATCCTGGAAATCAGTATTTTTTCTGAGCCTGCTGTGTTACAGGTGGGAATACTGAGGTTAGTCATTTTGCCTAGAGTCCTACAAGTTTAAGGGTGGGATTGGTGGATCCCTAATTGCCAGGAGAATTTTCTTTCTTCTGCCTCGTCGCTAAATATTGTTCTATTCAGGAATACAAATTAAACAGTGCTTGAAAAATTAACATCCCGGTCCAAGTTTCCCCAACCTTTGAAATCAGTCATCGCCTCCTGGGCATTTCAGCGAAGGGCAGTCTTAAGACAAGGACAAAAGATGGGATTTTAGCCCCAGCAAGCCAAATGGAGCAACAGAGAAAGCATCATCCCATGAACTTGACCTTCATTTGCATGGAAGAGGCCTCTTCCTTACCACTTTGGCAGAAATGGTCCTGGTCCATCTACCATGTCTTCCTCCAGCTGCACCCTGCCCCCCGAGTCATCCTAGTCTTTGTCCCCGGCGGGGGGTGGGGGGTGGTCATCTCTGCGTAGACTGGACCGCCAACCTCTGACACCTTCTTGAGTTCTGTGATCTCCCACAGACAGTGGCGGCAGGGAGTGGGTGCACTGATTTCCCCTGGCTCCCTTCTGAGGACTGGTTTTACCCTTGAGCAAAATCAAAGATTACTAGGGTGAAAAAAAAATGGAAGTCTCTATCCGAGGAAATGGCCCATAAGCAAGAGAGGGAGAAATAATTTCTCAAGGGCATTGGTAAGCCACCGGCTTTTATGAAGTGGGTGTCTTGTAAACGGCACCAGAAAGAGGAGTCTCCCGTCCTGGAAGCATAATAGCTCTGCACATTGGGCCCCTGTCGTGCTGCACAGAACACACGGAGGGCCGGTGTGCAAATCCAGGTGTGACACAGCCCCGCCGTTTGTGCTGTGGAGCGGAGGGGCAGCGGTGTCGATTATTCGACGACCGGACATACGTCGGCCTCGTTGGAAAAGTCAGTCCAAGAAACTCCACTTCGACCAAAGAGGAGGAAAAAGAAAAAGGAAAAAGGTGTCCTCGTCCCCCCCCCCCCCCCCCCAGACACAGAGTAACTGCCACGCACCTGCACCTTCCCCAAATCACAGCTTGCGAAAGAACTGGCTGAGCAGGCCGGGAGGAACATTGCAGCGGAATGGGAAACTGGGCAGGCGAGCTCATTTCTTCTGCCATTTGATGGCATCTACGAGGAGACGGTGGCAGAAGGCCAGCTCTGTTTCCAGCCTCAGGTCAGGAGGCTGGCCGGTGCGCCCTTGCATCCAGGCAGAGGTCAGCAGCTTGCCTGGCGGGCGCGGGTGATTAGTCAGAGTCGTATAGGAACAGGGCTGCGGCCGTGTTCCCCACCCTGCAACCGTCTGAACAACATTTCTCCGGTTCCTTCCAAAGCAAGGTGAGGCTTTCTGCCAGAGAAGAGAGAAAAAGCCTCCATGAAAACAAGAAGTCGGTGGATGTATGTGGGGAAAACAGTGCGTGGTGAGCGAGTGAGTTGCGGGACTCTTAAAAGGCCCGTCAGAGACTACCAGCCCCTCAAGTCGTGATGCGACAGGTGCCCAACAGGCGTGCAGTGTGCGTTGTGTTTTGTTGTCAAGAAATCCAGGACGGCACGGGGCTCTTCCGGTTCAGTCTTTCTGAAGACCGCTCGACCCTGTCGTTCTCTGACCCGAATGTTCTCTTCTTGCAAGTGTTGATGCGCTGAATTTACTCTGTTTTGATCTCTGCTACCACGTAAACAGCTCCGTGTTTAAAGACATTTATGTTTACTGTACAGAATAGGGGGAAATGCACACACACTAATCGACTCATGAACATTCTAATAAGGAAAACGACGTGGACGTCGACTAGCAGCCGGCCCCCTCCTACAGGAGATATTCTACCATCATAGCCTGCGACCGCGCGTCCGTAACTCTCCTACGAGTGTCTGGGCGCCCAGTCACTACATACCTCCCTGTATCCTTAGCCAGCTGGTGTCGAGGCAGAAGCAGTGCTATTCTTTGCATGCTGGGAGAATCTAAAGAATAGAAGAGGGACTCATTTCTGAAGGAGATGCCAGGGGCAGTGATAGTCTAATCACTATGGTGCCAGTCAGAGAAGGGACGGTTAGTAAAACACACACCTAAGAATCCTATAATATCCTAGAGAATGGAGCACACGCTAATCTTAATAGGACACCAATCTCTCCCATAAATTTCCCCGGAGTCTAAACATTTGTGGATGAAACTGTCTCCATGCAGAACATTTCAGAGAAAGGGACGGCTTAGTCAGATGTGATGAAATTATCTTCCCGATACGTTTCAGGTACAAATATCTTGGCATCCAATACAACTCCTACAATCCCCTTGGAGCCAATGAGATTAATTCCTTTGTGCTCGCTTTGCGCGATGATCACACAACCCATTTTCGGCTTGTCTCGGGACATCAGGGTGGAGATTTCCGAGGCAGACCGTCTGCATTTGATCCTGACTCTGCAATTTGCCTGTTTGTGCCTGTTCCCTAATCTCTCTCAGTGTCAGGTAGATAGTGAAAAATAAATGAGCTATGCTAGGAAGAACAAATGAGATATCCCAGGAAAAGAACCTCGTTGTACAGTTTTATTGGGTCAACAAATTCTCCATGTGCTTAGAACGCTATACAAATTTCAAGGTTTGGGAGTGATTTATGTCAAATACAATCAGAAGCCATTTATTACCCATGGGAAGAATATAATAAACATCCCTTACACTAAAATAAACTAAGAAAATTAATTTTTAATAGAGTCATTTTAACATTTTCATGGACAACCAGTGGGTTACAGACCTTAGAGAGAGTTAAGGAAGAAGAAAATAAATTGGCCTAACTCAGGAAAGCGTACCTCGGTCACTATCAGCGTTATTATAAATTAAACTTAACAATAAACCTTGACTTCACAAGCTCTTATAAGTAATTTAAATTTCTGTTCAACATTCATGGCTTAAAAATAAGTGTCCGACTTTAAATAATGTTGCCCAGAAGGCAGACACCTGAAAATAGTTCTTAAAGATTGCAAAATGGAAATATATTGTGTAAGGATTGCAGAAGGACTAAGTATGCTTTCTTTTGTTTTAAAAGGCTTAAGTACAATACGGTATTCAGCACAGCAGCTGTGTCTGAAGTTGAGGCAGGCTGGCCTCTTTGTTCAACCCAAACCAACCCATGGATTCACCCGCATTTCTGTGGGGGATGCCGGATGCCAATGTGATTGCAGGGTTTGGGCAACCTGCAGGGAAGGTGGGGGGTAACTTGCCCCAGTATATGTATATATATTCTATCGGGTGTGAAACACAATTCTATACAAGGCAAAATAATTGGCGTAAAGCTAAGAACGCTTCGCTGGGAGCTATCAGAAGGAAGCCTGTCTGAGCAGACTTACGTCCCGGTGGCCTGGGACACCTGGCCCAGGCAGGTATGATGGCTTCGGAACATGCAATGTATATATTATATAATATTAAACCTGATTCAGGGTGCCTGGGTGGCTCAGTCGGTTGGGAGTCTGACTACAGCTCAGGTCATGATCTCGCAGTCAGCAGGTTCGAGCCCCGCGTCAGGCTCTGTGCTGACAGCTCAGGGCCTGGAGCCTGCTTGGGATTCTGTGTCTCCCTCTCTCTGCCCTTCCCCCACTCACGCCCCCCCCCCGCTCTCTTTCTGTCTCAAAAATAAACATTACAAAAATATTTAAGCTGATGCAATGACTTGGGTGTGTTACAGGTGTTCTGAATATCCTTACGAAGGGACACTAGACTGAACTCACAGTAGACACAAATCACAAATGACTGCTCAAGACTTGCCTTCCCAATCCCCTCCGGCCCTCCTCCACAGGGACACTCACCCCGACTGCTCTATCACAGACCTCTCCCACCCCTACCACGTCCACGTCTCACCACACTCTACAAGCTCCCCAAATACCGTGCCTTGTCCTCCCCTTCCCAGCATGCTAAGACTCTGGCAGGGTAGTGACCTCCTGTAACCTAACTGCTTATCGACATTCTATGCTGGTGGTATTGCCACCAGTGTGTATACTTCAGGCATTTGTGATGTACTCAAACCAAAGATACGCTGTGACACGCGTCCTCGTATCATATATCCCTGCATAGGTGCACAGATGAATATATACCGTAGTCGTTTATTAGCTGTGGGTTTTGTGTTGCCGATTGATCCACTGTCTACACTTTAGTTGTAATCCCCACGTCCGTCCTTGCAGTGTTTGTGTGGTCATTGGTGCACGCGTGCAGGAGCCGAAAAGCGGACACGCCCTGGGCTCACGTTCCCAACTGAGATGAAAAAGGAAAGGGAAGCTTCACCCTTTTGGTTTCAGCTCTCGCACCGTAAGCAAGTATCTTCGTTGTGGTATGTTTAGTGATGTGTTTTTTTCTCAATTTTGTGCCCTTTCTCGGCGATTTTGCTGTGTCCAATGACGCCCGGTGCAGTCTGAGGCGCCGTGTGGTTGCTCCAAAGTGCAAGAAGGCTGTGATGTGCCTCACGGAGAAAATGCATGGGACACAGGCCTCCTTCAGGCACGAGTGGCAGTGCCCTTGGCCGTGAGTGAGCATGTCATGAAAACGTCCTCTCCAGAGGCTTGCAGGAACCTAACCTTGAATTTCCCCTAAGAGCCCTGGTTCATATTCACTGAGTCAGTGTTTGTGGCAACTTTATAGAACACCGCATCAAAGGAGAACCAACTGTACATACCTGTATATTTTCCTCTTCGTCGTAAATCCTTAGAGGCACCTTGGCTAGATCGAAAGCTATGCACCTGATCAAGGTTTCTGAACTGCGACAAACTCATCCTCCAGAAAGATTGCAGCCCTCCTGGAAGAGGGCTGTTGGTGTCTGTGTTGCACCACGGGCTTCCCAGCATGACCACCATCGTTTCATGTCTTCTAATACCCTGTGTAAATCTGATCTCCTAAATATGCCTTTTGGCCACATTCTTTAAGACATAAATCTGGGAAACTGGAAAGAGATACTTAAATAACTTCATTCTAGTGATCAAGGAATACTGACCTAAGAAAACTGGATTGTTGAATTCTGCCTTCATCTATTATTTAATTCCTTACATGCAAGATGTACGTTACGTCGGGACGTAAGATAGCACAGGGAACCACTTCAGTACATTAAAAACATTACGTACTCTTTAAGTTTAGATTTTAGAAATCATTTAACATTCTTGCCCTGTCAACTCATATGTTAGTTACAAAGTTCATGTTGCACAATGAAAACCCAAACCCAACTTCAAAATAGTTCATCGAATTTAAATCAATAATTTCAAAAAGGAGTGTCTCCACAGGGCATTAGAATACCCACGGTATTTTAACTAGTATATTCGTACAGGCTCCAACAATTTACAAATTGATGATGGCTGATGTCTAATCTCTTTTAAAAGGTCATCCTCCTATTTCCAACGTTTTAGATATATAGTGTAGTGTATCTATCTATATAGTAGACGGAGTGTTTTGTAGCAGATCTGTGGCATCCTATAGTAACTGTGACATTTTCTTCTAGAAGAGTCAACGGCTTCTGTAGCAATAACTCTTTCTTTCCCCAACTTGTTATCTACCTGGGGGCCGGTGGTGGGAGGGCAAGTCTCCAGGTGGATACTGTGATGGGAAAGTGACATACTGTCTTTTTCGAGAGAAACCGAATAGTGGCTTCTGATTCCATATATGTCTCTTGTGCAGGTGGAACAAAGGGTGTGGCCACTAACGGAGTCTGTGCAAAGCTATCGCTGGAAACGGCTGTTCAGACAGGACACATTCAGTTCAGAGTTTCTACTTGCGTTTGCTACTGGGAGACAGAAGCGTGTGGTGCAGGAAAGGCACGTGGAATTCTGCAAAAGTGCCCAGGGACTCTGTCAGAAAAAGGGACCCAGGACTGTCATAGATGAACAGGCTGGCAGCGTGGACTGAATGTTCTAGAAGAACAGAATACACCGGGTAAGCAGTAACATAAAATAAACAACAGAAAAAACGTTCTGTGAAGTTCATTTTGGTCACTCGGTAGGGGGAGGACTGGGCGGAAAAGATTCTTTTTGGCAAAACAGACTAAACTAAAATTTTGAGTGACAGTGGATACTAAATTTTGCAGAAAGCCTACTTTAAATTTTCAATATGAAATATGAAGATGCATGTAACATTTTCATTTGGTTGCAAAATGTAGTGGACCTTTATTTCCTGACACAAACAACAGAAAGAGCTTGATTGCTCCGTGACATTGTAGGACGGTCGGTGGAAAAACAGCTCTGGCCTAGATACCCTTTTTCCTGCAGTCGTTCTGCATTTTAGCTAATTGGCCACTAGATGTCACTACTCCACATCAACCTGGACTACACTTTAATTACAGACGTTAAATGATTTTCGGGTTCATCAACCTTTTAAAATGTCACCTTCCAGAGTGAAATTTTTGACATTATTTCAAGTTAAAATTGTTTAGCTATCCCTGGAGACATTTTTTTTGAAAAAGAATAAGAATAAGAACTGAGATAGGGGCGCCTGGGTGGCTCCGTCGGTTAAGCCTCCGACTTCGACTCAGATCATGATCTCTTGGTTTGTGAGTTTGAGCCCCCCATCTGGATCTCTGCTGTCAGCACAGAGCCCGCTTGGGACCCTCTGTCCCCCTCCCCCTCTCTCTCTCTGTCTCTCAAAAATAACCATTAAGAAAAAGAATACCAACTGAGATAAACTGAACCTGGAAAACAAACAAATTTGGGAGTTAATAGAGAATTGGGCTTACTGCTATCAATGATGGCAACATTGCCTCAATGTGTGGATATAATGACAAGTGTGTAAGTTCAGTTTAGTCTAGCAAAATACATGTAAGGCTTGGCTTCCAGAGTGGGTAGGTGTTGGTCAATACTCAATAGCACAGGTTCAAGGACTATTAGAGATGTGCAAAAGTGTCTTTTGACCCTCGTGAATGGCAGTGAGGCAGCGCAGAGAAGATAAATCACCCAACTCAGGTCACACAGCAAATTAGTGTCAGAACAGAGACGAGGCTCTCTTCCCTTTCTTATGAGCCCACCAAGACAGGTGGTCACTGAAACATGTAAATGAACAAATACTTCTTACTTCCTTTTCCCTGGCTCCCAACTGGTTTTCAGATGCTAATGACGGTCGCATAATTTGGGATGCTGGATTAAAACACCGACTTCTACAGCCAGATAAATTTTGGGTTCAGTTGCAGAAGAGCCTGAAAATCTTTTTTTTTTTTTTAAGTGAACATCCCAATTTATTCTGGTATCAGCAGCCTAAAATGACCACTTAGAACACAGAACTTTGGAACACCTGGAAGAAGAAGGTCATTTGCATATGATGTCTCTGTGAGCACAAGGGGGCCCACGGGTGTGTCCCTCCTTTTAGAACAACACCACAGCACTCGCCAAAGTGATGGCAATGGCCTTGAATCTTTGGCAATGTATGCACATGGAAATCATTTCAAAATTGTAGACTTTAAGAATGATTACAAAAGGTTTTGTATGTTTGAATAGGGTTTATTGAGGTAGGGTTTTATATGAAGTAAAATTCACTTTTTATGGTTTTGAATCTTGATGAGTTTTGAAAATATAAGCCATCATGTAACCACCAAGGCACAGCCACCTGGAGGGTCCCTTGTGGTTAGAGTCTGTCCCCTCCGATGATCCCCAATTATGGCCATTGCTGACCTGAGTTCTGCCCCTGTAGTCTTGACTTGTCCAGGATACCATAAAATTTCCTTCAGTTTCTTTTCTGTATAAATTTTAATATCAGCTCATCAATCTCTACAAAAAATTTTTTGCTTAGATCAGAATTGTCAAGAATTGATGTGTGGCAATATTTAATCTTTTCATCAATACACATGACATATTTCCCCATTTATTTAAGCTTTCTATATCTGCATTATTTCAGCAATGTTTTGTGGAGTTTTCATCTTAAAGAGTATCTTATTAAACATAGCCTAAGTATTTCTTTTTTGATGCTAATATATAATATTTAAAATTTCAGTTTTCAAATAGTCACTGCAATCATATAAAAATGCAATTGATTTTTCTACATTGATTTTGAAAACTGACACTTGCTTATTAGTTCTAGTGGCTTTTAAATTTTTTTTAAGGCTTATTCACTTTTCAGAGAGAGAGAGAGAGAGAGAGAGAGCATGAGCGGGGAAGGGGCAGAGAAAGAGGGAGACACAGAATGTGAAGCAGGCTCCAGGCCCTGAGCTGTCAGCACAGAGCCTGATGCAGGGTTCGAACTCACAGACCATGAGATCATGACCTGAGCCAAAGACAGACACTTAACCCACTGAGCCACCCTAGTTCTAGTGGGTTTTAAAATAATTTCCTCTAGGAGCACGTGGGTGGGTCAGTTGGTTGTCTGATTCTTATTTCGTCTGGCCCAGATCATGATCTCCTGGCTCATGAGATCGAGCCCTCTGTCTGACTCTGCATTGACCGTGAGGAGCCTGTCTGGGATTCTCTCTCTCCTTCTCTGTCTGCCCTCCCTCTCTCACTCTCTCTCCCAACCAATAAACTTTAAAAAAAATAAAATAAAATAGGTTCCTTTAGATTTTCTGAATACATGGTTTGGCTTTATTTTGTCATTTCCAATCAATGTGCCTTTCATTTTCTATCCTCCCATTATGTCACAGGATACAGTCTACAGAACAGGGTTTAACACAAGTGGTAGAAATGGGTGAGCTTCTCATGTTTCCGATCATAAGGAAAGCACAGAGCCTTTCCCAAGTAAACATGAGGCTAATGTCAGTGTCCCGGATGTATTTTATGAAGTCGAGAAAAAGAAGTCACTTACTGTTCCTACTTTACAGAACATTTTGTTCAGGAATGCATGATGGGTCTCGCTAAGTCCTAATCAGCATCTCTTTAGAGAATAACGTATTATTGTTTATTATTTAGTTGGTTAATGCGAATTACCTCAGCAATTTTCTAATGTTCAATCAATCTTGAATTCCGTGGTAAGCACCGCTTGATCATGGCATATTATCGTTGTCTGTACTGTTGGATTCAATTTGTTAAAATTTAGCTTAGAATTCTTAATTCTATCCTTATGAGATATACTGGTTTGTAGTTTTCTTTTCTTGTAACACCTTTGCATGACTTTGGTAGCAGGTAAGTATGCTCACATCTTCAATTTTCCAGAAGAATTTATGTAGAATTGGTATTATTTCTTCATTAAAACTTCGGAAAAGTTCACCAAAGATACTGTAAGAATTTGAAGTAACTGCCAATTGTTGAGGAAATACTTTTAAGTACAAATTCAATTTAATAGCCATAGGACTATTCTGTTTATCCATTATTTCTTAAATAAACTTTGAAAGCCTATGTCTCTTATGATATTTGTTCATTCATCTAAGTTGTTGAATTTAACTTTTTTTAAGTTTTCATTTACTTTTAAGTACTCTCTACACCCAACGTGGGGCTCGAACTCACAACCTTGCGATCAAGAGTTGCACACTCTGGGGCACCTCACTTGCTTAGTTGGTAGAGTATGTGCCTCTTAATCTTGGGGTTTTAAGTCCAAGCCCCACGTTGGGTGTGGAGATTACTTAAAAATACAATCTTAGGGGCACATGGGTGGCTCGGTCCGTGAAGCATCTGACTCTTGATTTCAGCTCAGGTCACAATCTCACATTTCATGAGTTCGAGCCCTGCATTAGGCTCTGTGCTTTCAGCACGGAGCCTGCTTGGGATTCTCTCTCTCCCTCTCTCTCTGACCATCCCCAGCTCTCTTTCTCTCTCCCTCTCTCTCTCTCTGTCTCTATTTTTCAAAATAAATAAATAAACATTAAAACATTAAAAAAAGCAGTAAAATAAAATCTTTAAAAAAAAACAAACTGCATGTGACTGAGCTAGTCAGACACCCCTAAGTTGTTGCATTTATTCGCTTAAATGTCCTGTCATATTTTCTTATTATTCTTTGAATATCTGGAGGTAAGTTCTCTAATGATGTCATCTTCCTAATATTTAAACAATGTGGCTAAGAAAGCACAGTATATTAAAATAAATGCAATAACACTAAAGAAGTTGAGTAAAAGTTGTATCTACCACTATTAGAAAAAGAGAATATCCTTGATTTAATGACTCCCTTTTCCACCTTAAAACACGAGGAGAATGAGACAAGCAGATTAACCCAAATTTAGTAAATGAAAGGAAATAATCATCACAGTGGAAACCGAAATAGGAAACAATAGAGAAAATCAGTGAAACCAATGCTGAGTGTTTGAGAAGGAAAAAAAAAATTACAGAGCTGACTCTGGTCACACTAATTAGGAAGAAAAAAAAGGGAGAGTGAGAATATCTGAAGTCGATGAAAAACCGAAGACATGCTTTATTATAAAAACTCTCTGTTCACAAGACAAAGGACAGATAAACAAAGCGTAAGAATATACATCGAATGTGTTAGAGGTAAGGCTTGACATAGCAACCACGAACAGTCATGGTGCACAAACCACCCTCAGTCGTCTCAAGTAACCCGCTAGAATATTTTATTGAACCACATCAAGAGCAAAACAGCCACTCTTTGCTGATTCGGGGACGTACAAAGACACTGAAGATGGCTTCAACATAGATTCCAGAGGAGTAGATACCAAGATCATAACTGAATTAATTTCCAATGTAGACTTTGAAATTACGCGTGGCAAGCTACGCCCTTCGACTTGACCCGGTGCCGGGGCTCGGCCTCTGGGATCTGTGCCGCTTGTCTGTAAGGTGAGTCTGAGAATATTAGTCTCCATAGAAAGCTAACTATTTGAGGGTCGCATTGTGCAAACACTTTGATGCCGCATAAAAAGCAGCCAAGAAACTGCGAATCCCTCTTGGTTGTCTTTACTTGACAGATTGAAGTAAATGAACAAACAAGTAAATAAAATTGTTCCCCTTGAAGCTGAGCAGAAAAGTCCCTCATGCCCCTCATCACTACAGTAGGTACCACCGTGCATGTCATTCGCTCTTGTCCTCAGCCTCCTTCAATCCCGTGTTCCCAACTTCTGCAGTGTAACCTGCACTTGCCTTCGCTGGCATCGACTAAATACACGGAACCAACTCCACAGCGCCGTCCCAAGCACGCAGATGGGTCTCCTTCTCCCTCGACCTCCCTGTGACATCGGTTTGGCCCCGTTTCCTGCCATCGGGTGCCTCGGGGGCTCCTTTGAAGCTCGTGTTTCTGCGGTCTCTTGTGGATCCTAGTCTCTGCAGCAAGAAACTCACTTCACGGGTGTCTCTCCCTCCAGGGGACCCCTGGCTTCCCAGGGCTGATCTGCGTTCAGTCCCTCAGGGTCACAGAGGGCAGCGGTGTGTGCGATGTTCCCTCGCTGTTGGGTGCTGGCGGGGAGGTGGTGTCAGAGTGATGCACACATGTGTTAATCGTCCTCAAGCACATCCTCTCCGGAGACATTTTTATTTGACTGCTTTTATTCACCTCATCTTGTTTGTCTTTTTCTCCTTCTCGTTTCTTCTCCTTTTACATGGTCATCTCTGGATTCTCCTTCATCTTTTTTCTTTTTTCTTTTCTTTTTTTTTTTTTTATGCGGAACCATGTCATCGATTTTGTTCAGTGGGATCTGCAGACCCGTTTCCTCAGTGTCTAACATTTTCCTCTCTCTTACCTCTAAGATCCTTTCCAGCATTTTCTTTCAAACCGTTATTTTAAGAGGGTTTTCGTTTTTCCCATTAATGTGTTTAAAATCTTAAAATAATCTGTTTCTAAGAAAAAAATAAAGAAGACTGCACCACTCCTGATTCTCATTCAAGATAATATCTTCTCAGTTTTAAGTTTATCTACTTATTTTGAGAGAGAGAGAGAGCAGGGGCAGGGCAGAGAGAGAGAGAGAGAGAGAGAGAGAATCCCAAGCAGGTTCCACACCTTTAGCGCAGAGCCCAACGTGGGGCTCCGTCCCATGAACTCTGAGATCCTGACCTGAGCCAAAGTGGGATGCTCAACCGACTGAGCCCCCCAGGCACCCCTCAGACCATGATTCCTGATCCTTTGTGGTTATTCTTCCTTCTATTCCGCATCCCTTTCCTCCCCGACTCTAAGCACCAAGGCTGCCAATGTGTCCACCTGTCTTCTCCATCTCTTGTGTGTTGGCCCACACTCCCGCCCAAACTTCTCCTCTCTTTGTGGGCTCGGCAATGGTGTCCTGCTACCTTCCTTCCCCGGGATCTACCTTCCTGCTCATCTCCCACCTCCATTGCTGGTGTGAAGTCTCACCGCACTCCCAAGTGAACACATGCTGATGCATGCACGTGTGGACACTACTATCCCTCGTGAGCGTGCCCCCCTTCTTGGCACCCACAGCGTGTTTAGTGGTTCTCAGAAAGGATCCTATGGCTTGAATCTCGGGGTCTGTTTTCTTTCTCTCCACTTCTCTCTTCCCTGGAAAGGTGACATATTGGTTCTGCCTGCTCAACATCAAGATCTACTAACCTCTCTTTCCCATTACCACTGCCATCTAGCCAACTCACAAGCTGCCTCATATTTCCTCGGATCGTGACAACTGCTTTGCATATGGCTCTGGCATCCATAGCTGCCATAAATCGTTCTCCACTGCAGATAACCTACAACTTTATTCACGTTCCTCCGCTACTTGAAAACTTCCATATGCCTTAATGTTTAATAAATAACATATGTACCCTTAGAACAAAAACTCAAGGCACTCCTAGGTACAACATATATTTCCAGTAATGCCACCCTATTTCCCTACTGGGGCCCATGCCTCATGTACATTGGATTATTGAGTTTTTTATCAAACATGCCTGCCACTTTTCATAATGCTCATGCTTTGGACCTTCCCTCCCAAACATTTTACTTTTTATTCAGGTACATGATTTTTCACTTTGTGCAATCTTCACGTCCCCTAAGGGATTGAGATTTTAAATACAGACCGTATCTTTTATTTTCTTGTTTATTTAAATTAAAAAAATATTTATTTATTTTGGGGAGACAAAGAGACAGAGTGCAAGCAGGGGAGGGGCAGAGAGAGAGGGAGACACAGAATCCGAAGCAGGCTCCAGGTTCTGAGCTGTCAGCACAGAGCCCGACGCGGGGCTCGAAACCATAAAGTGCAGGATCATGACCTGGGCCAAAGTCGGACGCTTAACCGACTGAGCCACCTGGGCGCCCCTAAATACAGACCGTATCTTAAACGCCGATGTGTCTCAGACTGTGTGATCCAAACTATCTTATGTGTGGCTCGTGCTTAAAAATATTTAATCTAACTGATTGGACTCAGTTACTATCTGTTTGATATTATTTTGGTAGTTACTGCTTATATTTACAATGAGGTAGAATATATACAAGTTTCAACTAGTTTAATGGTTCCTTTCATTTAGCCTTGCTGTTCACCTTATCCGTATTTTTTAAAAAAATAATGGTGTTGCAGATGTGAATTTCAAATTTTGTAGACTCATACATAATTCTACTTAAGAATCCCTTATCTCTTTGCTCATTCTTACTTTCCTTTCTCTTTCTTTTATTCCTCCTCCTCCTCCTCCTTCCCCTCCTTCAACATCCTCTTCACATTAGCATTAGTCTTGCCAAATACATGTATTAAGGACTTAATCCACACAGTCAAGAAATGTTTGGAAATAACGATTTTCACACTACTGACACATCCCTCCACTTTTACTATTATTATTTAAGAATTTCTCGAGGCATGCATATTTGGTAAACAGTGTTTTGATATGTTCAGAATTGTGAGAGGTAAAGCTGGAACTAGTTAGGAAACACAAGCAGGAACACAGCTGTCAAAGGTTCTTGGAGGCAAGAAGGGGGTGTTTTCCATCCTGTCTCCATCCGCCATCTCCCACACTGAGGACTCTCTCTCTCTGTCTCTCTCTCTGTCTCTCTCTCTCTCTCTCTCTCTCACACACACACACACACACACACATACCCACACCCCTCAAGAAAGATTACTTAAATTGAACTGCTGAAGACATCTAAAAAAATCTATACTGTTGGCTTATAGTACACTGATTTGCAGAGCGCTCAACTCAACCTGGTTGAACATTCCATGCCTGGTTTATAGCACCTGCTTCAATGAACAGAAGCGGCGTAATGACTTGTCAAAACGTCAGTTGAATTAGAAAGCATAGAATCACTGGATTCTACCAATTTTATGCTAAAGGGTTTTAAGAAAACCAAAGCCCAGCACACAACTGCTTTTATGACATAAATTAATAAGCTTAGTGCAGAAGAGTACAGAAGCATTGTAAGTAAATTTTTGCTTGTACAGTGGTAATGTCCTAAGTAATTATGAAGTCTGCAGGTTTGAAATCATGTCATTTTTTTAATCAGAGATGTTAATTTATAACTCATATAGAGGTGTAAATAGAGATGTAATAGAGAAGTAAATTCAAAAGTTATGAAACATTGGTTGAAATTACTAAATAATATTTTGGTTACAAAAAGAACACATTAGGAAAATAATAAACAAGAAAAATCAACATATCAATTATAATCTATATTAACAACCATACATTGTACCTCACTGTGTGAGCCCATGAATTAAGCTCAATGTCATTGCTAAAAATATGTACCCTTCTCAAGGTAGCTAAAATGATGCAAAAATTGTATAACTGACCCTTTTAACAAAGCTCTTCTGAACGTTTTCTTGAAGATGTAGGATAAAGAATAGCTTCAAAGGAGCTTACACTTGAACTTCAAAGTATACTAAATCACACATTCTGCTTTATTTTCTGAAATCTACAGCCTTTATTACTCTCATAGACTGTATTTTTCAATTACTTCCCTTATCTGCTCTCCCCAAAGCATCCCCTCAAAAGAAAGTGCACCCTTATCATGTCCCTGTAAAGGAAACATTTGTGCCCATTCTGAAATTCTTATTTCCAATATGGCAACATGGACAGCAAAACGAACACAGTCTTGGAAAGCGGTCCGCCTAGATGCTAACCACGACTCTGCTATCATCTATCTGAGTAAATTTCATCGATGGATTAAACAAGGTTCCTGGAGGCAAGAAGGGGGGTGCTGTCCACATGCGACACAGATGGATTAAAGAATTCCTAATGTTTTGCAGCTCAAAAGTTATGATTGCTTTCAATCTCCCAAAACCTGGAAAGGGAGATATAGAAGTAGTACTTAACCAAAATACCGACTTCAATCGGTATTGACGAAGAAAGAGTTACGCATGGAGTTGCATTGAGAAGGTTCATTTAACCTCGGAAATGCAAGCTTTTTAGAGATGACTACTTTTCCACTAATCTCCACCCCTGCGAGTGTGAGCTTAGGATATGCCCAAGCTGGAGACCATGCGTTGTGGTCTGTACGGCAACTGGGTGTGGGCATGTGACAAAGTTCTAGTCAATGAAACTGGAATAGAAGAGATTGACCACAGGCTCTGGGTTAGACCACTAGGAAAGGGATGGATCTGCATGACCACCACTTTCTCCTTTCAACTGACTGGTAGTCAGTGAGAATTTTTTAGGGCAGCTGCCTCGAACACAGTGAAGAGAATCTGTAGCCTGAATATCCTTCCTCCAGTCCTTGCCTTGAAAGAAAAAATATTCTGTATTTTTTAAGCAACTGAGTATTGATTTTTTTTCTTGTTTTACATCAGTTAAGCTGCTATACTAATACGTGCACTCACAAGGAAAAAATGATAATAGAAATATTTAAGTTTCTAATCAAAATTCAGTATTCAAATGTAGTAATTTATTATGTGATGGCTATCTATCTATGGATCTATCATCTATCTATTCCTTTTATGAGGAACAAACTTGTTACACTAAAGCTAAGGTGAACAGAATTAACAGAATGCCCTAGATAGCGTGGGGATTCTGGATGAATGCTGGGCTTATGCCAGACTCCATGAGGATTTCGCTACCTATTCCTACAAGCCTGTGATTTATAACACTGAGGACAATGGCCCAGCAGATACAGCTTCAGCCAGAATCCTCACTAGTCCATCTGAGCATGGCACCAAACCACAGAGCCCCAGTGCTGTCACTTACAAACTGGAAACTCTAGAAGACTCATTGTCCTCTTGTGGTAATAAG
The DNA here is from genome assembly GCF_027475565.1 of Acinonyx jubatus. NCBI lineage: Eukaryota > Metazoa > Chordata > Mammalia > Carnivora > Felidae > Acinonyx > Acinonyx jubatus. The sequence continues at coordinate 2,139,414 of NC_069382.1, read as the reverse complement.
TATGAAACGAACTCACATCTGGTAACATTAATTGGAAGTTGTTATGTTAGAGCAGACCTGCTCAGGTGTGAGAGCCGGGGAATCACCTGGAAGTCTTGCTGAGACTCACGCTGTTGGACTCAAGGGGTCTGGGGTGGGCCTGAGATCTTGCATTTCCAAACCTTCCTTCTTCTTGCTTTGGTTTTAGTTTGTTGCCTTCTTCTAGTTTCTTAAGGCGGAAGGTTAGGTTATTGATTTTAGGTCTTCCTTGTTTAATATAGTTTATAGTTACACATTTCCCTCTCAGTACTGCATATGTGTTTATAATTGTTATATCTATCTTTTTATCATTGTACAATTTCCATCTTTGTCTACAGTATTGGTTTTTGTCTGAAAGTCTAGTCTAAGGTGGCTGGTATTAACACAACCTTCTCCAGTTCTTTCTAAGTTCCCATTTGTCCTGTATCTTTTTCTATCTTAGTCTTTCAACCTATCTGTGTCTTTGAAACTAAAATTTCTCTCTTGTACACAGCTTATAGATGAATCATGTTATTTTTTGTTTGTTTGTTTTTATCCATCTGCATATCTCTGTCTTTTGTTGTGGACTTTAGTCCATTTGCATTGAGTGTGATTACTGATAAGCTGGGTTTACATTTGCCATTTTACTATTTGTGTTTTATATGTTCCATACCATGATGGCTCCTCTGCTCTTCCATTGCTGCTTTCTTAATGCTAAATGAATTTTTCTCTAGTATGCCAATTTAACATCCTTATTTTTCTTTTATTATATTTTTGAGTTATTTTTCTTACTGGTCACTTTGGGTTTATACCTCACATTTTACTTTTTTCCAGATTTTTTAACAAGTAAAGTAGTCTCTATGCCCAACATGGGGCTTGAACGTATGACCCTAAGATCGAGAGTTGCATGCTTTACTAACTGAGCTAGCCAGGTACCCCTATACCTAACGTTTTAATTTATAACAATTCAGTTTGGATTAATGCCAAATAAATTTCAGTAGTACACAAACACTGTGTTGTTATATGCCTCCACCTTCCTTCCTGCCATTTTTATCACACAAATTACACCCTTATACGCTGTATGCATAGGATTGTAGTTTTATAATTACAATATGCAATATTGTATGCAATATCTCAAATCAAATAGAAGAAAAAAAGTTTTATAAAGAAAAAATATATTTGCAATGCTTTTTATGTTTACCTATGTAGTTACCTTTACTACTGTTCTTTATTTGTTCATGTGGATTTGAATTGCTGTCTCCTGTCCTGTTTTTTTCCCAAAGAGCTGTCTTTAGTATTTCTTGGAGGCAGATATTCTAGTGACAAATTCTCTCAGTTTTTGTTGATCTGGGAATGCCTTTATATCTCCTTTATTTTTAAAGAGCTGTTCTGCTGGGTATAGAATTCTTGGTTGACTAGTGTTTTTGTTTTAGTTCTTTGAATATGTCACTCTACTGCCTCCTGGCTTCCACAGCTATTAAACTTTGGAATATCCTTTATACATAATGACTTGCTTCTTGCTTGCTATTTTTAATATTCTTTATGTGTTTTGACAACTTGATTATGATGTCTCTAGATGTGGACCTCTTTAAGTTTATCCACCTGGAGATCAGTAGGCTCCTTACAGGTAATACTAATGTGTTTGTTTGTTTGTTTGTTAATTGGGAAATGTTGGTCTTTTCTTCAAATATTTGTTCTGCCTCTTTCTCTCCTCTTTTTCAGGAACTTCTATTGTGCTTATGTTGGTACATCTGATGTCACACAGGCCTTTGAGTTCTATTCCTTTCTTGTTTCATTATTTTTTTCTCCTGGTCCATAGACTAGAGAGTCTCCACTGACTCATCTCCCAGTTCACTTGTTTTTTCTTCTACCTGCTCAAATTTGCTGTTGAGTCCTTTCAGTGAATTTTTCATTTCAGATGAAAAACAGTGGAATTTTCAGTTGGATCTTTTTTTCATAATATCTCTACCCCTTTATTAATATACTTAGATGTGCTTTCCTTGAGTTTTTAAGAGATATTTCAAAGAGCTGATTTAAAATTTCACTTTGTAAATATGGAATCTGGGCTTCTTTAAATGCCATTTCACAGAATATTTTTGGTTCTGTAAACACTTCATTTTCTTTGCATGTCTCATAATATTCCACTGGGAAGTGAACATTTTAAATAATATAGCAACTCAAGAAGTTAGGTTCACCTCCCTCCCCAGGGTTTGTTATCCTTCCTATTAGTGGTTTTCTGAGCCAATCCTGCAAAGTCTGCATTCTTTGTTGTATGTGAGCCCTAAAGACTCTTCTTCATTAGCTAATGATGGGATAGTTCTCACACAGCTGGAACCATGTAGACTCTCAGTCGGTACCACAGAGCCAGGTGTGCACGTTGGGCTGTGCCTTCAACAGTCAGCATTCAAGTCAGAACTTTTCAAAGTTCCTATGCACGTTTCATTCCCTGGATTTTTCTTTAAAGTCGTAGGTTGAGCTTATTTCTTGCTCCCAAAGGTCACCTCGTTGTCTGGCAGCTGCAGTGTTAAACAACTGGCGCTAATTGTTTTGAACAATGACCGTGAGGAAGAAGCTGTTCACACTGGGTGATCACCAGGTCAGGCCAAATAACTGACAGGCCTTGAAAGTGGGCTTTTCAGAGACTAGTGGACAGGTCAAATGATAGCAATGTTCTGAGAATGGGACTTTAAAAGGGTTTCAGCTCTGATATTACCCTTCCAGAGGGAGCTTGGTTTCTGATTTTCCTCATGGCTGAGGAATGCTTATTCTCAAGGATACCATGGGCTGGAATGGGGGCAGGGATAAAATAGGTTAAAATGTGCAAAACTCAGGTTTTAGAGACATTCAGCTGTTCTTGAATAAATGCTCCCCAGAGTAATGTAAGCCTTTGGTTCATTTGCCGGTTTGTCAAGTTTTGCCAGGATTCTCAATTCTTTTCTGGAAAAGAAAATGCTCATGGGTCCTTTCTCAGACATTCCGAATGACATCATTTAACAAGTAAAATGTGTATGTCCGTGTTCACAAATTAGCTTTCAAAATCAGTAGTTCAGATACAAAAATAAAATATCATTTAACATAGGTATATCAATTTGAACACAAATACAAGGAATATGAAAATAAAAGACAGATTTTCTCCTCATAAGACATCACGCTTAGCACCTTCCTTCATGAAACTATGATTTCGGAAACGAACTACACTCTAGCAGAGCATAGTTACCTAGGTTAAATTTCCGAGAAGCATCTCTCAACCATGACTCGTATTCCACATTTGAATATTTCAAGACTGCATTCTATCCACGAGTTTAAACGTCCACCAAGGAAATCATAAATAAATGCAGATAACATACCTGAGTTGAGAAATTGCATTTTAAGTCTAAAATGACACCATCTTCTATTTAACCTGAACATCTTACTTTTCCCAAGAACTTACCCCTTGTGTTGTTCGATATACCTTTCTAAGAGTAGTGACATTCTAGAAAGGGAAGACTTGATTTCACTTCCAATTTCACAGTCACATTACTGCTTCAAGTTATTTCCCAACAATGGCAGTATTTGGACAAGAGAGGCATCACTTTGAGATACTTGAACCTTATCCTATACTCCTGAATTTTGTTAGTTCCCCTATTACATCAACCTTATTTTCTAAATTCCTCTGCATCTACATTCTAAAATAATTTTCTTATGATGTGCTGACATAGTTTGAGATTTTATATTGTGTTCAATTTAAATAGTTCATATTCCCTGGAACCACTTTTAGCTGTATGGAACTCATTGTCCTTCTTATCAGCAAGCTGCAGACTTGCTCCCAATGTTCCCGTTGAAAATTATATTCTCTGGTTGAGAAATATTCTATCTCCTTTAGAATTTAGAGGATACCTGTGAGGTTTTGGACTTTTTTTTTTTAACTCTAAAATATCTTAGTTGTTTCATTCCCCACTGGAAATGACAAAATTTCAATTACAGCCTAAAACTATATATTTTACTTCTTTATACTACTCCGTTAAAAAATGACTGTTAAACGTAATTCTTTACTATTGTCTTTTTTACAATTTATTTCATATTTCTACGTCACAATATCAGATATATAAAACAATTTGACTCTCTTGTGTTTTAAAATATTTCTATGGAATTTTAAGAAAGGCAAATACACTGAACTGTTAGGCCGTATAGGAATTTCCACATTTGCAGACTATGTGAAATATAGGGTCAATCATAGTCACCGAAAGTAGGTGACAGAGGTTTCACACAGACAATTTATTACACCTTGTTCTCTTCTGTAATTTACACTTTTCCCGCTTCCCTTCATACGGATGGTTTAAATTAGGTTTTAGCCAGACTCCATTCTCTCCCAGCTTTGAAAGATAGTGATACATAAGTGATAAAGAGAACCCTCTGTTGTACCACATTCACACACTCCAACTCCAGAAGCTGTGTCTTCACCGTCATCTCCAGAGCCAGACTTTGTAAACATTGTCCCCAGCCAGTATCTTCATGCATTTTTTGCCCACAGTTATGAACAAAAACTGAAGTCTGGCTCTCTCCAGCACTCCACAGAAATCGCTTTCATGAAGATCATCTTTTATTTCCCTTAATCACTCCAACTTCCTGAAAGCAATTTCCCCCCAGGGCATCTCGGACAACATACTTCTGGCTTCCTCTGCTTCTCCAATCCCCTCTACTTCACCCGCTTTGTGAAATTCCCTTCGTTGACTGTGTATTAAGGATTTACATCATCATAGCTGTGCCCAGTTTCTCCTTATAGCCTCATTTTCAACGAAAAATCCCAGATAATCTGATGCCTTCTGTCACTCTTTGTATGAAGAGAGAAACAAAGACTGTGAGGGAAGCCCAGATCCTGGGACAGCATGTCCATCGTCACTTGGGTAGCATCTTGGGGAACTATTTTATTTTCTTTCTCTGCTTTAACACACCCTAACCAATCATGGAGTCTTGTTTTATATTAGCTCCAAAAGGGCTCCTGAATTAATCCATGTCTCAAACCCATTTCCATTTCCTAGTTTGTGACCTTTCTTTTCTTGATTAGATTACAACCAGTCTCTTACCTGCTTTCCACTTTTTCAGTATGCTTCTTCCAACGTGGTAAGTAACAAAAAGCTTTTTTTTTTTTTAAACACTGAACCTATCATTCTCTGAATACCGTTTGAGGTGTTTGTAATTACCTTCCATGTGTCAAAAGACTTAACCCCAATATTCAGGTCTACCCAAACTTACTTGCCTTTTTTTCCTTCTTTTCCAGTGATTTGGAAATTCATTCATGTCTGGGAGGCCAGCCTGTCTTTTTACAGTCTCTTGGTCCTCCTGGACTGTTTCCTATGCCCACAGATGTATGCAGATCTGTGTCAGTAAGTACATTTTGTAATAAGCAACAGATGCTCCTGGAATCATGTGCAAAGTGGAGACATGGGCCCAAGGTTATGCTCCGGGACAAAGGTCCCAAACTATACCACAGAAATGCCCGATGAAGACGCTGGGTGTTACCCCTGTTGCTGCTGTCTTGGAAACCAGATGCTCTGCTCTGTGGGGGCTCTTACAGATTTAACTTTGCTGCTGTCACTGTCCCTGCTCGCTCGCACTTCAGAAGATCTAGGCCAGGAACTTCCTCTGCAACTGCTCCTACATCTGAGTGTGGGAGGTCCCTGCCCCTCTCCACGTTGGCACCATGAGTTCCACGGAAAGTGTCCTTCTCCGCATGCACTCTTCCAACCTTGTAATATTGTTCTGATCAGCCAAACCTGAAATAAGTCTCAAGGTTCTACCTGGGGCAGTTGGGACTCATGAAGCTGAAACTTCTCCCTAAATCTTAAGGGTGCTCAAAGGTTCTGGTCAACCAGAAGGCATGTTTGGTATTCACTATAATTGGCACTTTCCCTCTCAAAGAACGGTGCTCATTGTCTTGTACCCCACCATTTACTTACCTGGTCTTCAGGTTGCTTGGCAAACCCAACGAGACCAAGGATCAGGACCACCATATGCACGGCATTAGCCACATTGCTCCCTCACCTCCCCCCTTCACTCTTGCAGGAGACCACAGAGAATGCCTGCAGAGGAGAACAAGCGTGAACCTGCAGAACATTCATGCTTAGAAGGGCTGTTTCCTCACACTGCTCTGGGACAGAGAGGGAGGAAAGGAAATCTTGAAATACCCTCATCATTCTCTGTGGTGAAGAGCACAGAGCCCAGCCATGTCTTGTGGAAAACTGTCCCCATGAAAATGTGACACCAAGAACATGGATGTTCCCCCTTCCCATCAGAGCAAATCCCCACCACTTAGCAGGTTCCTCAGTATCAGTGAGATATTGATCTTTGCCGTGCACTCAGGTATTGTTTCAAATTAGTGGTTGTCAGCCACATTATCCAAACTATTCGATGTGCGGTTTTATACATCATCGAGAAAGACAAATAGGTCTATTTACCTTTCCCCAAGACTCAGAAATGAAAGCATATCTTCAAAGTGTCTATCCCATTTTAGTGGATAGTAATACCTTACCACGCACAGGTCGCTAAGTTATGCTACAATGTTTAAGAAGTTACTCATTTCTGGTCTGTGTGCCACCCATCTCCCCGAAACACGTCCTTCTGAAACAAGTCCCACTTCCTTTCTTCCCATTACCTGGTTTTATCTTGATTCTGGTACACAGCTCTTCCTGTTTTTCCAGGCATTGTGGTTCTTTCCAAATTGCCTTCTGTGCTTTTGCCATCATTTAAACTTGACAGCTTGAACGTGTCACTGATGCTTGTAATTTGCAGCGACACTCACCGCCACTGTACCCTGCCTTCACCTGTGTTCTCTCCAGGCCGGTATCCCGACGCGGGGGGGGGGGGGGGGGGGGGGGGGCGGGGGGAAGGGGCACATGTGTTGGGCTTATCTATCAGAAGGATTCTCAGGTCCGTAACCCCAGTCCTTTCCTACACAAGCACTTCCATTTTCTCCTCACAACTCTCCTCTGCCTCCTTGCGGTCGCCTCGTTGCCGGTGAGCGTGACTATTGAGTCGCTCTACTCAATAATTCAGCGTGATTTTGCTAAAATACACATACGTCTCTGCTATTTCTCCGGATAAAACAGTCCAATGGCTGCCTGTTGCTTATATTTAAAAAAAAAAAAACTCACAAGTGTCTTTGCTTGGTCTATTGATTAGGATTTTAGTGAGTTGTAAGAAATAGACATCTATAACAACGTGCGATTTTTCTGTCTTGGAAAAGTCTACAGAGAGTATCCCTACTTTGGATGAATCCCATGCTCAAGGATGCTGGCCTTTTGCGTTTGGTCTATTGTCTATATCATCCTGGAGCCTCCGGTGTGAGATGCTCCCTCCAGGCACGGTCCTCGCTTCCAACCCAGGCTGCAGGAGACCTGAAGTGGAGAAAGGAACGTCCTCTCCCATTAAAGACACTTCCCGGACGCTTCCCGCCAATCCCTCCCTTGTATGTTCCCTTGACCAGAAATTGGTTCCGTGGGCTCACGTGGAAGGAGGGCTTAAAATGGCCTCTTCATCGTGAACTCTGCAAACTTCCGCAAGTACTCTTCCTCTGGAAGGAGGGGAGCAGGGATACCGGTGGACTCTACATCCCCGGACGCAGTCCCCATGCTTTGGCCACTGCACGGGTCCCTGTGAACAAATAGTCTGGGTTCTGTCCCCAAAAGGAACAGCTGTGTCCTCAAAGAAGGAACCCTGAAAGTCTCATAAGTCGTTACACACAACACAGATCACGTGGGGTCTCCGCGACATGCTCCTCTGACGTCCTCCAGTCTGGCTGTGACTATTAAGGGTCTAAAAATCAGAAGCTCAGCCACCGATTTCGTGGGCCCCAGTCGTGCGTGGGGTCTGCAGAAATACAGAGGCCACTTCTCTGTGTGGACATGAAGCTACACGAGGCTGACAGCCACCCCCGTGGGCACGCATTTGGGCACCGCCTGCCCGGATGCCCGTTGGTCGCGGGGGCCCCAGGTGGACATACAGCGCAGCTCGGGGCCACCTGCCCTCATGCCCCCCCCCCCACCACTCTGCCCCAGGCACCTGCTGCTGGTCACCTTCCATCACCCCCCCCCCCCCGCCCCAGGCACCTGCTCCCACCCCCACCCCCACCCCACGCAATCTGCCATCCCGAAGCGGGGGACACCCAAAATGACAGCCACTGCGGAGGGGAGGGTGCCGCCAGCGGCCGGGGTGAGGACCTGTGTGGCTGCTTGCGGGGAGGGGTCGCCCTCACCTCTGGCCCTGGTCCCCAGCTGGGAGTCCCGGCTACCTCGCGCCTCTCCCACCTGTTGCAGGGACCTCATCCTCACATGCCGAAGGGAAGGCGCCACTAGGCAGGTGGCAGGCCTTTCCGGGGCGCAGTCCCGCGGGGGTGCCGGGCCTGGGGCTGCCCTTGGCGCTAATCCCCGCGGCGCCACCAGCTTCCTGCCCTGCTGGGGACGTCCCTGCCGTGCTCCCCTGGACTCTGATCTCTCCGCCCTGCCCAGGGCCATGACCCGGGTGTGACCCCGTAGGCTGGGGCCGTCCTTGCCGTGGTCCCCTAGACCCTAACCTTGCTTCCCTGCCCTGGGCAGTGACCCGGGTGTGACCCCGGTTGCTGGGACAGCCTCCGCAGTGATCCCCTGGATGCTGACCTTGTGGCCCTCCCTGGGGCAGTGACCCGGGTGTGACCCCAGGTGCTGGAGCCGCCCCCGCCGTGGTCCCGTGGACCCTGACCTTGTTGCCGCCCTGCCTTAGGCGCTGCTCAGCCATGCGGGGAACATGGTGGCCCAGGGCCGGGTCTCCACGGGCCGCTGGCGGAGCTCCGAGGGGGGAAGCCTGGCCCCTCAGCGCGTGGCTGTGCATCCTCACAGGCACCTGCTTCCCCTGCACCCGCCTCACTTCACTCTGAGCGCAGCAAACGCGCTCACTGACTAGTGGTTTGGATTAACATAAACTGGGACCCCAAATACCGCGATGAAACGACAGAGCGTCTCTCTTTTCCGGTGCGAGCAAGTGGATGCGCGAGGCCTAGAGCAGGTGCTCGGGGGCACCCGCGGCTGGAGGTCCCGCCTCAGCGGCAGGTGGCGGGGGCGGTGGCCTGGGCCCAGAGGTGGGGGTGGGGACCACAAGGTTAGCCCTCTCCCTTTGAAGGCACTTCCGGGAACGTGCAATCCACTTGCGGTCACGCAGAAAGCAGCATTCTCGAAGATTCCTCCCTCCCGAAGTGCGGTGATGCCTCCTCCTTCCGCCCCCCAGGCCTGCACGTCTGAATATGGCTTTATTCCTGAAATATCAAGACATTTCCCAGTTAGTAATTCTGTATGGGATTTTCATAAACATCGTTTTCCTTTAATTTAATCTTTGCATAACCGAACTAAATTATTTATTTTGTTCTTTCTATTAGGAACGGTAATTTTCCTGTCCTCTCTGAAGCAACTTTTGACCTTTTTTTAATACGTGCTCTAATTTATTTGGCTTTTCTTCTGCATTCACAGTGCTTGCCCCAAAGTTTTACTATTTATTAATAATTCAGTCATCAGTTGTATTTATTATGCTTTTATGCTTTTTACTAATTTACTTAGGAGTTCTATAACGATGCTGTTTTGATCTTATTTCCTTAGCTTCATGTTCTCTCATTTCAGTAGTTAAATTTTCTCATTTTTTTTGTAGTTTCTGTTTCACTAAATGAAATTCTTTTAAGTTCCTTGCTAAAATAAATCAGAGAGATTTAATTTTTTTTTCCTCGTGGGTTATGTTTTTGGCTAGACTGGATTTTCTGGGTTTTGCTAAGATCTTTCATTACCTTTTAATTACATCATTTTTCATATGTGCTATGCCACTTAAAACAAACACCCATACTGTGGAATATCATTCAGTGCTAAAAAGATACGAGCTATCCGACCACAAAAAGATGCGGAGGAACTTTAAAGGCACTAAGTGAAAGAAGCCGGTCTGAAAAGGCTCCCTAGCGTATGACATTCTAGAAAATGTAAAATATGGAGACAGTAAAGTATCAGTGGTTGCCAGGGATTCGAGGGGAGGGAAGGATGAATATATGATATAGAAAGGATTTTCAGGGCATTGGAATTACTCATCGTGATACTGTAATGATGGAGACAGGTCCTTATACATTCGTCCAAACTACAGAATGTCCACCCCCAAGAGTGACCATCATGTAAATGACAGGCATTAGTTAATATGATATATTGATGCCGGCTAAGAGATTTAATATTACCCACGCTGCTGGTCCATCTCTTTGGCACGGGGGGATGCCTCATTTTGTTCACCCGCCCTGCAGCTCCCGTGGCTCGGGTTTTCTGGAAGCAGCAGCAGAAGTCAAGCTGGGATTGAGGTCCAATAAGAACCTTAGACAAACCCATGGGAAGTTCTGGAACTATGATGGCCTTCAGAATTTCCTCTAGTTGCACCATGCCCAAGCCTCTCTATTTCCACATTGGTTGGGAGCAGCTACGAACCGCTCTGGGACAGGATGTGATCTTGGGAAAGGTGCATCTGAAAGGTGAGGCCATATCTAGGGGCTAGAAGCTGAAAGTGATCTCCTGCCTGTGTCGCCAGCAGCAGTCCTTGTGGATGAGACGTCCAGGTGGAATACCACAGGAGGTAACACGTCCTGTCCTTTGAAGAAAGGCTTAAGGAAGGAGGAAAGAGTTGAGGAAGGTTAGGAAAAAGAAAGCGACAATAGTGAGTCCCTTTCGACACTGTGAAGATGAGTCATGTAGCAAGAAGATGGCATTTTTCTATGAATGTGTAAGTAAGTATATCTCAAGTTTTAGGTCTAAAAAATACAATTCCAAACCAAAGTGTGTGTGTGTGTGTGTGTGTGTGTGTGTGTGTGTGTGTGTGAGGACCACAGCACAGACTCAGCCGCTTGACCAACTCCCATTACGTGAATGCTAAGAGCACTTGGAAGTTGGCCTTCAGCCCATTTCTGGCCCTGGGCTCACCATGTCCATTTTTCGGGTTCATTTTCCCACACGTCCTGTGCTCTATTCCTTCTGGGATCCTGTAATCTTTACCTAGCAGTGTGTAAAGATTTATGTAGGTAGGTAAAAATGTGCCAACTTGTTACTCCCTCCACTGAATTAAGGCAAGTTTCCAGGTCTTTTATTGTTCCTTGAGCAACATCAACTATTTCTTGCTATGTTTCTTACCCAGTCATTAATACTCTTACTGCAAACATGCCTGGAGGCGATGTCGAATCCCCCTGCAATTAAATCTCTCTCTGTGTGAATTCTTTTGCTTCCACCTGCTTTGTTTTGACACGTATATTTCCCTTTGGGAGCCATATTCAAGAAAAACTAGAAAATCCTAGGTTTAAAAATATTGCCTCAAGCCCCTTGTACAATGCTGCCTACTTTTCACTCTATACCCAAAGATAAATTTATAATGTTCTTAATGGTTGTCACTGGGCTCTGGCATTCTTGAAAGAAAGCATTGAGGCATACCTCTAAAACACATGCACCGTATTTTTCTGTTTGTAAGTCACTAATCATTCTAAGGAGCTGGATAAACCAGTCCTCCCTCATTTGTTTCCAGTGAAATACTTGGAGACGACTTACAAAATGGCAGGCGTCGTTTCCAAGAAAAGCTTGTGTTTCACAGTATATGCAATGGTATTTTAAGACTTCAGGGATTCTCAATCATTGACTTCCTAAATTTGAGCAAAAGAAACATTCTTTTGAATGTTTCTTTTTTTATGTAAGCCATTTTCCCTAAATATTGCTGAACGGTAACTTTGCGTCTTAAAGTAGTTTTGTTTCAGGATCTATCAGGGAAAAAAACTGAGCAGAAAGTCTTGTCGTCGAATAAAGCAAGGCCCTACTGTGGAAATGCCATTAAATACAGCATGTTGGAATCACGGCAGACTGAAGACGAGTTGTGAGGTATTGCACTAAAATTTAAAAAGTCTCTGCTCCCCAAAAGGAGCACATAAAGGTTTCCCAAGCTTTGCAAACGAAATCTGGTTTTGTAAATACAGTCAAGGCATCTTTTTTGGAACATGGTATTCCACACACCCATTCCCACACACACACTCATACTCTTTATCCAAAAGGAATACATTGTACGTGGTTCTCCTTTTATTTGTTAGGGGACATATCTGCTAGTTTCTGGGGAAAATGATGCACAGACACTTACATCTTCAGCAGTGCGTGCTCCTCCTCACAGAGAAATTTCCTGGAGAACTTAGCACAGGTGTACTGCATATCTGATACTTGTCCCATATTTTTGGGAAATTCAGAGAACAGAGATTTCATTGCTTTTCCCTAGTAAGAGCAGATCTTGTCTCACGTGGATGCTATAATCTTGAACTTTGCAGCATCCCATGATGATTGAACGCATCCATTTTGTTCTTTGGGGGAATATTTGTGTCGTTCAAGTGTTCATCACAGTTAAATGCATCTCATAACAATTTAAATTCTTGAGCTATCTCATATTTATCCAGTGCATTCTCTGTGACTTGTACTAATCTAGCTACAAGAGAAGGGACAATAATAATCACATTACTTAGTTAGACACACAAGAAATCTACCCATTTTTCTTGCTCTGATATGTTCATTTCCTTGATGATGGAATCAAGGCTTGGATGTACTGCAGATGTTTATAATTCATACGCAGCTCAACCATAGTATAGACCCTGTATAGGCAAAGACATTGGCAGTAAGGAAGGAGGATGCTCAGTAATTTATTGTGGGTAACCACAGTGCTTTGGTCTGTGGCAACGTTAATATTCAGAGACTTTAAACATCTTTATGGTTCCTTGTTAAATTGGGAGCACATGCTGACCAGGTAAGAAATGAAGTCCTAACGGAAGTCTGTCTATGGCAAGCCCACTCCATCCATAGACCCACCCAGTGGCTATGCCTGCAGTTCTTAAATAAATAGAGTAGGCATGTCTGAATCTGTCACCTTTCCCATCGTGGGGCCTTACCTAGTGGCTTAGAAGCTGTCATGTACAAATTCCCAAGTGGAAGTCTCGAAAGCTGTCTCCTCCCCATGTGGCCAAGACTCAGCATCAACAGCAACAGCCCAGCCCATGTGGACTGAGAGACACTCTTACAAAGGGAGACGGTACAAAAGGGGCACCTGTCCTATCACCGTTTCAACTGCCAGTTGGCATCCTGCCCAACGCATGTGGGCCTTGGAACACGAGAAGGGCCTTCTGCACACTTCACCAGGCATGAGTGTCCTTGCCTGGTGCTCTGCCTGCACCAGAGTGGGCAAGTACCCATTGTCTGGCTACGGTGGAAAACGGATCAGAACAAGCTCATATCCACATGGATAAAACAACACTGTGCATGTAGAGCTTTGCCCCAAGGCTGGGTTAAATATCCCACCCTCTGCGGTCATGTCCTCCAGAGGGACCTGAATTGTCTGAACATCCTGCTAATATCCCATTAACCCGCTAAATCGGTGACATCATGCTAGTAAGTCATACACCCATGCTGGAGACAGACATGTTCCATAGGCTGGAAATCTACTCTTGTGCACCTTCAGAGTCCCGCCATGCCAGTAAGATAATTATATATCCAGTGGTGAGGGGGAGGCTGGAGCACATGATTAAAATTAAGGGAGAAAGTATCGAATTGCACACCTCTCCAAAGAAGGACAACGATGCCTATGATGGTTAATTCTGTGCACCAGCTCGGGTGGGTTATCATGACCAGCTGTTTGGTCAAACACCAGTCTAGATGCTGCGAGGAGGGCATATTGGAGGTACGATTAATATTTAGAATCAGTAAACTCTGAGTATCTTCCATAACGTGGGTGAGCCTCGTCCAATCAGTCGAAGGTCTTAAGAGTAAGGTCTTTTGGGATTTCCCAAAGAAGAGGGAATCCTGCCACAAGATGGTAACAGGAATTCTGCCTCAGTTTCTAAAGAATCCTGACCAACACAGTGTCTCTTAGGCCAGGCCCTATTCTTCAGCTCAGATAGCAGCCAACTTCAGAAGCAGCCGCTTTGGGGGGGATCAGAGCAAGAAGGATTCTGCTGCAGTCAGACAGGGGCTGAAAAGTGGCCATATAGTCACAGTCGCCCTCCATGAACTAGGCTTTCGGGTAACCACTGAGTCATCAGTTTGGGTGGCCCAGATACGACCTACTGAAGACAGATTAAGCAAAATCACGGGGCAGTGGCACGTGTCACACCCAGATAACCAGGCCCCCATATCACCCACCACTAATGGCACCCAACTGCTTGTCCGAATACACCTGGCTGGATGATCCTTCTGACAAGCCCACCCAGGAGGAGAAAGCTTGAACTTGGGTCTGCATGGGTCAGCCCGGTCTGCGGATGTGACTTAGAAATGACTGTCGGTTCAGAAATGAGTGACAGGCACCTCGGAGGTATTGAAAGAGAGTGGGAGAGTGGCGAGGATCCATCGCTCTAAACAGTGAACATGGTCCATTCACACGAGTAGCCTGAGGTTGGTGTGTGATCGGTGTTGAGTGGCTTGGCTGGCACGTCAGGAGACTAGAAGGAGAACAACACCAGGAAGTCTTGGTGTGGGTGACCTGATGGACACGTGGGGGTCGACATGGAGGGCAGAGATCTTCGCCGTGCCTGGCACCTGCCATGGAACGTATCCACCCTGGAAGCATGAGACAACAAGGTGGGCGGAATTACTTAGGTGACACTGGCCACCCCAATGCTAGCCCGATGGTCACATGATGTGCATGGGCAGCACCCAGCAGAGGTCACGTTGCTACTTCGCACGGGTCACATAGCTGCTGCAACTGTGGAGTCCCTTGTCCAGTAACAGAGACAATCCTATGAAGCATTTCTTTAAGAGACGGCCCAACCACTTGAAGACGAGCTGATTGAATCAACCCCCTTTTAGATCAGAAGGGGCCGTGGTCCAACCTGAACAGAAACGACGCACATTCTGAAGGTGCGCTTACCTTTCTTACCTACAGGGGTTTCGTCGTCTCCACCTTCTGAAGGTCACAGGTGATACTGCCTTTATAAGGACGGGACACCGTCCTCCAGCACGAAGTACACGTTTTGGCGTTGTGTCTCCAACAGGAAGGTGGTATGAGTCCAAGGTGCAGTTCTGGGGGTGGGGGGGCTCTTTTATTGTCATCCCCAGCGACCCACTTAGGGAGTCTTGCCTCCTGTCCCTGAAACTCTGGGTTTTGTAGACTTGGAGGTCTTCACTCCCAAAGTCAGAACACTTCTTGCAGAGGCCCCTAGGGGCAAATGTCGCCTCAGGTTCTATGCCGATAGGGCCACGGCACAAAGAATCGCTATTCCAGCAGGGGTAATAACGAGACCAAAGGGAAGATATGGGGGTGCTGTCAGAGAATGGCAGATGCCACACTTGGACGCGTCTTGGTACTTGGTGCCCCACATTTGACGGTGAGCAAGCACACACAGCAGCCTCCGTGTCCGCAGCTCGTAGCTCAGAGGAATGAGAGTCTGGGTCAGGCTTAGGAGCCAACAGCAAGGTGCTGGTGGACGGTGGGGACGCTCCAGTGGAGGGGGCAGGTGGGAGATGAGGGCTGTCGGCCCCAGCCGCCAGATAGCCTCACCGCTGGGGCTGCTGTGCGAACCCTAGAGCCCCCACCCCCACTTCTGCCAGGAAGAGACTGTCACTGGAATCTCAGGGTGGGGGGGCTTCTCAGAACAGGAAGGGCTTCCTTCAAGGCCACTCTCTGTGCTTTTTAGCAGATGCCCCTTCGGCTATCCCCCGGGGTGAAAATAGGCACCTGTGCCCAGACTGTGGTCCTGCCTGAAGCTCCTGTGTTCCCTGAATGGCCAGCGGGGACCTGAAGAACCTGGCTGAGCTGGCCTAGCCTGGGCCCCTGCTGGAGGGGCGTGTGCACAGACCCCTCGGCCATGGTCAGCCTGCACAGCGCCCTGGTCTCCCCGCGGCCCAGCCCCGCACCAGCTCTGTCTCGTGTGTATCGAGCCAAACTCACGCTGATAGACATCTGTCCGATAGCCTCTGTGTCGGAGGCTGGGACCTCAAACTCTGATTTATTTATTTTTAATGTGTAGATGTGTAGGGTTTTTTTCCCCCCTAAAGTAAGTAAGTTCCAAAATAAGACAGGGAGACTCCCCCCTCCAAAAAAAAAAAAAAAACAGTTTAATACCCTTTCTTGTTCCACACTGTAGGCTATTTCAATCCATTCTCTTTCCACTAGGGTCATTTTTCACCAAGGTGGGGCTCCGAGTTCATCAGTATGAAAAGTGATAATATATTGTTCTTCCTTGTTGTCACATCCTTCTTAACATGAAAGCATCATTGGAGTTCTGAGCACTTGCGTAGGGCCAGGTAGTTTTCTCTCCAATACAAATACCTGCTAAGCCGCTTTCTGAAAAAGTCCTTATAAAACTGTATGTCCAAGCAGGAACAGGTTCAGCAGTTTCCAGCGATGATAAACAATAAAACGGTGAAAACTAGATGCCCTGTAATATACACGTTCATATCCACGAATAAATCTAAACGCAGGAGTACACTTTGAGCCCCTTTCTGAAGAGCTCTTTTAAAAAGGCTGTGTTCCCATTAGATCTCGGATTTCCTTTGTGTTAAGAGACACGGTTACTAATGATCAGACGGGCATAGCTGGAGGTCCCTTTGCACTTTCATAAAATTGGCCATTTAAATGGAAATGCATTAAAGGAGACCACTTACACAGCTTTTCACTTCTATATATTTTTTCAAATAATATATCTCATTTGCAACACCACGTCTCCAAGACCTTCTGCTAAAATTAGAAATAAAATAGTGGCTCCATTAATGATGAGCTTTGTCTCTTAAGGGCTGTCAGGGTAAGTAAAATAATGGTGTGAATAGAAGCCGTACAGGCTTGAGGAAGTCTCCTTTATAACCCCAGAGCTACAGTCTCGCAACATTTTGACAAAAAGTAATTACTTCCTTTATTTTGCCCAAGGGCTATCTTCTAACAACAACAAAAATAAAAAATAAAAATTACAGAATACATGTTGAGTTAAATGTGTAAATGGATGGGAAGGCATGACTACTGAACGGTCATATAAACTCAAACCGAGATTAATTGCTTACTTATATGCGAAAATGAAGAATAAAGAGAAGTGTTTTCTTTCCATCTAAATTGCTACTTTAAATTATAGCAAACATGTCCAAATATTATGTTGTTTTAAGAATTATGAATAATTCAGTTTGACTCACAATGATTAAAGATTTGAAATGAAAAAGAGAGAAGTTATATTTACCGATAAGTAGATTTTTATTGCAGCAAATGTTATTATCTGAAATAAAATTGTACACCGTGCATGGGATTTCTAGTTCAGGAGCTGATGAAAAAATTCTAACTGCCGATTGCAGATAGGGTTTGTTTACAGATCTGGTTCAGGATTTTATGAAAAATTCTAACTTCTGATCGCAACTAGGGAGTGTTCGGGGATCTGGTACACATGTGTGGTCCCAACGGTCGGTAGCTCTACGGAGACAGAGAAGCATAGTCCTCGCAAACAGACGTGTGGGGACAGGAAACGTGTGTTTCTCTGCTTGCTTTAGTGGACGCCTGTGTCACAAACCAATGATTAGGAGGTCACAGCTATGTAACCCTGAGCTTCACTGGTACCCCAATGGGACACACGGATAATTTCATCCACTAATAGTCCAGGATCTTGGATTTCAGAGACAGGGGTTAAGGAGGGTCTCCTTACATAAACAAATGCGAAATTATACATGTTTATACGCATATATAGCACAGTATTTTCTGTAAAGGAGTTAATTCTATGCATCCTATTTGAAATCTGCCTGGTGGTGATTCAGAAATATATCCTGATTGTATTTCCACACGATGTAAAGAAATAGAGTTGCCACGTTATTATACACAGTTGCATTGTATTCTGCTATAGGTGTGGAGCCAATTTCTCGCTAACAGTATCTCTTTATTTCTAACTTTTCCCATTATTACAATCATGAGATACCTGTAAGTATTTTATGCACATATCAGTTTTTTTTTTCTCGCGCGTTAGATGTCAGGAAATGGAGTTATTGGGTCGAAGTGTTTGGATGTTTTTGTTTGTGAATAAATACTCTCTACTTGGACTTCCAGGAAGATGGGGTCAATGCGTTTTTCTTATTTCCTCCCACAAAGGACAACTAAATCTCCTGTACATTGTCTGTAAAACAGACATAAGATAACCATGAAGGGGGCAGGGCGGGGGGGGGGGGGAAGGCAGACCAGTTAAGAATCTCAGGACCCAAGGAACAGC